>NW_017728992.1:154389698-154393532 GCF_001723915.1 Gavialis gangeticus
CCCTTCCCCTCCCCCACTACAGAGGAAAGTAAAAACTCCCACATCTGTACCAATCTGACTTTGGGGGAAATTCTATCCTGACCCCAAATATGGTGATCAATCTAACCCTGGGCAGAAAGAGACCCTCTAGCCAGGAACCTCCAGATTTAAGTCTCAGGAGGAGCACTAGCTCTCCCCAGTCAGTAAAATTTCCCAGCTTTAGCTGAAGCCAACACTGAAGTCATCTGAGAAAGGCAACACCCCACACACACACACAAAACAGCCCTCCCAACCCCCCCCCAACACTTGTACCAAGAGGGAGGGGTGGGGGGAGAAATTCCTTCCTAGTCCCATGTGGCAATCAAGGAAACCCAGAAGCATGAGAAATAACCATGGTAAAGTACAGGCATAGCTACTCTTAGATCACCTCTGACCAGTGCTTTTCCAACCTCTTCTTGAACACGTCCAATGATGGAGATTCCACAAGTTCCTGAGGCACTCCATTCCATTGTCTTAAGTTGTCTTATAACAGTGAAGAATTTTTTTATGATATCCAAACTGAGCCTACTTTGCTGCAACTTAAAGCCATTGGTTCACATTCTGCTCTTTGCAGCAAGAGATAAAAGATCTTTTCCCTCTTCATTATGGCAGCCCTTCAGATATTTGAAGAGATTCAGATACTTGAAGATATCATGTTTTCTCTTAAGCGCCTTTTCCACAGGCTGAATAAGCATCTATTGCCTTCAACCTCTCCATCTCTGACTTGCCTTCCAAGCCGTTTATCTTTTTTGTTGCCCGCCTCTGGACGCTCTCTAACTTCTCCATGTCCTTTTTAATTCAGAGCTCAAGACTACACTCAGTAGTCTAGATGAGGCCTAACCAATTCAGAGGCACCTGTGTCTTGCACCTAATGCATCTATGGATGCAGCCTAAAACCACATTCACTCTTTGTGCAACTATATCACACTGCACATTCATACTGAGTCTGTCATGCACCAAGACTCCTAGATCCTTCTCCATAGTGCTGCAGTCCAGTCAGATGTCACCCATTTTGTATTTGCATTTTTTATTCTTCTTCCTGAGGTGTAGCACCTTGAATTTTTCAGCACTGAATTTCATCCTGTTAGCTCCAGCCCAGATGAGGAGATGCAGTCTGAGAGCTCCTGTAGGAGGGTCAAAACTACCTCTCCCAATAAATGGGGAATAGCAGAAAACACTAACTTTCAATCATGTCTACATAGACAGTGGGCAGAAGCAGTTCAATAGGAATGGCCAATCATTCTTAAAAGTAGCTGGGTACCAGCGCAGGAAGGAAAGATGACACAGTCTCTCTGCTCTCAGGTCTTAGGTGTGCTGCACAGAAGCCTCTAGCATTGAGGGGGAAGATTTTAGAGAAAGTTTGGCTCAGCCATTGAGATATGGCTTGGAGCATGCTTAGGGCAGCTCAGTGTTTGGAAATAGTAGGTGCCAGGATTATTACTGGCTCTTCTGAACATGTACAAAATGTGATTCTTCAGAGGTTTATCACTCATCCAACGTGTGAGGATTTTCACAAGAACAGCAAAAAAAATGACTTCAGGGCAACACCACTTCCAGATTTCAAGTTCTTCATTGAATCTCAAGGTTTGGAACACAACCTGGTTATGAGAATTTTTTAACATTTGCAAAATATCATACTTATCTCTCACTACATTCCCAGAGAATTACTATATTATTTTTGTTGAATCACTCAGAAATAAACCTCAGACCAAGATAGACACTGAGCAAGGAACATTCCCCAAAGTTTGACAAATGTAAAGCCACCAGGAACAGGATCATTGAGTAGAAAGTAAAAAGGCCTTTAAATATAAGCATCAATGCCAAATACACACATGCTGCACCCAGCTCTACTGCTAAACATTAAAACTGGTGTTTAAAAAAGCATACAATTTATCCACGTGCAAATCTAGTGGGCCATATGTAGCATCATTTGAGCACATGCTTTTCTCCTCTGGTTTACTGAATACCAGGTAATTGCACAATTCAGCTGCTTGCATACTAAATTAAGGTCCAAATGCTGTTCTCTACAGTGTAATCCCTCCAGATCATGGGTGCTCAGCAAATTAGTATTGACACCCGCTGCTGAATTCCCAAGCCCTGCTGGCCAGATCAGGGTCTAGCCCCATCCCCTTCACTCTACAGGCCACATGGGAGCCAGGCTGCCCACTCACCCTGCACTGCCCCCTCACCCCCCACCCCCATAACCAGATTGGTCTGAGCTGCTCTCACCCTGCCCCCAGTGCACCACCAGATCAAGCCCAGATCCGGCCCACAGATGAATACTCTAGATATTGGGCACATTGACTACTCATGAAATAAGTAGGACTGCAGCCATTCACCAATAACATATGAACAGCTGCTAGCACATACAGTAAAATATAAGACAAGACTGATGTAAGTGTATAAAAACATGGGGCTGGTGTTCAAAGCTTCACTGTAGTAGTGAAAAGAATGAAGAAAACATAAAGATCAGCTGAAAGTCCTGCAAATGTTCACTCCCTTCTGGTAACTGCACATGCTGCTCAAGGAGAGTAATGAACAAAATGTACTTATGTGACATGTTTGTAGGATAATTCAAGTCAAATGATGTTTCCTTCAGAATTGACTTCTGCTCAAACACGGAGTCTAACGGCACCTGTAAAGAGTCCAACCACAAAAATGTAGCACAGATGTTTGTAAAACCTGCACAACCTTTCATGATTGGTTTAAATCCAGAATTCAACCTCCGTAAGACAGATAAATCAAAGCTGATAAAAAGAAGTAGGGTTTTTTCCACAGAGCTCCTAATGAGCTGATTCACCCCACCTGTGTCACTCCCCCCAAAAAACCAGTCTGCTCCCACTTTCCAAAATAGCAGGCAGCAGCAGATATTTTAATTGATTGTCTTGTGTTGTAATGTTCCTCTTCTGGCTTTTCAGTCAGACAAAGGAAAATGGGAGATGTGTATACCTAACACAAGACAGAGTCGGGGAGGCAAGACAGCTCATGAGTTAGTCTCAAGAATAATGACTAAGTTACTGAAAATAAAGTCACCATTTCTATATATTTTAGGAGTTTTTACTGTCATTCCCCACTATACCATCTGCTCCCACATTAAAAGGGAAAAAGACTTCTGTGTATACAATAGCTGTTTGCACACATAATACAGGAAAGGCCATATTTGCTTAACTTGATAGAGTCAGTTAAATGTTAGGGTGGCCAAGATGCTGTGGGATATAGTACTCAGTCCGCTCTCCTCTCTGGGGATACCCCCTGAACATAACTTGCACCAGCATTCTTTGCACTGATACACAGCTCTGCTTAAACTATTATAGTAGAATAAGTCCAGTGGCACAATGCTATCTGGGGTCCCTACACAGAGTTTGCTTTGTAAATGCTAGTTCTGTACTTACATATTTGTCACAGGCCAGCTGGGCACTATCAATTTAGTTGCTAGCTGACTGGGTGCTGCAACTGTATCAGCCACTGGACTGTTTGGTTCAGGAATGAGGAGGCAGAGTTGGGAGTGAAGCAAAGGCAAATTTATTATAGCTTACACACACAACAGTTAACAGAAAGATAAAATGCAATAAGCAGATAATGCAATATTAAAGAGCTAATAGTAAATAATAACAACAGATAGATAGATTAATCTGTCGCAGGCCAACTGAGCACTGTGAGAGTATCAGCTACTGGGCTGTTTAAAACAACAGATAGACAGACATGGGTTGCCAACCCATCGATAGTTCCTCAATGCCAGGTGCGCGCCAAGAGATTCCAGTCAGGCATCCCTGATCGATGCTGTTGGAGGGATTACTGGGGAAGATCCCTTGATCA
>NW_017728992.1:154393543-154393778 GCF_001723915.1 Gavialis gangeticus
ATGCCTCCAAGAAGCACATATTTATTGCTTATTAATCTTTTTGGTTCTGGCTGTCACACACATTGCTTTCAGATTGTCTAAATAATATAGGGTACCTTAGGGCAGTGTTGCCCTCTGGCTAGTTAGCTGTTCAGGGTACACTGTCACAGGTGCAGCTTTATGCTACAATGGGAACACTGCTTCCAATTCCTGAACTAGCTTGCTAACTATCTCTGTATGACAGAGAACTGTGCCT
>NW_017728992.1:154398778-154408865 GCF_001723915.1 Gavialis gangeticus
TGGTTCTGGCTGTCACACACATTGCTTTCAGATTGTCTAAATAATATAGGGTACCTTAGGGCAGTGTTGCCCTCTGGCTAGTTAGCTGTTCAGGGTACACTGTCACAGGTGCAGCTTTATGCTACAATGGGAACACTGCTTCCAATTCCTGAACTAGCTTGCTAACTATCTCTGTATGACAGAGAACTGTGCCTTGTCACAATACCCATGGTATCTTCATATAATATTGTCTTTTTAGCTAAATAGGATGGCACAGAGAAGCCAAATAGATTATTGAGTACTTTTATCCCAGGTTGAATCCTTTTTAAATTCTCTGATATTGTGACTAGACCCTTCTTTCAGGTATCTCCTCTGATCTGCATACATTTGTGTTTGGTGTCAGGTTAGGTAGGCCTGCAAATGAAAACCTTCTGTTCTCCTAGAACCTGCTGTATCAGTGCAGGATTTCCTACACAAATCTATCAGCACACCCAGACCTTAACCATTCCTTCTCCAAAGTCAGACAATTGTTGCTCTTTTTGCTCAAACTGCCAAAAGGACATTGAAATTAGACTTTTAAAGAACATGAGAGAGATAAACATTTTAAGTGGAGACCTCTACTGTAGATATGAGTGTATTCATTTATCTTGTCTTTTTGATTTATAACAATATGTCAAAAATGACTGTATTCTTCATCTTTTCATACCCATAAAAACAATTATACTGATCAAAAAGGGAGAGGGTTTACCATGTTTCAAGCTGTTCTGTTGTAACTGTTGCAAGGGTCTGCTCTGCCACATAATAAGCAGAAGTTAAACTGCAATAATTTAGCAGCCATTTTTTTCCAGTATAAACTGCCTCAGGTTAGCATCACTTACTGCCAGGGAGAAACAGTTACAGCAAACTCAACAGACACAGCCATGTGTGATTAGTCTCTCATGTCACCACTTTAAGGCAGTATAATTGTTTTGTCTGTTCATGGCCTATAAGTAGAGCTAAAAATTATCTCTGAATGTTTCCTCAGATTAAAAACATTTTATTTTGACATCACATCTCCTTAGCTATTTTACTACCAATATGAGCTTATTGGTAGGAATGTCATTGAGTTTTAACTGAACACTGGTGAATATTTTCTGAAAAAAATTTAATTCCCAATCGTGTATTCAGAATGGCATTCTTAATCAATGAATTACATACATCCTAATCAATCTGTGACCTATTTGGTCAACCATTCTTAAGCAGTGTTTCATATTTCAGATATTGAACTCATAGTGAACCGCTTGTGAAAATTCTACCATGAAGAATGATTCATAAAAATGTCACAGTTTTGATAGAAACACATTGCGAATTTCAACCGGACAACTCAGATAATACCAAATTAGGCATATGCTTAAATCAAACTCAGCCTTTATTAATAGGAAGATACTAGCATTGCTTTTTTCAAACAATGTAAAAAAAGGAAACCATAATATGAATGATGAAATAACCTTAAACTTGTGTCATTTTCTTTCTTTTGAGGGCATGATTATGCAAAACCTAATGTGAAAATACTGCTTTATTTCCACATTTAATTTCCTTTGTATTTAAATAAAATGTTAAATGAAAAAAATCTGAATATAATCAACTTGTGAAATTAGTTGCTTTTTAGAGGTAAGCATTTTTCTAACCACAAGTGTGCATTATTATACTCCAGTGACACATCTATACACCACTTTACCTTTGTAGAACTCCACCTCATCTAATCTTTATTCTCAAAACAATTCACTATTCTACAATTGCTATGCTTATTATGAGACCTTTTAAAAATTAATTGCCTTTATGTTGGGGGGGAAGTGCTATTTTTTATTTAGTTTATATGTTTCATTAGTGAATAAGTCATGTCACACATTAAGCTGTACCCACTATTGAAAAAGAAATAGTACCTATTACATCAGCCAATCATTGTTTGGATTTATTCAGTCTAGATGATGGATTTTGTGATCAATCCTCAACATACACAACAGTTCATTTCATACACTCCCCTTTACTTATAGTTCATTTGTTCCTACACACTTAGCCATTTTTAAAGGACCTAGGAGTCTAGTACAGACACTAGGGTGCCCCAGTTGGTTCACTAAACTTTCATTGTGACAACAGTATGGGTACATAATATTCAAGAATGGGTCAGGATACCTGTAAAATTCCTCAAAGCAGAACCTTTTTGGTTAGCTTGACTTTTAATTCAAACTAAGCATACATATGAGAATGACAGTTTAAGGGCCCAATTCTGCTCCTAGGTACACCAAAGTAAATCCAGTGTAACTCCACAAATGTCGGTAGAATGTGTCAATGAATTAACCCCAATGTAACAGAGCAGAATTTAGCCGACATTGTTTATTATTAGATGTATGAGAGGTAATTCAAATAGATTTATTAATTCATCAAACTTTAACTGACACAGATTGTTACACTGAAGAATTAATTGACATATTCATTATATAAGCTGTTAATTTTACTGAGCTGAGAAACCTGTAGTCAATTGTGCCCAAACCACAATTACATTTATTATCACTGGCTTACTAGAAAACCATTATGGAGAAAAAAAAAGTAAATTTACTCTCTCTTTATATATGTGTATGTTTAACTATTTTCTCTGCTGACAGATCACTGTGTCTGTATCCTATTTTCTTTGGGGCAAAGACTGTACTTTATTAGAGGTCTGTAAAGTGCCTAGCATGCTAGCATCTTGGCAGGTGAGGGCTTCTAAGCATTACTGTAATTTATTTAGTAATGGCAATAATGTAGGTATCAATTAAAGTCCAATGTGCAAAATTTCTGTTGGAAATTTCCTTCCATGTCAAATGTTATGGCTTTATACTGCTTGATAATATCACAACATAGCCCTCTCCTCCTTTTGTTAAACTCAGTGTGCATTTTTCCATTGATATCAATGAGAACATTAATAGATCCTATGGCCACATCAACATGTGGTGTGGACGTCTGGTTCCCTAGGGACAACTAGCAGCGGCACACCTTGCACCACCACTACTTGTCTATTTGCACTTTGGCATGTGGCAAGTTACCCTGGGGGGTGGTAGGAGGGGCTGGTGCCAGCACTGGGTTGGCCCCAGCAGCCTTACCAGGAGGCCCGGGGGCTTCCTGGGGCTGCAGCAGTGGCAATTGTTCTGCGCAGAGCCTGACTGGCTGATACAGTGCAGCTCCAGGTGACCTGGCTGCACTTTTGAGTAGCACACACTACCCGTGCATGAACAGCTCTGATTTTTTCTCCACAGGATATCCAGGGGTCAAATCCCTCCACACTGCTCCCTTGCAGTGCAGAGAACAACTGAACATGCAGTATGTGGTACCGCAGACATGTCTGCAGTGCCACATACCACATGGCCGCACTTGTCTGGACACAGCCAATGATTGTGTTTATCCATATTCACTTTTCAGTTTTCTTAGCATCCTAAGTCATTCTGCTGTGTACAAAGAGATAGGCTTTTTGCATACCCCTTCAGGAGTTTGCAGGTGACTCTTCTACCTTGTGGTATAAGTACAGTGGTAATTGCTCCACATATTGGCTTGAGATGCAAAGGGCCATTATTGCCAAGGAATTTTATTCTGGGCTCTGCAGACCCTTACCTCCATCACTACAATTTATCCAAATATCATTCCCTACACAGACCTCCAGCTATTGAACTCCTCCAGGAATTGCCAACTCTCTGTCTTTTACTTTGCCAAGTTCAAGTATTTTGTCTTCTTCCTCCAATTATTTTCTATATAACATTTCCCTTAGTCTACATTGCTTGCTAGTCTCTTGCTATGGGTACAGACAGAAGTGCAGCACCCAGCTGTAATTCAGAACAATTTTTGCAAAGTGTTCTGAGTTACAACGTTACTTGTGTTCACTGTTGGTTCCAGGGGAGAGGGGGCAGGGTGGGAGCCTGCAGCCAGGTTCCCATAGCAATGGCCAGGCTTTCTGCGCTGTTTTCAGAATGGGAGGGAGAAAAGGCTGCAGAGGGAGCTCATTCTTGGGGCTTCCCAGCTGGTGCTCCAGTTCACCCACCCCACCCTCCAGGGGGTGCTGAAAACCACCCAAAATGAACTCCCTCTGCTCCCTTTCTCCCCTCCCATTTGGAAAACAGTAACAGGCTGGAAGCTCTGCAGACACAAGTTACAAAAGACACTACATTTTATAAGATCTTTATCTGATAACCTCACAAAATGAAGGGTCAGATTTTCACCCAATCGGCCATTTTCAGGCTGTTTGCAACTGTGCACTTGTGTTTGGTCACAGCTATAAACTGTTTTCTGTGGCCAGACCAGGCAAAAATTGGCACTTCTGTCTGCACCCTATGGTAATCCCATCCCTCTTTCTTTATATTAAATACCTTCATTTGTTCTGTCCCTACACGTGGAATAGCCTCACCTTTGATATCTCCCTATTGCTTCCTCTCTGTCCTTCAAATTTCCTTGAAACTCACTTTTCCATCAAACTGGTTTCTAGCATGAATAATCTCTGCAGATATTCCTCTTGAACTGCCAAGCCACAATTTTTTTAAATCTCAGCATATGTGAAGTTAGATGTGGGGGAAGAAGAAAATGTCTCACTCTATATTTGTGAACCACCTTAGGGCAACTAATAAATAATAAGGAATATTGATGAGTAGAATAAATGTATCACATTTTCTTAACAGAATATATATTACTTTTTATTTTAAGGGAGATAATGCTGTTCCAAGAGGTGTAATTTAAATCTCTTTTCTGGCTTTTAACTGTGTATAATGTTTCACATAATACCCTCCATTTATCTCTCTTAACATAACCTTTGGGTTAAGCATGAGGCCTAAGGAAAGCATATCATCTCTAGCCTGCTTTTTATTTTTCTTTGATGTCATAGATGCTACTCACTTTCACATATTACGGTGTTAGTAAATGAACTTTGAGCATTTATTTTATTTACTACTTTTGCTTACCAGCATTATCAAAAGAGTGGAGCAGCTGCAAGCTTCACAGATTAAACGTACATCTGAACATTTAAAGACCTGAGTTTATCCAGGCTTCAAGGCACTACAATATTATATTCACTGACATGAAAGCTGAAGAAAAGATGTCATGGCAAGCCTGAGAATCAAGCTGTGAGAGGGTATGTACTGTGAGACCCTCACTCCATTGGCTTCTAATAGACTAGGTATTGATATGCAAATAGGAGAGGAGCATGTGTGTGGCCTTTTAATACAGTCACTAAACATCCCTTCAGTTCATCAGAGAATGAGAAAAGAGGCCCTACTGATTTATTAATATTTCTAAATAGAGAGAGAGAGAGAGGCTGAAGCCAATGCATTTTCACTGGGCTGTTTAGCAAACAATAAACCAGGTCATCTTTTGAAAACTAAATAGAGGATCTAGATATGGGCTCAAAGTGAAAAATTCAGAGCAGGGTTTCAAAGATCTCCAGGCTTAGGTCAGGCAGGGCTGTTTCAGCCCATATATAAATTTCTTTCTTACTTTTCAGAGGTAGGTCAGGTGCCACTTGTCACTCTGGGAACAGTGCAGGTCCCTAGGTTAACACTCTCACATAAGAGAGAGGTCGCAGAGTCAGCAGGCCCAGCCAGAGGCCAGCTCCCAGGAGGATTTGATCCCTGGGGACTCTGGTAAACACAAGTACCTTCCATTACCAACGCCTAGCAGATGAAAAAACAGAAAGGAGGAGGTTGTTATTTCATCATATAAACAGGGTCCTCACTACAGCCACTATTCTGATAGGACCTTGGCAGAGCTGTGAACTAAAGCAGCTTAAAAAACCAAAACATTTCAAAATAAAATGAAGTGTACATCCTCTGACATCCCTAAATCAAGGATGGTGGATGCCAGGGATGGTCTGAAAAGCATGGATCACTTTAGACATGCCTTCTTCTTATGCTCAACCTCTAAAGCATCCACTCCTGCCACTGCCAAGCAGGACATTTGGCAAGGTTGGTCTGATCCAGTACAGCACTTATGTCATGAGTTTTTTGCCTCTGGAAACAAGGGATTGGCCTGACCTTAGGTGGTCAAGAGGAGATGTATGAAGCCATCTTCCCTTTGCCATTCAGGCCCCAAGTGATTTAAGAGAACATAGCTCTTCATGACATGTGTGTACCTCTAAAGAGTAACTGATCACTGGAAGAAATTGTTGGGGCTACTAGCAGAATACCTCTATCCACTTCATCAAGCTATGCCGAAATTTGTGCCACTGTTTCAAGAAGGCATCCTGAGACAGGGCCACAGCTGCTCACTATCAGGGTACAAATGGAGAAGTATGAGATGATAATTACAGATTTCCCTCATGTTGTCACAGCATGTGTTAAATGTGGAATTATGGGATGATGAGTAACCATACAGTAACATTTCCGTGTGTGCACTCTGGCTCTGTGCAGCCTAGTGTTCTGGCCACGTAAGTATTTTCAGAGCTATTAGTATATGCTGCCCACATGCTGGCATATGAATATAACTGTCACCAGCAACAGCTTTGATGGTCCGCCTTCCTGTTTTCCCTCATGTGTCTCAGGGCTTGTCTGCACAAGACATTATATCAGAATAAGGTAAAACTGTGATGGTAAACTGCTCCAGTTACCCAGGTATATCTTCTCTTACTCTACTATAAAATGGGTCCATTTCCACTTTAGCTCATATTGTTTTTGAAATATCTTAAACTAAGCTGAGAAAAAGTCACTATTTATTCCAGAGTAATCATGCCCACCTGCAAGTCTTACCACTAACTAAATTCACACCTCACCTATATAATGTCATAATTCCCCACAATGCACTTAGAATGAGCACCTAAATCCTACCACCAGATCCCTCTGGAGTCCATATGCAGTGTTGCATATGTGTTCTCTGCCTCAGGTGCCCTTTTGATCTAGAGCAGCTGACTCAGTAGCCAATGCAGAGCTCAAAGGAGATTCCCTACAACTGCCCTAGGAGTTTGTCTTGCACCTGACAATTTGGCCAGTGGTGATGCAATGTAATGTAATGGGTAATGTAACAATTTGTCCCTGAGGCCACCTCCATGACCATTCTTGTACCAGTGCACAAAACATAGCACACGCACTCCAAGTCCAGCACCCCTTCCCCCAGTGTGAGTACTGATCCACTGCTTATATTTCAGGATGCATTTTCACCCTCAATTTTCATTACCAATATTAAGCAAACCAGCAAAAGCAGAAGAGAAAGGAAAAGGAAATGCAGTGGGGATAGCCTGTCAAGAAGCTGCTACAAAACACTCATTATAGGAAGAGAAATCACTTATTTATAGACATCTATCTAGTAAAAAAAAACCTTTCCCCAAGACCCTATGAGTGAAGAAGGCATTAAATAGCTGGGACATGAAGGTTTCTTCTCATTTCTCTGTTTTAAATGTTTCTCTCAGCTTTGTATAGCACACATCATGTTTCTAGCAGTTGAAGGCTTAGCAGGATTCCCTGAGAACCCATTAACATCACTCCTTAATTGGCTTGAGGTATCAGTGCTGATCTAAACTTGGCACATTACTCCAGGCCTCTGCTGGCCCAAACAATAAGAAATCAAGACTAAAACCTGAGAAGAAAAGTTAAAATAAAAATTAAAACAACACCATACATCATGGGAGGTCTCAAATAAAAATGTGCATTTTCTAGCCTTCCCTGGGAAATTATGCTTTTATAAGAATAATGAAGTGTGATCACAGCCTGCAATTCAGAATTTGTGTCTGTTTCTAGCCTTTTACTAATCAGTATCACAACCCCGATGCCATTTTAAAAGGTTATTTAAATGCGTATTTTTCCTGTTTAATTGAATAATGGCTCAGGGGTAAGTGAATGCAGACATACACAGGCATGTTTTATACTCCCTGGCTGCTTGGGGATGGAATTCATCCCAGTAAGTACAGCTGAGCCCAGCTCACCTGAGTTCTACTGCATTAGAACAGGTAATTGCAATAAATCATCCACTGCCCCACTCTTAGCAGCCTAGAGAAGATTAATGGCGGTAGACACCAGAGCTGCCAACTTGGAAGATTTCTGTGGCAGAGCAGTAACGGCTATGCGTAAAGAATTTGTGATAAAATGCTATACTGGGACTATAATAAAGTGTTGGAAAGAAGCCGAGGTCCTCTTCCATAATGCAGAAACATTAAGGGCTGTCTGATTGTGATGACAGACAAGTATTTGACTGAACACACTGGCAGCTATAAAAATCCAGTAGCTAAAAGCTAATGTCAAAATGTGATGTAGGCCTGTCACATGCCATCAGTAATAATTTTTGCTATGACCACTTGCTGGTAAGGAGGGCAAAGGAAACAATATTGTAGCTGACTGCAAGGAATCAGCTGTATTTGATTTGTAGACTTCAAAAGATGATTGGCTCTGTTGTCACCCTCTTTGACTAAGTGACAGTGTTAGGCCCTGGTAACAGCTCTCACCAAAGGAGATTTATTGTCCCCATTGTTTTCATCTGCTTTGGTTAAAAGAAAAATGTTAGGGAAAAGACGGTATGAATACATTGCGTAGACGTAAGATGTACCACTTACAGATGCAGCCCTTCAAGTAATCTGAAAGGGGAGCAATGTGATTTTTTATTATTAACTCTTTGATTCTGGTAAAAATGAGGTTCTTTACAGAACACACAGACATTTCCCCTGCCTGGATGAGTCCATCAATCTAATAGCAAATCAGAAAATAAGAGAGAGCTCCAGATAAATTGCGGGCTAATAGAAGAAAGTGCAGAAAAGAGTTGTAAGAAATGTCAAACCACTCAGCAATGGTGCCCTATATAGAGCTCCAGCAAAGGCAGTCCATGGCCCAATGGATCAGTCACTGGTTTAAGATCTAATTTAGTAAGTATGCTATGCCTTGTTATGTCATATGTTCCTCGTTATATACAAACTTTTTTTTCTAATCCCTTTCCAAGGCCATACCCCATTATACAAACTGCTTTCCATTCTGACCCCATCCTTCCATTTAATTTTCTTCCCTCATCATTCAACCACTTTATGTCCCTCACAAATGTGATCCTTCCCAAACTGAATGTCCTTTTGGGGTTTCATATGTTGGATTTCTTAAATGATAGCACAATGTATAGATTGATCTACATGTCCTTAACCTGCAAGTTAGATGATCACTTACAGGTACAATGAGGCAGAGAAACAGAAAAGTAATATAGCTTTTGCTACAGCCTCTGCTAATGGCATGGTGAGTACTCACAAACAATGGATCTCAAAATGACACATCCCTGAATTTAAGTACAGCAACTGTCCACCTTTCCACGTTCTATTTCATACAAAAAATTCAAATTACTTCACTGTGAGAGAGAATTTCATTTTAACTGAATTTAGAACTCAGTAAAAAAAAAAATTACATCAAAGGTCTGGAGCATACCTACATCCAGTGGCTCATTGCACAACAGTTTCCATAACAAACAGCACACAAAAGAGTTGTGTGTCTGGCTGAGTTTAACTGTCCAGCCTACGTACACAGTTTCACTTAGGTTTATCAGGGGTAACCTTTATCAGAAGTCTGAAGGAGTACCTGAACTCCTACCTCTGAGGCCATACCAAGGAACCATAAAAGCTCTGTCACTAGGCCTGTTTAGATATTCACAGCAATCTCAGATAGCTCAACTACAATGCATACCAAACTCTCTCAAAAATACTTGATTGGGCAAGAAAGATAACTGTTTTGGTTAATACTTATGGGTGTTTATAGACATTACGTTTTTCTGGTTTTAATCCAGACTGTAGCCATAACTATATATATGTGGATGTTTGTAATCCAAATTAAAATTGGCTCTTGTCTGAATTAACTAATCCTCACTGAATGAGGATTAAAGCTAATGCAAATAAGGGCAGTCTGAATTAGCTAATTTAAACTGTATTAATTTACATATATAATATTGCAGGTATCTAGAGCTTGCTGTTGCTCATGCCCACCACCAGGTGCAGCAAGTGAGTGTTGTTTTGTGGCCAGGCCCACCCTGGTTGTGTGGTGAGGGGGTGGATTCGCAAGAAGTGTTTTTAATATAAAAATAAAAGGATGTTGTTATCTTTATATTCAGTACTGCTTATGGTGTTTTCTTTCCTTGGGTGGGTGAGCCAACTGGTGGAGACTGG
>NW_017728992.1:154413865-154418822 GCF_001723915.1 Gavialis gangeticus
GATTTGAGTTTAAGAATATGTCAATGAAAATTCAGGTTCCCTTGTTGCAAACCAAAGAATTACAAGAAAAATCAGGAAAAAAAACCTCTTCCTTTTCTTATACTTTGGCAGGGTTCCCTTACAAAAAAATGCCCTCAGCAGGGTGAAGCAGCATGTCAAGAGAAATGGGGGGAGAGGCAATATGCACAACATGTAAAGCAGGTGCACAAATCTTGCACTCTTCTATATTAAGATGGCTGACTGCAAACCAAGGGAGTGCTCATGTCACGGAAACAATAAATATGGGACTTTTTGGGGCCAGGTGACCTGGCTTATCTACATCATTGCAGATCCTGAAGACGCCAGGCGAGATGGCTGCCTAATTGCTTTCTGAGAGTTGGACCTGACAAGCTGTTACTGAAGTGACTGCTCTCTCTCACACAGGATGGTGTTTGAGGGACTGGGCCATTACACAGTTCTTTCAGTGCTTATCATCCATAAAACTAAATGGAGGAGGAAAAAGTTTCACCCAATTATCCCCTCTTCCTTCCCACCCTAAGCCAGCCCCCTCACAGGGCCCCTGCAGCCCCTTCTTGGGGGCCAGATATGGATATTTCCTCAGAGTCAGAATGAGCCCAGAGCCCATGTGTCTGCGTGCCTGCATGTGTGTGCATGTGCTTGTGTGTGTTAGTGTGTCCGTGTGTGTGCACAGAGGCTTAACGAGTGAAGGGGGAGGGACAGAAACCAATTACAAGCCTTTCTACAATAGTAGCTCAGTGGGCAGTATTCCTGCCTGCCAGCAAAAATGACCTGGGTTTGAGACTATTCCCAGCAGCCCATCTCCATTACTGACCCCCCCAATTAGGAGTGTCCCCAGGAGAGTATTGGTCATCACACTGCTGGGGAGGAAATGTCCAGACACCCCCTCCCAGGTAAAATTTCAGGGTGGAGGGATCATCATGCAACCCCCCATGTAACCAGCCACTTTTCCACCTGCTGAGAAGCACTGCACTATACCTGAAAGGCTCCCTGAATAGGGGGTGCTACTGGAGGCAATCAGCGGGCACCATGACAGCACACCACTCTTGTACTGCTGGGCTGTGGGGTGTCATCCCACCCCCACCTGGCAGTGAAGGCCACAAAACCAATATAAGTCAGTTGCAAATTGGCAATATTAAATGGATTTGTCCTTTAAAAAGCCATGTACGGAAGTGGTGCTTTGCATTGCAACCCCTTCCCCCCACCACACAAACAATCAATTAACACAAGCAATTAACTCTTCATTGAAACAATTTCAGTGGGGGAGTGCAGCTGTGGATAGTTGGTAGTAAAAACAACCTGGAAAAAACAAACTGAATATTTCCAGCCTGAAAGGTATCAGCCAAAGGTGGATTCAGAGAGGGTGCATTGGTGCAATGGCCTGGCTGCAAACTCCCCCACCCCCTTTCAGATTGAACTACCCCAGGAAAACCTCTGGGCACTGTTTTAAAATCCCCAAAGCAGGTTGAAATCTCCCTCCCTTCCCCTCTGCACTCAAAGAGATGTCCCCTCCCCTCCCTTCATCTGGCCCTCTTTCTGCAGCTGCTTCACAGATGCCCAGCAGCCCCAAACTCCTCTCTGCTCCCTAGCCACTGAAGACAGACCGAGATGCTCCAAAGTTTACCAATGGCACCTTAGCTTTGCCTGCTTCACCTACATTTTGCCAGCTCTTAGTAAAAGGGATTTCGCCAACCAGAAGAATCACACCCTTGCCCTGAGCTTAGAAATAGTAGATTCCCCCTTCCTTGAAAGAGCCCTGCCTAAATCTCAAATGCTCTGAAATTACACTTACCACTCTAAGTGTTAATCTTTTGTTATAAAAGATAACAAAATGATTCATTATACAAATAAGAGAAAACATAAGAAACAAGTAACCATAGATTGACGTACAGACAGAGATATGAGAATAAATAAAAAGGAAATATTAGAACAATAATCTGATTTTATTCTGCATCTTGTACCTAAAATGTAGCTTCTACTCAGCTCAACCAGTTAGAAAGCAGCTCCTGCCACTTACCTTCATGCCAGGCCCTTCTGCAATTTCTCCTGTCACCCTACTTCACTCAGCCCACTCACTGAGGACTCAAATTCCTTCCCTATGCCTAGGAAAATTAGACAACTGCTTGCTCTACAGGCAAAACTTAAGTACCGGTCTTTATCTGGCCATTTACAAACATTATCCATTGGATTCTTGAGGTGCCCATACTATGTATAGCTTGCTATCCCCAGACTATAAGTCTTTTCTGCTCCAATTACAACCAGAAGAATATTTGCATGCTTTCAGACACAAAGATTATTAATCAATACTTTAAGGATATCTCACTTAATTTCCCCACTGTGAGAAATGCCCTTCCCTGAATAGCCAGACGTTATTCTTATGGGTGTCTTCTTATAAAATTTACATTCGTCGTGGTCTTGAAGGTCCTGGCTCAAGTGCCTCAAGCCCTGTCTGCAAGGGTCTATTTGATGAGTAAGCAAACTCAAATCAGATACTAATTTGCAAGTGTGAATAGGTGAGGAATGCTTAAGTTAATCACATCCTACTAAAGTCTTGGCTAAAAACTAAAAAAAAAAATCAAAATTACATTTATATCAAATAACACAACTAATACAGACATACTAACAATGAGGCATAACAGCCTTGATGCTACTGATATGTAGAAACTGCACGTGCCATATCAGTAAAACAAGCACAAGCAAACTTGCATGACATGCCATAAACACTTCAAAATATGGTAGGTTCATAACAAATCTTCCTGGGACATTCGTTTTAAACTAGTGGTGATCTGATGATATAGAAAGCAATTGTTTCTGTGGCTTATTCTCAGGGTGTGAACATTGCTAAAGTCTCAAAAATTACAGCTCATTTTCAGGGACTGGAGCTCCCAAACTGGACTGGGACCATCAGTAGCATGCCTGTATCCATTGTCTACCTGTTGCAAAATGCATATGAATAGGTCAACAGCAAAGGATTCTACGTGCTCATTATGGTCACTTCATAATCTTGGTAGATTCATGAACATCATCATGAATGCTGAAAACAGCACAAAACAGGCTGCATGACTCCAGGGTGTTCAGGAAGTCTGTCATTTACTAATTTGGACAGAAAGACTTCATTCTGTCTAGGTATCAGTGCAGTATCTGCGCTGACTGTTATGGAAGTAAAGGGGATCCTGGAAAGTATGCTGCACTTATGACCTCTCTGATCATCTTGACTTTCTCATGTACAAAAAGTTTCCAAGCATAATCTTCCAGGAACAGATAAACTCAGATAAACATGAACAGGATGCTGACGTTCTTACAACAGTTCTGCCTTTTCAATATATCCTCCCCAATTATGGACAACAGCTGCAGAAGCAAGATATGGCAGTGAGGCAACAACTGTTCGCTTAATACAGCCACAAGTAATATAGTGGGATTTATGGTCCAGTGTCTCAGACACTTTAATGGTATTGCCAGTGCAACAGAGATAGAAACAAGGCATGTCTACATTAGATGTTTACTGTGGAACTGACTAATTACCTCAGGGGTGGGCAAAATACAGCCCGTGGGCCAGATTTGGCCTACCAGGCAGTTTCATTCGGCCTGTGGGCACCTACCAATTAACTGTAGCCTGCCCAGCACATGAGCTTCACTCCCACCTCCATCTATTAGCAGGAATGAGATAAATCCCAGCTGCAATGAACATTAGCTTTGTATCTAAATGTTTTTTGCTGCTTGGAATTCATGCTGAATTGTGCATGGTTGGGACAGAAGGGAAATGGCTTGGCGTCTGCCCTTCACTGAGGGACAGGTCACCCCAAAGCACATAATAACCTCCCTACAAATAACTACATTGGTCATATTCTGGCTAAAACTCTAATATTGATTGGGATTTATGCTGCAATACTCCCATTCAACCTCTCTCTTTTGCCCCCAGCAACAACAACACTTGCCTACTGCAAGGTATTGCATGCCTCTTATTCTCCATACATAAAGTTGCAGTATAACCCTTCCAAAAAAACTACTGAAGATCATCTCTCATTTTACAGTTTAAAAACAGAGAAGGAAAAACAGATGAGAAATGAACTGTCTGCTGCTCTTAAGGCTGGTGAAGCTTTAAACCCTGCCAGTTGCTGATCTCTGATGAGATCTTACTAGAATGATGCAGCACAGACACGTGTGCCTCAGTGCAACAGATCCAAATATATCCTGTCTGTCCAAAGGGGGCGAATGGCTCATAACAGCTGTTGAGCTGCTTTGTAAACAAGTGGGGGACATAGTTCTTTAACCTAGAATCATGCATCTGAAAATATGTTTGCGTCTCCAAGGATTTTGTTGGAAATGCTTCAAAGGATTCTGCTTTCCCCAGAAAGTTGTATCACAATGTGATGTAGCATTTATCAGCTCTTAGAAACTACTCTTATTCTTCCTTCTTAAGAGAACTGTACTTTGTGGTTGACAATAAAATCACACCATCACTTTTTAAGGACAACTTCTTAATGTAGCTATGTGTCTGTCTGTTGTAAGGAAGTCCCTGGTGATAAAAGAAATAGTGCATTACATTTCTAAAGCAACTGCCTTGAAACTATAGAATATATATGTCAGGCACCTTGAGACCCTGTATAATTCAAATGGGGTATGCAATGAGTGGGATTTTCAGCTGCTTGCTGATGTTAAAAATATAAATTTAATAAAAACCTCACACTTTACTTTAAACTTTAAACTCAGCGTACTCCCACACCCAGGCCAGCACATACCCAGAAGAGGCAACACATTATTTGGACCCAGCTCACCCAAAGTCTGTATAGATTGGGCACTCCAGTGAGGCTTTTTTGGTGCTTTTATCCAATAGCTGATTGACTCAACTTTAGATAAAACTCCCCCAAGTCATGCTAAAGCTGCCAATCTGTACAGATGCTGCAGAGTTGTGTCAAAGTAACATGTTGTTTCTTCCAGG
>NW_017728992.1:154423822-154432056 GCF_001723915.1 Gavialis gangeticus
ATGATGCGGAGAAAGAAGTAAAGTTCAAAATGGACTGGAATCACCAAAATGGCTTAACTTGTAAGATACTGCTTTACTTCTATAATTTCCTGACCAGCATTATAAGCTGCTTCTGGTACAAGACATCTGATTTTTTAATATAGTCATTATTTGTTATTTCATTTAAAAAATAATCTTCTTTCTTCCAGGAAAGTGGGAGTCGGGAGCGGAGGGGAGAGTTAATGTCTGCAAGCAGCCTTCAAGTCTTGTTTTGGGATTTTGTATGATTTCAATGACCAGTGACAACACAAGTGTGTAAAAAAAGACCACATGTGCACCTTTATCGACAAACGGGAAAATTTCCCCTAGCCATAGTATCACATACATAAAAATCTGAAACTAATCCCATCAAATTTAAATGTTATCATCTCACCTGCTGAAGTTACTCCTAGAATGCTCTCCTTCCAATTTCCTTTATTTTTCCCCCTTTCTCTATGGCATGTATCCTATATCTTCTAGGAATAATGAAGCAAATTAAAGATGCAACAGTTAAAAATGTCATTGTTACCTTTCAAGGCTACTTACAAGCTTCTCCCTCAATAATCAGATCTCTCTTCAGCCCATGAAAAGTCACTTATTTTTTCATAACCTGCAGCTTGATTTTTTTTTCCACTTAGGGCCTTCATTTTTCTTCTGTTTTCTGCTCTTTTTCCTATAATATTATCATTCTTTGGGACTAGGTATTTTTCATTCCTGTCTTTTTACCCTTGATTACTACACTTTATACTTCCTTATTTATGCACTTGTCCTTTAAACAGCACATATCACTTACCAACATGCACCAATTTATCTTAGAACACATCCCAATTTCCCAATTCACACCAGTATCCTTCACTGCCTCCTTTTGTTTCTCCCTTTCTTCCATTTTATTCCATTTATTACTGCCCATACTGTGATCAGAATGAACTGCTGTGCAGAAGCCAAACACTCTTCTGTTTCTCTTCTTGCTTTTAATTAAGCCCTAAATAGAAACCAGAGTTTATGATGACTACAGTTGCTCTGGTGATCTACTAACTACATGTCCAGTTTTCCATTTCTTGAAGATTTCCTCCAAAATCACTGAATCAAGTTAAGAACTACCTTTTTCCTGGTCTTCTTTGATGTACAGTCTAAGCGTATTGTAGGCTATTCCTGTTGTAAGCCAGGAATAGCCAAAATCTAAACATGAACCTCTGACAGACTCACTCTCTCAGTGCTTCAGTAAATCAATTAATGTTTCTACTTTCATTTCCTTATCTATAAAATGTCAGAAATAATATTGTTGAGAGTCTCAATTAATGATGACAGAGTGACAACCTTTGCTGTTAAAATCAATCCTGAAAATCCACTGCAACACTTTTTGTTCTAGATTGCTTAGTACATCATCATTTAGCTTTTTCTCAGTAAATAGGTTTGCAAATTCTCTTTCTGAATCTGAATGCCATATAAATGACAGTATAGTTAAACAGGAGCATAGGTACAAATAAATACTATCTGCTAGAACACATCCCCAATTATCCCAGTCACAAAATATGACATAAAACTGCATTGTATTCTGCAATACAGAAATGAAGAAATATCAACTTACTGAAGGTTGCAAAAATAGAAGCATTATATGCAAGGGACAAATGCCTTGAAAATTCCATGGAGAAGGAGTAAATGCCACAAGTAATTAGGAATCTATTCAATGGTTAAGGATTAATAAATGAAGACAGTATGCCATCATCAAAGTAATATGGCTAGATAGCGCATACTAGAAAGCTAGACTTATTATGTTGCTTCTATACCTGATAAACATTCACCTGCATGGGTAGAGCTGTAACCATTCCAATAACTATGCAGAGCAGATTGCTCCCTTGCAATCAGCGGTTGTATTTGCTGGACCTTAGTCCATTATCTAAGGTAGTGGTTTTCAACCTTATCTCATTTACAGACCCCTAAAAATTTAGAATGGAAGTACAGACCCATTTGGAAATTTTGAATGAAGGTGTGGATCCCTTTGAATCTAAGTGTGGGTATTCACATATTTTTGCTCAATCATAGTAATCTTTCACAGACCCCTTAGACATAGTCTGCAGACCCCCAAGGGTCCGCAGACCACAGATTGAAAATCACTGATCTAAGACATATCTTATTTTTACAGAGCATTCGGTATCCATTTCATATTGAATGCCTAGAGCATACAGGATTTTCTGTATGAGGCATGCCTACTGATGCATCCAAATGTGTAACAGGTCAGCTCTGTGCCTGGGGAGCAACTCCCTCTCGAACGAGTTTAGCATCTCACACCTAACTAAACCCAACTGGGATGCATAGACTAGGGCCTAAATCTAACTCCACCTTTAGATGGGTAAGTGACTTCAAGAAATGGGCACTGCCCTGGTAGGGAGGGAGGGCTTGGATTCTCCCCTGATCTCAAAGGTGTTTCTGCATTTTGCATTTAACCATTATTGGTTAAAATGGATAAAGGGAGATGGGGACTCTGTCCTGCTGTGGCAGGGAAAGAGACCAGGGTTGGCACCAAAACCCAAAGCATCCTGCCTTCCAAGGCAGTGCCCACCACACTGAGCCACATTCATTCATGCTTGCTTTCTTCCTGGTTTCACAAACCATCTCCTCTGTGTTACCCACTAAGCCATCTTCATCAAGATGGGTAGAAAGTGCCTAGCCCATTGTTTAGTGGATAGAGGACTTTGCTGAAAGTGGGAGATGTAAATCCTAACCTTCTTTGGTGCAGGGGAGACCAAGAATTTCATTCTCCCATTTCCTGGGCAATAGCTTTCATCAACATGCCGCTGAGTGAATAAGTCAGAGAGTCCTCCTCCTTCCATCCTATTTCACATCATGATTCCTGTGGTTAACATTTCAGACTTAGTCATAATTATGTGTCATTCTGTGGGAGTAGCATAGCTAAGGAATATAAGTGGCTAGAACAGATTCCTTCTGAAGAAGCTCAGAAAGACAAGGCAACTCGCATAGGCGGATTGCCCACCTAAAGGGGTTGCAACTTCAGAACTTGGGGTTCTGAGAGACTGGATCTGGCAGATGTCTTCAAAGCATGCTTAACACATACCAACTGCACTGAATCCAATACAACAGCCACAGCCACTTTCATTAAAAATGCAGCCAGAAATAGTGATAGTTACCTTTCATATAATATCCTAGTGGTTAGAGCAGTCATATGGGTTATCTGAGTTATCATCTCTCTACTCCTCCTGTCAAAGCTGAGCCACTATGCACAAAGGAATTCAGGATTCTTGGGGTCATAAATAGAGGATGCTAAATGGAACATCCTGGGTCCAGGAAGAGGTCTAAGGATTGTGACTCTAGTAGTCTTACATCAATCCCTAACTTAGGGTTGGAGGCAAGCACATAAATCAGAGAGAGGCAGTATTTCATACACGCCCCTCTACTCAACATTTCTTCTTGGCTGCTGTCAGTCTTACCCCTAGATGCCAGACTCTCTCCATTCACTATCTAGAAACTAACATGAAACTTCATGAATTCCATTCCTGTAGCCAGACAAGGTTCTTTGTGTAACTCTGATATCTTTTATTAGACCAACTCAAATAGTTGGAAAAATTCTTTTTTGCAAGCTTTCGGGTATAAATACCCTTTGTCAGGCTGAGGAAGCACCTGCAGTTGGTGTGTGCTCTTCCTGGACTGAATGATGTAGCTGGTATACTTCCATCCCCCACCCCCGCCCTGACTCCTCAATTTAAATCTTCACTGACTGGTTTTCTTGCATGCATACCAGTCTCTAGCTTCTTCACTGTTCATTCCATTCAGGACCCATATAGTTTAAACTCATCCTAAACCCATACCAGAGATAAATTTGGCCTTATATTTATAACTCTCCTGTTCATCACTATATTAAAACCTTTTAAATATCATCCAAATACATGCTGTGTAAATTAAAAATATGATAGCTTTTTTGTTTATAATGCAAAAAAGTGTAAAACAAAGAGAATTATTAACATTACATGTTACATGCATGTAGAATTTACTATGAACTGGGGCATATAAGTCATCTGAATAAACAGCTTTTATATTTGATTTTTATTAATAATTTTTGTGTTCCTCCTTGAAATCCTAGCAGACAAGGTTCCTTTATTAGACCAACTAAATAGCTGGAAAATTTGGTTTTTGCAAGCTTTCTGGCAAAAAAACCTTCTTCAGACACAGGGAAAGTCTGTTAATGTTTGTGTGCTTTCCTGGATAGAATAGAAGCCAAAATGCAAACTGCAGGTCTGTGAAAATGCAAATGTGGGGCAGTAAGGTTCAAAGGGAATGGGAGATAATAGATGTGAAAAGGTAGTTGGGGGAAAAGGGGAGAAGGTGATAAAATGTAACTGGTAAAATGCAGACAGGTTACTGGGGTTATCAGATGCCAGGCAGATTATACTGTGCTATAAATTCAAGATCTGTATTTAGTCAACAATTTTTTGTATCTGGTAGATTTATAAAGTGAAGTTCATAGGCTTTCTACGAAAAGTGTTTTGTAAATTCCCTTTGAGGATTACAACTCAGACATTAGAGAGAGAGTGTTTATCTTGTGAGAAGTGCGCACCCACAGGTAATTGGATATTCTTGACTTTGATAGATTTTCGGGATGCACTCATTCTGGTATGCAGTTGTTGTTTGGTTTCTCCTACGTATTTTCAATCAGAGTATTTAGTGCAATGGATAAGATATATAACATTTCTGGAGGTGCAGGTGTAAGATCCAGGAATGATGTTGGTTCTATTGTGGGGTGCAGTTATTGTGGAAATGGTGGAGATGTGTTAGCAGGTTTTGTAATTCTCAGTATGTTTCATTGTTCTTCAGAGAACAAGAGTCGAGCTCCCCTGTAAATTCTACTGAAGGCAATCACAGACTGTGGTGGCTAACATGACATTCTTATTTTGAAGGATATGAAGCCCTGCTAGCAAAAGCTGTGTTTTCAAAAGTCTTCAACAGAACTTCTAACTAAAGTTATATATATATAAAGGTATTATATTCCTTTTCTAAAAAAATGAAAACCAAAGGCAATGCATTTCAAAGGTAAAATAGCCACGATAGAAAAGCAGCAATAAATCCACATAAAGACCTAAACTTTGTGGACTCAAGTCCACTGAAACTGTTGCAGACTGCACGGTCTGAATTCTAGTGATGGCAATCAAGCTGTTGCACATAACACCTGTGAAAAAAATACTTGTCTGGTCTTGACTTCTTTTACTGGATTTTTATATTTTACATAATTGCAGATGAATCAATTTACCCTAAATAGTGCTGAGAACCCAAGTTGCCACACAAGTTGCAAGTATATGATAAGTCTCAGGACCAAGTTGGAACTGCAGGTGAATGATCAATATACTGTTATGTTTTCCATTTATGATAGGGCACATCACATTTATTTCCATCTCTCAGCACGTCTCCTGTCTTGTTCACGCCTGCTGCTCTTACTTTCTTCAGTATCATCAGTAATTGGATTAAAACCTGACAGGCATCTCTATTTCATTAGAGATGGTGGAAGCAATGCATATGGGGACAGATTCATCCTTGGTGTAATTCTAACAAATTAATACACAGTTACATTGTGGATGAATTTAGCTCACTGTGTCTTAATCTAGTTAGTGACCCTTCCACCCCACTCAACAGCAGGGTTGTTACCCTTTTTCTACTCAAGATCTTTGTAATTGGAGAAAGACAATAACTTAATCTTGTCTTTACCCACAAGTGAAGCATAAGAGAGTCAACTGCCAAGGTCACTGCAAGCAAATCAGTAAGAGATCTGAAATTAAACTGAAGACTTGATAGTTCTCTTTAATTTTCAATTGCATTCTTCTGAACTGTCAATTTATACAAAAGATTGTTGCTGTAGCTGAATTTAACATGAAGACTAAAATGTATTTCACACATTTCAAGTGCCAATTACAGCTAAATAATTTTTTAAAGAATCCCATGTAGACATTATATTAACCAAAACTTCAGCCCACATTTATGACGACTCACCATTCTTACTAATATTAAGCAAGGCTCCTTAGTTCATTTTCAGACTATTTAATAAGTGGCTTCTTAAATACTCTCCTCCCGTGATAACCTCTGGGGACCAGGACCATGCCTGCTTGCCAAGAAGGGTGTGACAGACTGGAGAACGTGTACAGCTGTTTCCCATTTAAAAACAAAAGCAAAAACAAGGGATGAAATATCAGATAAGCACACATTACAGACATTTAAAGAGCATGTTTGCCCTTGGTTTTTGAAAGTGAGTGCACCATGCAAGGTTCACAAATTGTGTCACTGAAAACTGGAGTGAAAATCTTGCAGGAAAGTTGGGATCAGTTTTAGAGCAGGGGTGTCAAAGATCCAGTCCCCAATACTGCCCATGGGTCTCAGAGTGACCCACAGGCAGCATGGGTTCCCCTGTGGTATGTGCTCCAGCTTGGATCTGGGATGTGGGCTGCAGCGGGCCCAGCAGGAAAGGAAAAGTGGAAGCAGGTGGGGATTTGGTCCCATGTAGCAGCACGCATAAGGAGGTCCCCCCGGCAGGAGGGACTCAGCAGTGCGGGGTGTCTGTGGAGGAGATCTGCAAAGGTGAGCAGGTGAGGTGTTGCACCAGATCAGGAACAGGGACTGAAGCTGGGGTTTGCTCAGGTCACTGCACTGCATGCCTGTGGTGTGGGGCAGCTGCAGGGAAGGAGGATGCTGGGCACCAGCAGTTGCCCATGATCAGCTCCTGTTCCTCAATATGTATGACAGGCTGGATTCATGACCTGGAACCCCCCTGCCTGGGCACTGTGCCCCCAGCACTGCATGAGGCAGACAGAACCTCTGCCCTGCCCACAAGCCCCAGTGGAGCCCTAGGGGTAGGAGTGAGGATGGTGAGAATAGAAGCTCTTTTGCCTTCAAGTGCATGTAGCCAAGGTGATTGAGATGGGTAGGATGGAGCAGGCTTGGCTGGTGCTGCCAAGGCTGCAGTACAGCCCTGGATCAGCCAGAGTAGGACTATGCCAGATGCAGTGCCCACTCTAGCCACTAGGACACATGCAGAGCCACTTTGGATCCAGTCCAGCCCACGGACCAGCCCTGTGGCACCCATCAACCCAGGACCAAATTAATTTGGCCAATGTGGTCCCTATTTTCAAGAAGGGGAGGAAGGAGGATCCAAGCAACTACAGGCCAGTCAGTCTCACCTCCATCCTTGGTAAAGTCTTTGAAAAGATTATTATGGCTCATATATATAAGAGCCCAGCAGGAAAAATTATGTTGAGGGGAAACCAGCATGGGTTTGTAGCAGGTAGCTCATGCCTGACTAATCTAGTCTCTTTTTATGACCAGGTTACAAAACACCTGGATGCAGGAGTAGGGGTAGATATCATTTACTTAGACTTCAGG
Organism: Gavialis gangeticus; assembly: GCF_001723915.1. NCBI lineage: Eukaryota > Metazoa > Chordata > Crocodylia > Gavialidae > Gavialis > Gavialis gangeticus. The sequence continues at coordinate 154,431,218 of NW_017728992.1, forward strand.
AAGGCCTTTGATATGGTATCCCACCCCATACTGGTGAACAAATTAAGAGGCTGTGACTTGGATGATTACACAGTCCGGTGGGTGGCAAATTGGCTAGAGGGTCGTACCCAGAGAGTGGTGGTAGATGGGTCGGTATTGACCTGGAAGGACATGGGCAGTGGGGTCCCGCAGGGATTGGTCCTTGGACCAATACCCTTCAATGTCTTCATCAGTGACTTGGACGAGGGAGTGAAGTATACTCTGTCCAAGTTTGCAGATGATACAAAACTGTGGGGAGAAGTGGACACACTGGAGGGCAGGGAACAACTACAGGCAGACCTGGACAGGTTGGACAAATGGGCAGAAAACAATAGAAAGCAATTTAACAAAGAGAAATGCAAAGTGCTGCACCTAGGGAGGAAAAATGTCCAGCACACCTACTGTCTAGGAAATGACCTGCTTGGCAGCATGGAAGTGGAAAGGGATCTAGGAGTCCTAGTGGACTCCAAGATGAATATGAGTCATCAGTGTGACGAGGTCATCAGTAAAGCTAACGACACTTTATCATGCATCAGCAGATGCATGACAAACAGAACCAAGGAGGTGATACTTCCCCTCTATTGGGCACTGGTCAGACCACAGTTGGAATACTGCATGCAGTTTTGGGCGCTACACTTTAAGAAGGATGTGGATAACCTGGGGAAGGTCCAAAAAAGGGCCACTCATATGGTTAAGGGTTTGCAAGCCAAGCCCTACAAGGAGAGACTAGGGCACCTGGACCTCTTCAGCCTCCACAAGGTTGAGAGGCGACCTTGTAGCTGCATATGAATTCATCAAGGGGGTGCAGAAGGGAATTGGTG
>NW_017728992.1:154437056-154445583 GCF_001723915.1 Gavialis gangeticus
GAACTTCTTCACAGTTAGAGTGGCCAAAATCTGGAATGGGCTCCCAAGGGAGGTGGTGCTCTCCCCTACCCTGGGGGTCTTCAAGGGGAGGTTAGATAGGCATCTGACTGGGGTCATCTGAACCCAGCACACTTTCCTGCCTCTGCAGGGGGTCAGACTCAATGAATTATTGAGGTCCCTTCCAACCCTAACATCTATGAATTTGACACCCTTTTTTGAATATGAGAGAAGTTTTAAAACACCTGGTACCTGGTGAAATGTGGTTATCCAAAGGCAAAACATTAGTTTTTTCAAAAGAAATGTGAGCCTGAGGAACAAGTGATAGTATCTAACTTAAGAATGAACTTTCACCAGGGTAAGGAAATCACCCTGCAGTAGCACTGTCCAACCAGTCTGGCTTAAGGCCAAGTACTGTACCAGTTACTCCTTACTTAGGTTGGATCTCCCTGATTTTCCTAGAAGGATTCACTGCTATGTATACATTTGTCTTTAGGCACAATTTTACTTTTTAAACATAAGCCTTGCCTACATTACAAACTTTCTGCTGATATCTCAACCATTCAGCTGTACTACAGGAGCCATGTTGGCAGGATGTGACATACATACCCTAGGAGGCCATCAGCTGTTGAAAGGGCCATCACTGCCAGCAGAAGCCATGAGCATGTCAATATGCACTTTCAGACGGTTTCCCTTTGGTGACAGAAGCCTTCTGTTATTCAAAGACCTGGTGTTCCCCAGCCAGCAAATTGAAGAGGTTCTGCCACCACAGAGGAGCTGGAAATGCAGAGGCATTCGCATTGTTACCAGCAGCACCTGAGCTCTGCTGGCAAAATGGTGCAGGGCAGAGCAAGGAATAGAAACTTGGGCAAAGATCTAAAACAAAAGTAGCTTTTCTTTCCATCCTGAACTGCTAAATGTCTGTTAGCGCTGAGGAGAAGACCCACCTTCCCATTCAATCACCCTCACTTCAGGGTTTACTCCAGGAGTCTGTCTCCCTCCAGAAGCTCTCTCAGGCCTGTATAGACATCACCTAGTCCCTTTTATCTCAGCCTGTTACAGAGCTTATAAAGTGCACACATGAAGAGCAGTAAATAGGACTGAGATCCCTCTAAGGCAGTGGTTTTCAACCTGTGGTCTGCAGACCCCTGGGGGCCTGTGCAGCACATCTAAGGTGTCCACAAGAGGTGGCTGTAAAGATGGCATCCCAGCCCAAAGGGGAAGTGCTGCCAGAGCTGCTGCTTCAGCTCCCCCATAGCCAGAGACCACCCAAGCAGCAGCAAGCAGAGTGGGGCCAGGCAGCCCCACTGCTTCATGTGGGACCCAGCACAGCCCCATGGCCGTTCTGGTGGGGAATAGGGTTATCTACTAACTCAATCTGTGCCCTGACTTCTCATCTTCACAGACCATCTAATACAGGGGCAGGCAAAGTTGGTCCGTGGGCCAGATGTGGCCAGCAACTGACTCCATTTCCCAGCAGCCCCTGCCTGTGTGGCTGGGGCCAGTTTCCATGGAGACCCGAGTAGCAGCTGCACTGTAATATAGGGTGGCCATCATAGAGGACATTCAGGCTATCATTGAAGACATTCTGCTACTCTGTCCTCTGTTGATAAGAAACCTGACACCTTTATGTCCTCTATTTTTCTCTTCTTCACACAGAAGGATGGAGAGCTGCTCTGGAGTCCAGTTTGGATCTTGCAGCAGTGACAGAATGGTCCAGAGCCAGGGCAGAGCTTTGATCTGCAGCCCACATGCTTCGGGCAGGGGTACATAAGCAGTGGATTGCAGCTCTGTCCCAGCTCTGGACCACACTGTCACAGCCACAAGATCCCAGCTGGACTCCAGAGCAGCTCTGTACCCTGCCATGCGCCCCTCCAGTGCTGCTGGCACCAGCCTCCATGGAAACCCCGGCCTTGCACAGTAGGGTTGTTCCTAGGGTCTCCATGGATTTCATAGACATTAAGGCTGGAAGGGACCTCGGAAGATCATCAAGTTCAGCCCCAACTAGAAACTGGACCCAGCCACGCAGGCAGCGGCTGCTGGGAAATGGAGCCCAGCCACTGGCCAGTTCTGCCATTTTGCCCACCCGTGATCTAATGCATGTGAATGCCTGAGGGTATGATGTGGTAATCTGGGAGAATCCCTGGGTGAATGGTTGCCTGTGTATGCAGAGGACTGTACCTGATGGGTTTCATCAAGATGCTTCAACTCTGGGTTTCTCAAGTAAGAGAAAGCAACTTTGACATGTTCAAAAACCTTGACAGCTTTTTGGCTGAAAACAATTTGATGCTGGACCATGATATGAAATGTGAAATTGAGGAACACTGGCACTCAACTCCCAGTTTTGCCAGTACTTTTCTGAAATGGGCAATGAGAATGAGTGGTTATGTATCCCCTTTGTAGCAAACTGCAACTCTAGGTCCTGTCTAACAGCTAAAGAAGAAGAGCTATCAAGTTTACCTAGTGATGTGGGACTAAAACTTGTACTCAAGCAGGATCCTCTTGCCCAGCTCTGGTTGAAAATAAAAAATGAGTACCCTGATCTGACAGAGAAGGCCATTAAAGTCTTGATGCTATTCACCACCACGTATGTGAAAGTGGGTTTTCAGCCTTAATAAAAATGAAATACTGAAACAAATTGGATGTTTAAAGAGAACTAAGACTAAAACTGTCACGTATCTTACCAACTTTCACATGCTTTCTGCCAAGACAGCAAGCTCAACCATCTCATTAGAAATAATGACAAAATGGTGAGCTCATAAAGTTACATTAGCGTTGTTGTTGATATTGTCTGTAACACAACAGTTTGTCAGTAATTATCTACTTATGTTCACTATACACACAATAGATTTCCAGAGGGGTCTGTGCCTCAATTCAAAATATTTTAGAGGTCTGTGAATGAAAAAAAGTTTGAAAACCACTATTCTAAGGAATCTCACCTAACCGTTTCTAGATCTCCTTATTCCAGGAGCTATAAAAGCTGTAAGGCAGCGGAAAGAGTAAGTCTGGACTCAGAAACCAGGGAGTGAGGAGTTTCTCAGGTGCTGAGACTTTGCTGGACAGCTCCCAAAGGCAAGAAGGTTTCCAGGGAGAATCTATAGTGAGGATGAAATGGTAATGAGGCAGCCTCTGCAGGTGGCACCATAGGACCAGATGAGCTGAATGGCGTGCCAGAGCTTTTGGGCACTGGTGGGCCAATGTAGGAAATGGTCCAGGAATATGGTTCAAGAGCTGATAGCAATCTGTTGGGCTGAATCACATTGCCAAGCAGAGATCTGAACCAGGACTCAGTGGAGCAGGTTGGACTCAAGTTCCCCTGTCTCTGTTCCCATTTACTCAAATTGACTGACTTGGCCAGGGTCCTGAGAGCTCCATAACTGAAATTACAGCCAATCAAATATATTCTCTGGCAAAAGACTATGCAGATGGCTGGAGATCTAAGCAGGAGGGAGACTGCAAAGTAATTCCTTCTTTACTGCCTGACCCTGTCTCTTTGCATTTAGGGGCAGGCCACACTGTTACAGACCCTAAGCCTCCTTTAATATGTTAGCAGAGAGATAACAAGAGGTCCCCTCCATCACAGCATTACTGGGATTGGATATTCCATATACATTTTAAGAAACCAACAGACATCTAGGTCTGTAGTGGTGCCAAGAGTGATGAATGGCATTGAGAATGGTATGACTGAAGAGGAAGAGAAATGAGACCAATCGGAAAAAATAATGACAAAATTATCATATCATAGAATAGGTTGTCTCTGTTTGGCCAGTTGATATGAAAGGTCTTTCTAAATCTTGTTAGTGTCTCTCTTTTCCTCCATCTTAATGTTGCCCTGAGGAACACATCCAGATGCATCTGGATATATACACTATAGCAAAAGCATTGTGTTAATACAGGTACAACACAATGCTCTAAATCATCCCTTAAACTTCTCCACTGCACTGATGGCTATAAAAAATTCAACTATGGCTAGACACCTGATGCACAGTATCCAAAACTGATCATGCCAAGCAGTATCATTATACTCTTACCTTGTACTCCCTCTGTCCTTTTTCTTTGCACCTGCTATCTTTCCTCTTGTATTTAGACTGCAAGCTCTTCAGAAAAAAAGGGCAAAATACAAAATAATAATAACAACAATAATAACAACAAAAACAATAATTTGTGCTGCAGGAAGCTAGGTAACAATATCAATACAACACAATTTAATGGAGACACAATGGCAATGCTATTATGACATTAGATTTAAAAAGGGTAACAAACTCCATTCAACTTCATAAAAAATGGATGCACTGCCAATATTTTAAGAAGTGATTCTTATGGAAGTACCCCACCTAGCCTGGGAGGAGTCAGGTGTATGTATGCTGACAGATGTGGTACATGCTTTTTATTCTTTTTTGTTTGTAAACAAAAATGTTTTCTTACAACCAAGGAGGGAGTTAACGTCATTCAGTGAACAAGTATGTGCATTGAATGTGCTGTATGTCAAATGGTTATACTGCACTTTGTTACAAAAAGTATTCTTAACATACAGGAGCATCCTACACTTTTCAATTTGCTTTACTTTAGGGAGCAATTCACAATCAGTCAAGGTTCACAAATCTACTTCCATGACAAGCTGAATTCTTCAGTTGAACTTCTGTGGGGCTGTGACACCTAAGTTTGGGAATCACTGAAGGGATATAGGACTGTAAACCCCTGAAACTGTGCATAGAAAATACCTGGTCAAAGGCAAATAGTTTACTTTTCAAAAGTATTTGTATGTCACAGAAGGCAAACCTTCTCCGTAGAGATGATTAATAATGGCCAGGGAGTAGATGGACACTCAAGATACAGGGAAACCACCTTAGCATAATTTCAGATTAGTGAAAAATTTAAACAAGGGGTTTCTGGAAGCCCCAGATAGTTCCCTCCAAGTTGTCATGGAGAACACAACTAGTGGCATGTGGCTACAACCAAGAAGCCAAAGCCAAGACTGTAAGGTGTCACTAAAACTTCAGTTCCTAATGTCTCAACAATACATCTCAGGTTAGTATGCCACAGAGTTAACACATCTAATGGAACATCCCTGAATCCCACCTGATTCCTTACTCAGGCAAGTCTCCTAATGACATTAATGGGAGTTTCCCTATATGAGGACCAAGGATGAAAAAAATCTTACCAGTACCACATGACCATGTAGGGCAATCAGCCCTACATCAGCCCCACATATGCTTAAGTAAAAGTTGATGTGGAAGCACCAGATCTTCTATAGACAATGTGGACAGACCTGAATCTCAAAGATATACAAGTGATTTTCCCCACTTCTTCTGAAGATATTCTTTGCAAGAGAAACAAAATGACAGACTGAGTTGTGTAGAATTTGAAAGTTCCCTTGTTTGCCAATGCAGAGTACATACCATGAAAACAACAAGAAGGCTTTGTTTGCTTTTGGCACTCATGTTCAGTTTGATTTATGCCAAATTAATGACTTTCAACCAGGCAGCTATTGAGGGATCCCACTGCAAAATAAGGCAGAGGAACTTTGACATTTTATAATCACTTTTTCCCATAAAACCTTATTAATTGCCTTGGTTTTAGAGCTACTAAAGTGCACCAGCAGCTTTACCTCAATCTGACTTTGCACAGAGGCAACAGTCAAACTTTAGCATAAGTAGCACCTGTCTCTGCAATTACTCTTATAACTCCTAAAACCCCATGATCACACACCTTATTACACCTGGGCAATAGTTTGTTCAAATCAATCTGTTGACACCATTACCAATAAATTTCTGAGGGACAACTACTTACAATCCCTTTGTTCCTGCAATCATTTGAAATTCTACAGAGTCAATTTTTCAAGCTATATTTTACCCAACTAATGCTGTAGGGCTTTCACTGCATGAGAACAGGTGTTCTGTTTGGATGCATCCCCCAAATAACTGAGCTGCGATTGTTGAAAACATACTTTAAAAAGACACAATTTCCACATTGCGCAATACAGTTTTTAAAACAGTCAGGCTAAGCCTTGAAGCTGAACAGAATGTGAGCTGAGCATTTTTAAATCTACAAACTGATACATGAACATAACATGAACATGAAGAGAAATCTGATTACACCAAATTGCCAGCCAGATGCCAAGAACGCTATTGTCATAGTTTACAAACATTCACTCCCTTCACACCTTGCCTCCAAAAAAATTCCCATTTTTTCTTTCATTCTACTTTTTCATCATTGTCAAGGTATAAAACCAAAATGTAAGTGTAGTTAAAAGCAAACTGAGTTGTCAAGCACTGGTTAATACATTAAATTCCTTTATGGTGGGCCGGCTATTTCTGTGTCCATGAAACAATGTACAGAGTTTAACAGAGTTGCCAGAAAGGTTATGAGTAGAGTTGGGTAAAAGTTTCCAGATGAACAGTTTTTTGGCCAAAAGCTGCAGACTGAGGTCAATTGAAACTACTTGTAAAGGTATGCTAAACTGAGGCAAAAGAAAAAAGTGAACAACATTTTAACAGTTTTGAAATTTCTAAATTGTTTCCACCTTTCATTTTAAACACCATTTTAGGACAAAATTTAAACTACATTTAATTAAAAAATAGATAACAGAAATGAAAGCAACATTTTCATTTTTGGTTATACATTTTATTTGACCCAAAAGATTTTTTTAAATATTATTTATGGGCCAATCACCAAAATGAAAATGCAACTATTTGTACAATTTAAATTGCAAGCCATGTTAATAGAAAGCCACCATAAATCCAGTCAGGTTTGAACATCTGGTTGTGTAACATATTTCTAACTTAGTCTAAAAATACATAGCATAACTTTAAACCAAGTTACTGACTTTAAGTTCTTTCACATATTTAGAAGTGGATAGTGCAAGGTAAGGGAAAAAGGCAAGAAACTTAATCTCAGCCCTGACAAAGGGTTTTCCCTCCCTCCTAAGCCTCAGTGTTTATTGAGAATAGCAGAATTCGCGCACACACAAAAAAGCAAATGTATATTCCTACGTACCATAAAATATAGTCCATCTATCTGCACCTTAAAGGATACCTGTGTTTGGTAGCAATAGTGCTTCCTAAAATTTAAGAAGACTGTAGTAATTTGATAATAGTTTGACAGAAAGTAGTCTAATCTATTCTATATGAGTTCTTATATCATGCTCGTGTCTGTATCTTCTCCACTTGCAAATTATGGGCAGTGATGTCTCTTCCTACCTACTTCCTGAAGTCAGCTGCTACTGAAGGAGTCTTATGAAACCTTGCATTTGGCCAATACACTTGCTCTTTTTTCTCTTCCCTTATGCACTGGCATGTAAGGACAAAATAGAGCCCTAGTTCTTTATTCATGTCTTATGTCTACATTTTTTATTTCAATAAACTATTTTGTGGTATTTATTCCTTTTAGTCAAGGCATACTCCAAATAGTAGTAATATTTTTACTAAAAAGCGAGAAAAATCCTCTTGGCTTTTTTTTTTTTAATTAAGTTTCAGCAGACAGTAGAAATTATGTTGCCTTCTACTAAATACCCTTAAGACATTATGAAAACAAAATATAAGATGACTTCTTTTTCTGACTCTACTCCAATCTATTTGAATGATATGTAAACCTTAAAATTATCTGCAGCCCTGTGTCTGTTCCTATTATGGTTGAAATGACCCATATTGTTTGTATAGCATCTAACCGTCTTTCTTATCATTCAGGAAATTCTAAAAAAATCTTCAGAGACAGAAACACACTAATTGTATGTGACACTGAGCAGGATTCTTCAACATTGTCTTTTTCTTGGAGCATCTGTAAGCACTCTGTAATTTGAAGAGGACACATTACAAATCTCATCATCATCATCTCACATACAAAGGAGCTCTACTATAATAGTCATTGCATGTTATAAATTGTGTAGGCTTACTACTTAGTGGGTTTAGAAACAACAAAAAGTCAATATTAGTCTGAATGATCATCTCTTTGGGGATACATGTGCAATTTACCATATTGCATTTCTTACGATGACATTTATTCTGTTTTTTAAAATGCTTTAAGCAATAGTCCCTTGATACTTCACAGAGGGTGCATCTACCCAAGATGCTTAATGTGCAGTAGACTAATTCTACTGTGCATTTAGTGCAGTGGTGGGCACAATGTGGCCCAGGGACCAGATGCGGCCCACCAGGCCATTCTATCCAGCCCACAGGGCCCCTAAAAAAGTTAGAAAATTAATATTTATGTGCCCTGGGCTGCCTGTCATGAGGCCCTCGACGGCTTACCAAAGATCAGGAAGCAGCCTTCTGCCCAAAATAATTGCCTGCCCCTGATTTAATGCATTATGGTAAAAACCGTGCTAACACGCACTAGAATTCGTCTACTACACATTAGTCATCACAAAAAGACTGTGTTCCATTGCTACTGCATATTAACACTGGCTACTGCACATTTATGTAGCACCTCATATTAGAGGTACTAAACTTAATGTGCAGTACCAACCGTGCATTAATGCATGTGTAGATGTGCCCAGTGGTAGCTTCTTAACTTCCCTGCGAAGGTGAGGATT
>NW_017728992.1:154450583-154451151 GCF_001723915.1 Gavialis gangeticus
CTTCTTAACTTCCCTGCAAAGGTGAGGATTTGTGATGAATCTGAGAAATATACAGAGCCACAGCAAAATGTGTGGGACCGCTAAGGTGCTCCACTGTTTTGAAAGGACATGGCAGCTCTTATCAAGTGGAGCTCACTAGAAGTCCTGTGCTCCTAATTAGAAAAGCAGCACCCTTAGAAATTAAAAGGCACGACAAAGAGTTGAGCAGCTTGCTCTTAAATCAGCAACCAGCTGTAAATTTAGTAGCTGAGAACCATGCAGGTACAAACGATCTGGGTTCAATTGTGTTATATTCCTCCACAGGACAACCTGTTCAGCTAACCTGTAAGCACCTTAACCTCTGCCTGGACTCAGCTGGAGATTGCAGCTGGTAATGATATGGAAGAGAGCAGCCCAAATTCACTGAAATCTGTTTTTTTTTGTCAGTGGGATTACATGCAGATTTTGAAAGAAGTTGTAGTATGACTCAGGATGAACAGTCCCAAAATGTGTAAGTGAAGAGCAGCATGGAATTTGGCCCTATGCCCTCACCTGTACAAATACTACCTCTAGGTCAGGATTCATAGAA
>NW_017728992.1:154456151-154467904 GCF_001723915.1 Gavialis gangeticus
TCTCCTCATAGGGCTGGCCACGGAGGCCCCCGACCATACGAGTGGCCTCCTCTGGACCCTCTCCAGGTTCTCCGTGTCCCTCTTGAAGTGCAGCGCCCAGAACTGGACACAGTACTCCAGCTGCGGCCTGACCAGCGCCGCATAGAGGTGGAGCAAGACGTCTCTGGACCTGTTAGTGATGCCCCTGTTGATGCATGACAGGATGCAGTTGGCTCTACCTATTGCTTCGTCGCATTGGCGACTCATATCCATCCTGGAGTCAATCCTGACTCCAAGATCTCTCTCTGACTCTGTGCTGCCAAGAGGGGCAGCCCCTAACCTATAACCATAATGCTGGTTCCCTCTCCCCAGGTGCAGCACCCTGCACTTGTCCTTGTTGAACCACATCCTGTTCAGATCCGCCCACTTCTCTAACCTATCCAGGTCTGCCTGGATGCAGTCTCTGCCTACCGGTGTATTCACTTCACCCCCCAGCTTGGTGTCATCAGCGAATTTGAACAGGGTGCTCTCCACACCCTCATCCAGGTCGCTAATGAAGATGTTGAACAGCACCGGCCCAAAGACCGAGCCCTGGGGGACTCCACTGCCCACACCCTCCCAGGCTGACATTGACCCGTCCACCACCACCCTCTGGGTGCGCCCCTGAAGCCAGTTTGCCACCCATGTGACTGTGCATTTGTTAATGCTGCAGTCCCTCAGCTTGCCCACCAGAATTGGGTGGGACACTGTTTGAAACACACAACCAGACTGTCATGGGAACAAATGTTATATCATTGCACGAAGGACTTCAACTTGTAGTCTGACAGTTTTCCAAAACACTACATTCACTTTTAAAAGAGTTATGTTTATTATCTAACCTGAAACAAATTAAATAATCATTTTACAGGAGAAAGAAGAGTATAGATAAATTTCCTCTTGCCCAGGGATATGACTATACACCAATATGTGGACAAAGCAGAGGCAGTAATTATGAGATCCATGGAGTAGAAATCTTTGCTAGTATACTTAGTTAAAACTAACTCTGGCAAATGTTGCATACAGTTTTGGGGCAACAGTCATCACCTACAAAGTAAAGCAAACCACAGTGGCTTTCTGAAAATATAACTTATTTTAGAACGACTGTCACAGCGGCTGCAAGAACAGCCAATCAGAGCATCTAAATATATACAACACATCTGATTTAAAAAAGGGAAGATTACTAGGGCAGTAGAACAACTTCTGTAGCATATAAAGTTCATTGGAGCTGGAGCAAAACTTCCTGGCTAAAAATAGCAAATATAAATAGCTTTCTTTTTTGGAGAGGGGGGTGTAAAAAATTCTAAAGCCATTTCCAAGAGTACTTGAAAGTAGATGCATGATGTTAATTGTACATAATGTTACTATATTAACATCTAGCAAGGACTCAGGAGCATAACACTATTCAAGTTGGTTTCAACAACCTAAAGTTCCTGAGACCGCATGGGGTAACTTGCTGAGAAGCTGCCAGTTGGATCCAGAACCAATTTAGCCTAGGACCTAGGAGTAGATTCACCACCAATAAAATCTCAAAAACTATTCCCATGAGATCTTAAGTGAGACAGAAATCTTGCAGATTTCACAGTTGGCCATGTTCAAAGCAGAAATGTAAGGCCCCTTTCATTTTTGTTGCCAACCATGAAGAAGTCTACTGGAACGAGTCCTGTGGTCCGTATCCAGAGATGCAAATCTGAACAGCCCCTTGCTATTCCAAGAAAGTGCAAGTGGTTCTGATTCATCCCTAATTAAAGGTCCATTTAAACTCCAATTGAAGTAAGTAGCAATTCACTTCAATGAGAATAGTTAAGCCCATAAATTAAGTGCTAATAACTTTAATAATATAGCAAATCCATTATTTCCCTCCACAGTTACAGTACAACTGTATCCTAACAAAGGGTGAAAAGAATAGGAACATCTAAAAAAAACATCTGAAGATCCAGCTACCATTGTGCCTCAGGACTTTTCCTATTGAAGAGGCTTGTGTGCTAAGCAAGAGCTGGGTCTGACACTGGTCATGAAAAGCCTTTTTTAAATTCTAGTTTTCTTACTCAAGAGAGTGCATATTTAAATTTTCTATTGTTCTTTTTCAAGTTTAATACATGCATACTCATCCTGAAAATGTATTTTAATTGATTCTTTGAATATTTTAAGGTCTATTAATTCCATGGATGTTGCAAACACTGCATTTTCTGTATTCCAGCTGCTGTTCTAATCATGTTCATTAACAGAATTACTTTTACCTGCCAGCTAATATTTTACATTACATTAATAAATCTTCTTTTTCTTATCTGAACTAAGTGGACAAACAAAATGAATTATCCAATCCTGTGATTTTCTTCATGGGTCTAACACTGTTCTATTGTTCCATTCTGTTAGGGGATTTAACTAGATTTGAATATAAAGGTGACAAAATGAAAACTCGAATGACTTTATATATACATATACTGTAATATAAGCCTTTCCCTGTTGTAAGTCAACTGGATTGTTCTTGTCTTTGTTATGGTGGAAGTCTTCTGGAATGCATATACTATATAGGTTTATTGACAATTTCCTATTCATAGTTGTAGGAAACATCAAATATCCGCTATACTAAGAAACAGGCCATGGCACCTAATTATGGAGTATAATAAACATACTTTAGAAAGGCCCATTGCAAAAATCATTTGCACCTGTACTACTTCCTTGCAATTCTAAGTTAATTTTCAAAAGAGCTCTGAAATTCTGCCAACACCACATGTGCACTGAAGATAAAATGAAATAGCAATTAATCCAATCATCTTTGATTTAATGTTAATTTAACCCAGAGCATTATGCCTTGTTTTACATGCAACTGTGTTGATCCTACTACATTTCAGAGAGCCCCCAGATCAATCACGTCACAATCCATAATTGGAGTTAAAATGGGGGATTCCACTCAGTATAGTCCTTTTGTAAAGCATCTACTCCTCCCAAGGAAGAAAGGCAAATGAGGAAGACTGGTATTTTTAATGCCAGAATGCTAAAATTGCTTCTGAACACATCAAGATTAGCAGTGAGATGCAATAGAGACAGTAGCAACAGATTCAACCATATATTGGTCAGTTACTGACAAAACACATCAGTTAAAGGAGAAGGTGGAATGATCAATATTGTTAAACAACATTTAAAAAATAGCAGTGCTTCCACCCTGCAAACTCTTATGCATATGCTTAATTTTATTACTGTTAATGGTACTCATGCTACTCATTTTAGCAAAGATAAGCATGTGTTTGGGGATATAACTACTTAGAATTCTCCATTCTTTTCATATAAATATTAGAAGAGCTCAAAATGATTAATTTTATTACAATAGCAACCACTGAGATTAAGAATTATTAAAACTAATTGTACAGTACTATCATTCCGATATAATTCCATGGGACTGACTCAGATGTGTTATATCCATGTGACTATTGTCTCTGTTTTACAGTGAATGATAACTAGACACTTGCATTACCGTTTCAACCATTTAAGGTTTCCTCAATACATGTCTCTTCATTGCACTTCCATTATGAATGTGTTTTGGAGTTTATGGGAAGGGCTGGACTTACTGATGATGTTCAGTCACATATACACAAAGCAAAGGTCAACTGCAGTTCAGCCTTAGTTAAAGATTCATTAATAGACACTTCACATAAGTGCTACTGCATTCCGCATTCTCTTTCATATTTTTTCTTTCTTCCTTTTTTTTTGCAGCTGAGAATAATTAACTGTTCTTTTGTGAGTGTCATTTGTTCTCAAGGAATTAAATGCCACCTTATTTCTGAGAACAAGAATTCAACTGTCATAATTATAGCTTCATTTCAGGAGCAAAAAAAAAATCATAATTTATTACAGATTGTTCAGCATGTGCAATAGGTTTAAATGTCTTTGAAAGTAAATTGTGGCGTGTCACGCAGAGCTTTTGCCATCACTGTAATTGATTTATAATTTTGCATTTAAAATTAACAACATTCATCTATTGTTCTTCCATTATGTAAGTCTCTGGCAGGGAGTTTAGAATTGTGTGTTCAGTTCTGGTCACTATATTACAGCAATGATAATAATAAAGTTACATTTCAATGATAAAAATACAAAGAAGTGAGGCCACTAGTAGCACTAAAAATGAGCTTGTGGTTGAAAACAGGTTTAAAAAGTTGAATCTCTTTCTCCTAGAAAAAAGAGGAGTTATAAGGACATTTATTTGACTTATATTAACTTCAAAATACAAAAAAGCAAGTTTAGGTTGATTTTTAGTTAATTAAGATTAATTAATATAATGACATAAAAGTACAGGAATAAAAAAAAATGAAGAATTTATGTTCAAATACTCAAGTTCTGTTTCACTTGAACGTAATTCCATTGACTCCAGGGAAGCTCCTCTGGATGTACTTAAATAGAATTGAGTCTACTGCCCATACCCACCTCACTCTTCCAAAGTGCAGTTCTACAACTGTATCCCACCTATAATACCTAAAATGAATCTGTGGTTTCCATTCCACAGAGTATTCTTTACTTTGTCCTAAACAATATCACAGCATTGTTATATGCTTTTGCATATCTGAGGTTCATCCCAGAGGTGGTTGTATTTCTGTGGCACCTACAAAAAGGAGGACATTATTCTGATCTCCCTCAGCTGAAATCATATACGTCTATGTACAATGAAACAGAGATCAGAGTCTAGAAGATCATTTTTCACCAATTGTTTATGTACTGATTTACAAACATTAGGCTTGATTCTTATTTCTGCAGTTTTACATCAGTTGAACTGCATTTACTTCAATTGTTACTCCTAAATGATATCAATATAAATTAAAAACAGAATTAAGGCCTTGTTACATGGCAATTTTAGATGACTCCTGGAGCTCTTAATACCTGGATTGTCTGCACACTCACACCTGAAACTAGTTCTAAGCACATGTTACACAGTTCAAAACTATGCCACTCCTAGGAAGGATTATCTCTGACCCATGTTATCCAGCTTGTGTTACATTAAAGAGTAGCCAGTCTAGGCTATACCTTAGCATAAACACCCTGTTCACTCCCTGCCCACTGGCCCAGATCAGATCAACTGATCTCCCTCCTCCACTGGCCCAGATTAAAACAACTGCCCCTCTTTCCCCCCG
Organism: Gavialis gangeticus; assembly: GCF_001723915.1. Classification (NCBI taxonomy): domain Eukaryota; kingdom Metazoa; phylum Chordata; order Crocodylia; family Gavialidae; genus Gavialis; species Gavialis gangeticus. Next base: position 154,461,290 of record NW_017728992.1, read on the forward strand.
GCATGCCAGATCCCTGCTCACTGCCCTCAACCACCCGTCCCTTACTTGTGGCTACCCATGCTTTCTGTCCCAGAGGAGCAGGCAAGGAAGGGTTAACCTGCCTGCCCAGCTGTTGCTGCCTCTCTTCTCTGGGCCAGGCTCACCCAGGAGAAGAGCAGTATCCCAGCAGCAGTGGTCAGGCAGGTGGGTTAACCCTTCCCTGTCTGCTCTCCTGGGACAGGCATCATGGGCAGCCACAAGTAAGTCTACACTGAAGGCCAGAGGTGTGACTTCACCCCACCTTCCCTCCCCACAGACTTACCTGCTGGGCAAGGTGGGGGGGGGGGAATGGCACACGGTAGATCTTGGGGTTGCTTTGAAATGCCAAAAGTGATCTCCTACTTAAAAAGGTTGGAGACCACTCTGTTAACTAAACAGTCCTCACATGCTAGTGTGCAAATACACAGCTATTGACTCAATTTTGCATATAGAGATATACAGCATGAAAGGTGAAGTGGCTTTTTGCCTAGGGATAAAGAAAAAGCCATTGGAAAATAAGAGATTAGAAATCAAGGCATACAGGGAACAACTACAATGGCCCACACACTGACCTCAAGGCTGCTGTCAAAAAATAAGCCCACCTGCTTGCATTGCTTGCTGTCTAAATCCAGAAGTGTGATAGCAAGGGTACACCAGAGACACTCCCTTCTACTTTCCACATCTCTGTCTCTGGCATGCTCTAGATTGTGGTGGGGGGCAAGGACATCTCTGAAGCATCTTTACCACATTTCTGTGTTTGGACTTTGCACAGGGGCTGGACAAGGATTAATTTTCAGTGGCAGCTTTGAGAGGATCACAGATCATGCTGCTCTGCTTCCTGATACAGGTTTCTCATCGTATACTACCTACAACTTGCGAACTAATATGGTTACAATTGTTTTACTCATAATCTTTAAAAGAGGATGGAGCATGTGTCTCTTCTATATCACTCCTGATGTGTCTAGAATTTGTCAGTTAATGGAAACCTACCTACCCAATCAAAGAGCTCCACCCCAAAGCTGATAATGATCATCAAGCATCTACAACAGGCCTACAAAATTAAGCCTCTGTTCCCTGGTTATTAGGATGGTACAGCCATCCTCTAACAATGCCTGGAGGAAACTGAAGTCACAGTCCTGCCTCTTTCCTACTCCCTTTTTCCTTGTACAGGTTTTGTCAGTGGAAAAGGTTTCTTGCATTTTCTTTCCACCTAGCTGTGCATGCAAAGGCAGATCTCAATCGAGCCATTAGTTTGAAGATCTTGAGTAGATAAATGATCAACATGAATTAGAAAAGGATCTTGCCTTTGGGAGTACTGGAAAGTCAAACTCAAGAAAAGAAAGTGGGATGATCCTAACCACAATCAATACATTTCCACAACATAAAATAGACACTAGTAATTGTGTACTGCTAAGACTGAAGAAAAGTGAGTTGGAATCTAATAATATTGGGAAATTGTTCAAGGACAATTCATTCTAGTGAAACTGTTGTCATGTAATGCTGGCAAGGTCAGTGTCAACTTGGATTACCTGCCATGAAAATGCCAGTCATGCATGATTTACTTGCCGTGAGCTGGTTTGCATTCCCAGTTTTTCAAAGACTTCTTCATTTGTGTTATCACTGGCATATATGAGACAAGCACTGAAGCAACTGATTTTAGAAACTGAAACCTCAAAATTGATTGCATTCTAAAACTTTTTCATTACACTTGTAGACCTCAATGATTGCTTTACTCTCTTTCCTCACCTTTGTAAACTATGTAAAAAAAAATTCACCAATCTAATCCAGCCATGAAGTAAAATGTCCTTTTGGGCACCAGCCTGATGAAAATTACATTAGGGCTGAGCAACTGATTCTAATAAGAATTCATTGTTTTCATTCCCTATACACTCCCATCATCTGCTTCTGGGAGTGTTTAGGGTATGGGTGTAAACCGTGTGTATGGGGGGAATGGTAAAGGGTTTTCCTCATCTAACATACTCAATCACATTTTGGGCGTCTTCAAAACTGTAGGATTCTCTTAATGGACCACTGCCTTGATTTGCCTCTATTTGTACCCTCCTTTTGGTTAAACCCTCCTGACCTTAAGCCCCATGGCATCTAAATACAGCTAACAATACTGCAGATTAACTTTATTTAATCTGTTCTGCCCACTTTTTAAAACAATCTTCACTCAGGAGATATAACACATGGAATTTATCTCACTTGACTATGAGAATGAAAAAATCACCACACACTGGAATTCTGGATTTAAGCCATATATAAGTCTTCAGTTCATTTCTTCCAGTACTCTTTTTTCAAGGAAACTTTTAAGAACTATTCCTGACCTGGATACATCTCTGCCATTGCCATTCTTGTGGTTTAGAAAGCTGCCTAGTTTTAAATGCATAAATGCATTTAGTAGTATTTTCTAATCTTGACTTGTCTAAACACACAACATTCAGAATCTGGGTGACCAGTATAAGCACCTGAATACAGTAGAAAATGATACCATGATTACATCTGATATTTAATCATACAAAAACACTTATGTTCATCTTCACCTGCTGAATATTCTAACGAGAGTGATGATGTTATTATGAACTGGACCAAAAGGTCCAATTTATGCTAAATACTACACAATAATAGCAACTTTCACTCACAACTGATGTGGGCCAGATTTGAATCAGTTATCTAAGAAGGACAGGCTCACTTCATTCTATTACCCGAACCCTGAGTCATCCTGGTCCTAGTGATCACTTTTTGAACTCTACTAATTTGATAAAAATGTTTTACAATGGATTAGATTTATGAGGTTCTAAACTCAAATATCAATTACTATATGATAGAATATACATCATAATCATGTCTACATTTTATAACATTTTTATGAGCCACATTCTTTATTCTTTTATTTCCCACAAAAATTTGGCAACTTGTCAGTCAGTGAAGAATTTATTACCTTTATTCCTTTTGTCTAGGGAGAAAATGCAGTGTGATGGGACATTGGTTTTTCAGCGATCAGCAATCATCTTCTGTTCAGATAGCTATAAAAAATTCATTTCACTTTGATCAACCTAAGGCAAAGGTTATCACCTATTACAGGTTAGGCTTATTTTTTATAGAAACAAGTGACTTTTTAAAATCTTCAGTAATATGGAATTACCATCATTTGAAAGAACTGTTTGGGTTCCTTGACCAGAAGAGGCATATAAGTGTGTCATGTGTGATGTATGGCACATTTAATTGCTCTATGCAGCTATTCAAAAAGCATTCAGAAGTAATCATTTAGCATTAATATCCTGGGGCAATCTAAGGTCACAGTACATTAAAAACTAATTCAGAATAGTTTGAGAATGCATTTTTCATATACAGAGGAACATAATTCTTTTATGATAAAAAAGATAGTACCACTGCAGCATGAGGGGAAACAGGGTATTCTACATAGCTGTCATTGATCTTATTGTAAAAGCTGAAAAATAACACTTTTACCTTATTACTCAACAACGAATTGTTCTAACTCAACAAATCTAGTTCCTTAGGATGAACAAGCATGCTCATGTTTTAAAAAAGTGATGGTATCAACTTGTTTTAGAATGCATTTTTAGCTCAAAGTATTCAATCTGTTTTATGATAATTCTCCCACAGACCAATCTGCTTGACATCTTTTCATGGACAGACTTCCATCTAGCAGTTCTGATATCTCTACAAATAATTGCATGTGCTGTGTTTTCATACAGAAGAGCAAAAATACCGTTAGAATACAAGGAGTTGTTTTTGATTACGGAAGACAGCAAGCAAGCAGAAGAGGTAGTATCTTTCTGAGGAGAAACAGTGTGTTGCAGAAAACAGAGCAAAGTCTTGACAACAGACCTTCACTCATCTGTAACATGGAGGGTAACTTTCATTTAAAAGTGCAACACACAGGAAACAAAACATAATAGATAGAAACGACATGTACCACAGAGTGCTATTCAATGTAAAACATATTCATAAGTAATCCTACAGCACCCATCTAACCATTCCCATACTGTATAAGAGATATGCTGCCATTTCACAATTCAGGGATCAAATTAGAAACAAAAAGTGCTGGTACTCTGCCAACTGCTACCGACAAGTAAAGCTTAACCTGTTTAATGTCAGTCAGAGCAAAGCATTCAGACTGTGTGCTGTACACCAAGCGTAGTCTGGTAAGTTGACACCCCCCATCTTGGCAAACATAAATGAACTGAAGACATAAATACTAAAAAAACACTTTAGCAACAACTAAATAGTATGGGCTGATCAAACACACCTGGACCCCTGCATAGGTGCTTGGAAACCAAAACTCATGCAGGCCACAGTTACCTTGCTATTACTACCAGAGCTAGATAGTTAAATGCTACATCAGTTACATCCATGTGAGCTGAAGTCACACCTCTGGTCTGCAGTGTAGACATACCAAGTCTCAAAGCTTGAAATAAAGAGGTAGGTAATTTATTGCATTTAAGATTGATCAGATGCAGTGTGACATAACACATGATGATCAGCGAATTATTAGTGGCTGATAGAGGGCATTCCTCTCAGCGGCTTCAGATATTTATGACAAAGTAGATTAAGGCATAGATATAGTAGAGATATGCCTAGGACCTTGGCTCCTAGGGTCACATACCAGAATTTCTGCTTCTCTTTCTAAAAAAGTATACTTAAGTCCTCATAGTTTGTGACATAGATGAGGAACTCCACACAGTAGTAGTAGAGAGGACTATCAGCAGAACCCAAGTAGAAGGTGCGTTTAGACCTTGATGCTCCCACTTTCAACTCAGCTTATAAAGGCTGCAAGCCAGAGAAAGGAGTGTCAGTTTAGGTCCTGCAGCTGAGCTAGCAGGAGTTCCCAGGATTGTAGACCAGCACTGGACAGCTCCCAGTGGGAGAAAAAGTTTTCCAGTCAGAAACTGCATTTAGGATTAGGGGATAGGCCAAGAAGATCAAACTAGTTAAGATAATAGTGGAACCCTTAGACATAGAAGAAGGTTGCTATAGGGGCCTATTGGGAAGGCAATCTATCTCTAGCTGGAGAAGCACAAGTGGCTTACAGGACAATAGACAGACACTGGGCCTGAAGGACTGTCTGATGCAAAAGACCAAGGAGTAGGTGTGGTTATTCCCAGTTTTAACTAATTACTACAGGAAGATGGTTTCCCTGTTCCAGCCAACTCCAGTGACAGCCCCTCTCACCAAGCTCAGAAAGGTAATGGCCCCCTTAAATGTCCAGTGCTCTTCAAGAGTATGAAGAAGCTTTCCAGAAGAGCAAAGCAGCATTATCCCAGCAACTAGTGGTGATAGCTCTAAACAGATTTCCTTTAGTAAGGACCCAGAGACTTTCCAGTTTCCCCCCTTCCACTGTTCTTTTGGCTTCACAGTTCTGATTGACAATGGGTTTTTCCTTCCTAAACAGCCATCCAACTGTAGTTTCAAAATGAGGCATGACTTAAGAAAGACTCTGGATATTGTAATATTCCTTCTCCTTTCTTACTTTTATGAGCAATTAAATAGGTGACACTAGATATTTAAACTACTATCACTGGCATCTGAGCTAATACATGTGTGGGTGCTCGAGGCACAGCTAGAATTTCAGACATCCCTGGCATCATTTCACATTTGAGACTCTGCACCCACAAAGGCTGGAGACTGCCTGTTTTAAAATGAAAACTTAAGTTCTGAAGAGCAAGATGGCAGCTTCAAACAACATATTCAACAACAGCCATGGAGTGATCAGGTTCAGTACAGTCTATAGGTATGGCACATACAGTGAGGGAGTTCTAGTTGTTCTATAAGTGATCTTGCTTAGCACCGCTACCAACATTTTTTCTACTATTTTTCTTCTCTTGTATTAAAGCAATCCGCACATTTTATGTGAATGCCACTGAAAATCATTGAACATTTTACAGAGGCACTTTTTAGAGTAGAATTACAAATAAAATATATTTCTTTAAAAAGTAATGTTGTAAGCTCTACTAACCAGGAAAAACACTTGCTTGGATAGAAAGAACAATTCAAATCCTGCTGATGTTCTGTAATATAGGGCAATATAGCCTATAAAAGCTGGATAAACTGTAAAAGTAGGATATAGGATGGAAGAAGTCACTGGAGACACTGAATCTGGATCCCAGCATTTGTAGGCAACCATTTGTTGATTTCAACCATATGTACATTGCATTAGAAACCCACTGTAGGATAATTTTTACATCCTACAACTCCCACATCCCATCATGCTTATTTCCTCTGCCAGGCTCGGAGTTATCCTCATCTTGGCAATCTTCTTTTTCTTTATTAAAGGGAAAAAATCACATAAAACACACCTCAACAAACTTCCTCTGCAAATTCCCATTCAAATTCTGCTATTCTCTAGCTCCACAGGTTACTTGCCAAGTGGTTCTCTATCTTCAGTCTGCTTTCCTAAATATATATTGTATCAATTTGCATGACATTTTTGGAGCCAAACCATTGTCTCATTGTGGTGGTGAGAAACCCCCACAGGCTTTGGAAATGCTGGGGGCAAAAATCCCAGCGTTCCCAAAGGGGAAAGGAGAGCCATTTAAGACCCAGGGATCTCACCTCCCGGACGGACTGGGGCAG
>NW_017728992.1:154472904-154473247 GCF_001723915.1 Gavialis gangeticus
ATGACATTTTTGGAGCCAAACCATTGTCTCATTGTGGTGGTGAGAAACCCCCACAGGCTTTGGAAATGCTGGGGGCAAAAATCCCAGCGTTCCCAAAGGGGAAAGGAGAGCCATTTAAGACCCAGGGATCTCACCTCCCGGACGGACTGGGGTAAAGCGAGAGCCATGTAAGCCAGCATTTCACTGGGTCTTCAAGTGGCTGCTTCCTCGACAGGGCGCAGCCAGCTGATTACGGCAGCAGGAGCCACCACCAGAAGCTGGCAGTGAGGAGGACACTGGCTCGGAGGGCGCTGGCCAGACGGAGCCTCTGTGCACTGGCCACAGTGGCTCTGGAAGCACTGCC
>NW_017728992.1:154478247-154481695 GCF_001723915.1 Gavialis gangeticus
GCTCGGAGGGCGCTGGCCAGACGGAGCCTCTGTGCACTGGCCACAGTGGCTCTAGAAGCACTGCCCATGGCCAGGGAGCGGGAGCAGACTGAGGATGAGCAGTTCCCAGTCCCTCAACATTAAAAAAAAATCCAAAGCGGCGTTCCTGTCAGAGAGGATGCTTGGCTCCTGAGGCTCAGACCCCTAAGGTGAGAGATTGAAGCTCCAGGCGTAATCTGCATCTAGACAGTGGACTGGATTAGTGGTAACACTGGATCCCATAGTCAAGGGGTTAATATCTTGTCGGGGCAAAGACCTGAGTACCTGAGCAGTTTGCAAGTGGATGGGATGTAGGGGAGGCAGAGCCCCGAGGAACAGCATGGTACACCCGTGAGTACCCTGTCTCTGGGACAAGAGGGGAAGAAAACACCACTGAACCTCCTCCTTCATATATATCATCAAGTCGTGGCACAAGAGTTGGGGGGACCCTGACTGTGGGGCAGAGCCATACTCACAGCACCTACTTGGGGCATGACACTCATGTAATTTATGCACAGAGGAAACAAATTATCAATAGGTAAATTCCTCATTAAACCATATGGGGAAAAATATTTTGTGCCTCTGCAGTGACCAATTTGCAAATGGCAGTACGTCAGGCAGTTTAATCTTTTTAGTCAAAAATACCAATAGCAACCAGAATACAAACTAATTCTGTATTACTTACGACAAATTCATACTGACAAACTAATTTGATACCAAATTCTACTGTCAAATCATAACTGTCAGTAACACTACCACAAAGGTTATGGTTTAAGATTTTTTCTTCTAAAAGAGCCAAATTTTACTCTTTCTCCATCACAACAACTGTACAACAATGTTGTTCCTTGTACAACAATCATTTGAAAAACAGGGAAATGACTTCATGAAAAATTTCAATTATTTAAAATGTTTCCATTTTGCAGCACAAAAAATGAACACATTTTCTATGATTTTTTTTTAAATTACTGAGTTTTTTTTAAACAGAAAACCTGGAATTCTGTAATAAAACATGATTTTAATAAAGAAATGGAATTTGATCCAAATGATTTTGATAAAAGTATCAGAAAAAAAGTTTTGTGAAAAATAGAAATTATCAGCAATATTGGCATTTGTTCACAGAATGTTAAATTTTGGGGGAAAAAAATTTCAACCACAAATTTGTTATACACCAAATTCTGATTCATTCCAGTTACAATACATGTTCATAATGTTTCTTATGATTTTAAGAGATGGTGTTCTGAATTTATTTCATACAATGATTTAAAATATTATTATCTGTAATTATAGCAGTGAGTATAGAAGTAATATCAGAATCTTGAATAGCTAAATTATTTTTTAATATCCTGAAGTATGCTAAACCACTTCAAGTTAGACCCATTCTTTGTCCTGAACAACTAGCTTGAATACAAGACATAATGTAACAAGCCTTAGCCACAACTACCCAGTATGAGAGAAGGCATCTCAATACTGTGTAACTCTATGCAGTTAGGCCCTGATCCTACAAATGGTTATGCATTCACTTAACTTTATGATTAAGACTTATCTAAGACTGGTTGTCTGAGCAGTTAAACACAGATGTCAGCATGCAAGAGTGGAAGTCTTAGGCCTTAAATTAAAGCACTGAAACAAAAGCTTAATATATAGTACATGATTCAGTGCTCTGCTAAATTAAGGACCTACATTCAGGGCTCCTATACATGTGCAGGGAGACTGCTCCAATGTGCAAGTCTGCTGGAGTGTGGTAATTACTGTACTCCAGCAGACTCCAGCACCACATGTATCAGTGTCCCCATGCTGAAAAATGGCAGCAGGGCACTTTAAAGCTCGTTCAACAGGCTTTAGTTCAAAGTGCCCCGCCGCCATGTTTTAGCATAGGGACGCTGATACACAAGACATTCTGGGCAATTTAATTTGCACAAATCTTGGAGCTGCACTAATTAAAGTACCCCCCTGCCTCCCTTCTATAAATGCCCTTGGTGTACCTATGCAGCCAAAAATACCAGACATAATGGAGAGTTCATCATAAACTTTGCTTAAAAGTAAAGAGATTAAAAGAAAATATTTTTGTTTGTTTTCATAAAATGTCAGTCCTTTATAAGTTTCCTTTTATCAGTAATGCAAGAGGCATGACATTTTTTCCAGACCATTGCAAACCCATCACTAAAGTACCATGGCAAAAAATAAAATATGCCGAAGAAGTCAGCATGACCAGACATGGAGTCTAGTCTCCAGGTTCCATGGAGTTCTGTGAGCCCCGAGTCCATTTTTCTCTGGCAATGGCACTGGGACAAGCTTTTATACCAAGGGTGGGCAAAATACAGTGGACTGCCAACTGATTGGATCCAGCCTGTGGGTTGTCAGGTGCCAGCCAGTTGATTGTATTTGGCCCACAGCTGCCCCCACAGTGTTCTGCATGGAGCTGAGCCCCACCTGCAGCAGCCCACACTATGCTCCCACCCACACCCGCCAACGTCCTGGCCCTGACCAAAGTGGCCAGCACACACAGCTTCCTGGTGGGGCCACCCCTGGTGTGGCTGGTACTCACCATGGCTGGCACCCACCAGGGTACTGCTCAGCTCCAACCTGCTCCAGCAGCTCCTCCTCCTCTTCTTGCTGCTGCTGCACTGCTCTGTGCAGCAGGTGGTGCACAGAAGTGGCAGTGGCCATGGAAATGAATGCCAGGCACCACATGCCCAGCCAGGTTGGGGGAAGCTGCAGCTGGGCAGCTCCTGTCCCAGTGCACAGGGCTCCAGCTCCAGGCTGCTTCCACCCAATCTGCCTGCCTGCCATAATGTACAGCCGGTTCTGTGGGAAGCCCAAATAATTGCCCAGCCCTGTTTTAGACTAAACTTGCTCCAACCAGTTCAGGAAAAAATTTCCCTGTGAGTTGAATATGGGTACAATAAATTTCTTCATATGCATTGCATTACAAGCCAGAATGTTAGGAAGGCTGATGTTATGGTAAGGAACGAATTCTGCCAGTCTTATCCCCAGGGCTATAGCCACCCCTTTCTCCTCTCCACATATGGGCACAGACGGGGACTGGTTCAGCTGCCTGAAGAGAAACTAGAGATTTCCCTATATCTCAAAGAATGTCCAGCTGCAATGTTAGTGCAGCACCCCATCTCTCTTTCACTGACAGAGCAGCACAAAGGGAATGGAACAGGAAACGAGGATCTGCCCCTATTTCTTAAAATGTGGTTCTATGCTAAAAAGTAATCATAAAAGGCGTCCTGGTTTCCTCATGTATGCTGGGCTTTATAAACAATTCCAGTTTTGATTTACACCAAAAAACTCTTTCTAGGTGACAGCTCCACAAATTCAGCTTCATCAGTACACCATCAGCAGTACCAAACATCCTGGACATCTTTTGGTTACACCTGAACCAAAAAAGGGGTCATCACTAAGGAGGACTATTCAGCAGTTGCTC
>NW_017728992.1:154481706-154489551 GCF_001723915.1 Gavialis gangeticus
CCCTTCCGACCCTAGAAACTATGAAACTATGAAACCTGTGAAGCCTCACTGGATGTAACAGAACAAATTACGTGGAATGAATAGGAAGATGAATATGGAATTCTGCTTTGCCATGCTTATATATGCTCTTTCAAAGTGAAATTGTACTTTAAGAAAATACTATCAACACATAAAAAACTAATGGAGAAAAAAAAAAATCACATGGTGTGTCACAATAGACTCCCAATTTTGCATCCTAATAATGGAGCACTGTTCAAACAGTATGCATTTCAATTCAATAAAAATACAGCAGGAAGCTCAGTGAAATTTAAAACAAACAAACAAACAAAATCTTAAAGAAAAAAAAAAAAGAGTAAAAAAAGGAAAGAGCAGTATTGAAATGTGTCCTCTCTGAGATGTTATGGATAGCACTGAGGCACAATATTTAGTATGCTTTACAAGTTTGTGGCAAGCATCTGATATTCAGTTCAGGCAGTCTACATTCAGAAAATACTATGTAGATAGTGGAGTGACCTTTTACAGTGTAAAGGCAATGAATTCAAAGCCTGTTTTCTGCAGCTGGTGTTGCTTACCACAGAGGACAAAATAGATAGGAATAGTTTGGATACACTGTGATTGTCTCTGCATTTGCATAGTGCGCTCTTTTCAAATGAGATCTGGGTTCTACTTGTGATGTTTTGTAATTAGTTACTATCCTTTTCCCAATGTGTAGTTTTGAACGAACATAATAGAATGGGGCTGAAATAGGACGGTGTGCATAGAATGATAGGAGCCTATCGGTCCTGAGATGCCTCCCAGCTGTCTGTGTATGAGTGTGTAAGGGAGACACAGATCAAACCTCCCCCTCCCTTACCCACAACAATGAAGTCACAGTTGCACAAGCTTCAGCTTGGGTTGTACAAGTACTTATTCAGACACCTGGCCCACATCAAAGCCCTTGTTTCCACAGCTTTACAACCATTGGTACCCGAGATAGCAAAATCAAAGCAAGTGTGCTAACAAGTACTACAGTCACACCTGACTGCTGTGTAGATCTAAGACTGGGGAGAGAAACAGGAATGGGAGAAGGTAAGGAAGAATAGAACTGCATCCATATGATCATGCAATGGGTTGGGTGCATATCTGGGAAAATCTTTATCAGTTAATTTAATTAGTTCAGATCTTGTATAGAACTAATTTCATTTGGGATCTAGCCTCACCAAAAACTGAACCCTGATGTCAGGGGGTGACAGTCTACACAATTTACTGCACCTTCTATCCCCTAGATATACCCTGTTTTAAGTGCAAGAGGATGAGATAAATTTTTCCATGTTAAAAACCACACACAGGAATTATTTCACAAAGGCGAGATCAGCACAGCAAATTTAATGACTTAATATTGTACAATATAAAATCATTCCAGTTGAATAACTTTTAATTTATTATAATACATACATGCCAATTATGCCTGATTTATTAAGAGAAGTTCAGCAATACCAAGGCCCTGTGTTTGAGTGGTTGCCATGGCATCAAGCTTTTACAAGGACATCTTAAGGATCATTAAAGTGTCAAGGTGATAAGTCTGACACTCGGTGGATTTAATGATGGATGATAATAATGTTACCTCTTCACATCATGAAACACCTAGGATCCAAGTTGGATGACATAAATTTTATATATTTTTTTTAGATGTTATAAAAAAGGAGGCCTGCTGAAGCTGATGTAACTGAACCCAGTATTATTGAAACTACATTCTTCTCTCTTGCATGAACTTCTAGTTATAAGATTTCCTAATGATTTTAAAATCCAGCTCACACTGCCCTTTGATTTTATTAGAACTTGTAAGCTAACACACTATTGAAGCCTCCTATGTGGTGGTTTAAAGGTACCCTTCCCTCCCTGAGAGAACCAAGTCAACGTGTCACAACATTGTTACGAAGCACTGTAATGCTGTGAATGCTAAAGAGGAAATAGAAAAACAAGCTCCAGATGCATGCGAAAGAAGAGAGACCGTGACACTTTTCTTTAAAGAGGTGCTCCCTTCAGTATTCACCTACCACCTACAAGAGAAGAATATATCCATTATTTATTTATTTATTTATTTATTCACACTTCAATAACACAACTGCAGGCAGCCATCTAGTGCTTTTGGTGACCATTGTATAAATTATACATCACAACATGAAAAGAAAGAAATGGCCACAAATGTAAACATGTCCACTTAAGTCCACACTCTTCTCAAGAGCCTAAACAAAGAGGAGAAAAAAGAAGGGCTTGTACTACGCTGGGCTCTGGTGGGTAAAGAGTGGGGCAAATTACAAAATTAAAATCCCTTAAAATAACATCCTGTCAGCAGCTCCCTCTCAGTTATAGTGGGAGTGCCTGAGTTTGAGTGCCTCTGCTCACCTCAGCAGTGGCAATGTATCATGCAAACAGACAGACTCTCAGATAATCATTAACCAAATCATTTTGAGTTCCATAGTTTAAACTCCAAATCTTGAATTTTATCCAGAGGCACACTGAAAGCTGGGGCAAAATGTGCAGTGCCTCTCTAATGTTTTCCCAACATGCATTTTGCACAAATTTCACCTTCCAAGTGACCTCAAAAATCTAGTCCTTAGGCTAAGCACATTACATCAATATGATTTTGAAATGACAGTGGCCTACACATTAATGGCAGATCCCCAGAGAGGAGACGGTAGCATTTAGCTTGCCAGGCAGTTGGAAAAAAAGAAGTTTTAGAAGTAGTCACTCCATGGGCATCCAGAAGCAGACTAGGATCTCCTGCCTGACACCTGACAAATGAAGCTGCCCATCCTCTATGAGGGGTGCCAATATTTCTTTTCCAGCTGCTTCTTCCAGCACTCCCTAATCCTTATGGCCTCGAGGTGCTATCAGTGACTTTTCTTTTTGGAGTTCCCAACAGTGTTTCTAGGAACACGTTGGCTTGTGAAGCAGTGTCCAACTTAAAAAGCTGACAATTGCTCCTATTAGGAGTTTATCTGAGCTGGCAGTGCTGTTGTCATCTTGTCTATCCATGATGTGCTGACTCTGGTTGTACTTCCCCATTCTTGAAAAAGCATGTAATCCATTGCATTTCTTGGGTTTCTTTTCTCTCTACCTTCTTCGCCCATTCCAATAACGTTCTTGGCTTCAGTTAGCTGTCATGGCACATAAATCTCATTGTGTTGTTTCACTTGACTGTACTATGAATTACACATGCTGTTATGCCTCTGATCATGTGCAGACTCTCTCTCTTTTTTAACAGAATTTTGTATTCTAATGCAACAGACTCCTCCAAACTCCACCCTCCAGAAGTTTCGTTCTGCCGTAGACAATCTCCATTACTTGGCAAATTCTAACTAATTCTGAACTTTTTATTAGTCTTTCCCTGACAGTTTTGACCAAAATCACAATCATAATCCTGTGTTTTATCAGACACTCAAACTTCAGTACACCAAAAATTTTCAAGATTATCTCTGTAGCCTTAAATCAGTCACAAATCTTCCAGAGTTTCACCCTAATTCTGAACCACTAACTAAAAATATATTTTTCATAAACTCCATTTTTCCTACAGTGCAGTTCAAATTGCTACATTAGAGTTTCATAGTTGGCCTCCTTTGCCTGAGTAAACTGCAGAGTGCTAAACATACCACATGCTTCTGAATGAACCAGCATGAAAAAATAACGCTAACTTCTGAATGGCATCTTTTATTTTTTTTACTGGTACCAATTGCTTGAAGAGATTTTAATTTTAGCACAGTTTTTAACTGCTCTGCTATAATCAGGGTATTCTGCTGTCTGAGGCTTTTTCCTCTTATCCCCATGTAGTGTTCAGGAATCACTGAGACAAGGTGTTTTGCAGATGTCTGCTTAAATATATATTTGAATTTCAAGAGCTTCTCAATTAAATAATAATGAGCCTCTGAAAAATACAGTTTTCCACAAAGTACCAAGACCCAGAGTACGTTATACTACTTTACAAAAATGTTGCCATACATTACAATCAGGCATGCTTGGCAAAAACCAAAGGCTTTAACTTTAATTTTAACATGCATCACCCTTTCAGCCCAACTTGGATGCTTATTTAGTAGCAATTCAAGTCATATTCCTTGAAAAAATATATTGTAATCTAAACCTTTTCTCTGACTATTAAGTTTATATAAAGGCTACTAACACCCAAACCTGCTGTTGGGGTTCAGTGATAAGATCCTCGTCTGCCATGCCGGAGACACATAATCCCAGACGTGCATATAACTATGGCCAAACATTTGGACTCAGTCTGGCCTTTGTATTCTGTCCTAACGGTCTAAACAGGAGATACTTGGTCTTGGGCAGCCTCCAGTCCTCCATGCTCCTGCCCAAGTGTGTGTGTCAAAGGTCCTGGTGACCTCTCGTGCATACACCATGATCCAGAATTGACAGTTATTTCCTACCACCAGGCAGATGCTTCGCCCTAACTTGTGTAGAGCCTTTGCTTGTGGGATTTATGAGGCAGCAGATAAGATGCATGCAAGTGGAGATACGCAATTAAACAAAAATCACTGGAACTTTAAATAAATCAATTTACATATTATTTATATCTTTTCTGTTTTCCATTGCCATATGTAGGTAAAGGAAAGACTTTATTGGCCCAAATATTTTCCTAAGGAGAAATTCAAGCTGAAGAACAATTGTACTAAAGTACTTACTTAGCAGATAAAGGAACAGAAGTAATATCATGGAATTTATATGATTTTATATTCATCATAACTCAAAACATAAATACTCACAAGCAAGCCGTAGCATCAAAACACTTGAGAAAAGACATTTGTCCAATAAATACGGATAGCAGATAAGCCAGAGGAAAGTGTGCTTACCTCACTGGCAATCACCAAACAAAGAAATTTGTTGAATATAGTATTTGTTAAGAATTATTCACTCACCCCTACTTATTGCCATATTTACCAAAAGCCTCCAAGGCTCTCAGAGCTGTTAGATCAGCACTAAATGCATGTTTCATAGTGTAATGACTGAAGCAGGAGTAATAAAAATGTACTTATTGCTGTCAAAACTAATCTGTTAATAGGAAAGTTTGTACCTAGCATTCTGTAACTCATATCTGTGAAGAAACAGGTTCCCCATTTAGAGAAAATAGAGCTGTTTTTTCTTAAGCAGCGAGCTGCCTATTGTGTAGGTAATTACAAGGCCTATGTTGACCTGGCAATGAGGTAGTGTATCTAAATACCTGAAGTGAAGGAGAAAAACAGAAATGAAAGCAGAGGCCCCATCTGTTAGGCTGTAATGATTGTGCTATTTGAAGGCAGAAAGGTTTGTCTGAAGCAGCTGGTTTCTCTCCAAGTGACCTTTTAGCATTTCTGCTTTTGCCGTCTGACAGATGTGTCAACTCAATAATTTCAAAAGCCCCTGAGTAAATAACCAATTGTGAGCAAGGATGACCCAAAGCGATGACAAAGTGGGTGCACACAGCACATTATAGAACATAATACCTACTGAAAGAACTGGGAACATTATCGAAGGGGGAAAACATTTTACTCTTTATTTTTGAGTAAATGGTTTTCCTGCCCACAGATCAGTTGTTTTTGAGGGGGAAAAGGGATTGTGAAGTGAATGGAAGGGTATTGTGATGTGCTTGCCCTTGGAACACTTCTATAAGCTGGTTGCAGGACTCAGGTGGTGCCTCAGAGCTCAAAACGGACTCCTGCTCCCTCACTCAGCTCACAGCTAGAAAGAAAGACTGAAGGCCAAAGCTAATTGGCTTTGTGAATGATTGGAGAACTGCAGAGAGGTGATTGCAATCAGACTAAGGCTGAGAGTTTAAGTCTTCTAAAGAGTTTTCAAAAGTAATGCAGATGCTGCTTTTAACTTCAACTTGAAGCCTGGCTGAAGTGAATGCCAAAGCAATACTAAGTCTCCTGAGTGTGCTTTGGTTGGATAATGCAGCAGAGATTTTACCTTGGATTCACACCATTATAAACTGTTTCTTCCACGGTGTTATAGAGAGCTCTCCAATAAGAATCAAGCCCGCTGAATTTAGCACAGCTGCCTTTAAAACTGTAGAGTGCATGGAAAAGGGGATCACAGCACAGCCATTACTGATAGAGTGCAGGGTTACAGGGAAAGGATTACAATAGTATCAATTAATGCTGGAAATGTGGGCTATCCTTCTGCTCAGTCTTTATGATCAAAAGTTTTAAACAAATGCTCCCTCTGTACCTGCATGAACAGGTGGGTGGATTTAAAACCCCTTTCAGGGCAAAAAAAATAGATGGCCTTGTAGCAAAAGCCCAGCACTAGAGTCAAGACATCAGTTGCTTTCAGGTTCTGTAAGGTCTCCTCCTTGCACATCTGTTTCTTCAGATGTAATATTTCCTCACTTCACAATGCTGCTATGAAGCTTAACTCATTAATGTGTAACAGGATTTACTCAGGATCTTGGAGTTTATCAGAAAAATGAGAATTATTACTTATCTTAAAATATTGCGTACGATCTAAAGAGCTACCTTTCCATATGAGTTTCAATCTCAAATATGTGAAAGTGTTACTAGTGAAAAATCTGCAGTACAGACAATGCAGAGCTGCTAAAAGCAAATGCCAATCCAAGTACATGTGTATCACAAGTGCAGTTACAAAGTCAAAATCTCACTTCAGTGTCCACAAAAACTTACACAGGTAGGGTCCAATTCTCAGGTAAGGTATATTTGGCATTTAATTTATTTAAACAGAGGTTTGGGAATATTTAAAGATCAATGTTAAGTTCACTCTCAGAAACTGGAGGATTTGTATTAGTCTGTAACATTACAAATAATAGGAAGTCCTGAAAGGAACCTGACAGATAAAAAATCATGTATCTATGTTTTTATAGCATGATCATCACTAGGGTGTTCTAATTTGGTAGTATTTTAAATTCGTTTTGCACAATACCAGGTGCAGGGAGTGGAGAACTGGAACTTCAAACAAATGAATGAAGGGCAGAGTATGAGTTAACAAGACCTTCTCAACCTCACAGAAGTAACTGAGAAACACCCTAACTACGTGTGCAGCAGCTTACATGCTTCCAGTAATAGTCCACAGGTAGATTTGGGAAAAAGAACCTAGTTTCTTTAATATAAGTATACTTTGTAGATTTTAAGGCAATAGATCCTATGAAAGATGAGTAATTGAAACCTCTAGAGATCAAAGGTCTACCTGCAGAAGAACATTAAAGAGTGACATTGCAAATTCCTCAGCCCTACCTTGGTGAAAATGAGAGAGAATTCAGATTCCATGATTATGAACCTGTCAGGATTATGGTGGTGGTTTAGTGAAGGATCAAGTTCGATGTAAGACTGACTGGATTTAGGTTCAAGATCAAGGTCCCACTTTTGTGCAATCTTGCAATCTGTTTTTAGGCCATTCCTAACAAAAAGAAATCTTGTAGCAACTGTCACTTGTGAGAGATTTCTACCCTCTATGAACTAAATCCTGACAGAATAACTCTTCTAATAAAATGTTGGTAACATGCAAACCCAACTACCCAACTGTAAATATGTGTGTTTCAGAGGGAACCAGAACTGTATGCATGGGCTTGAAATCTGTGAATCATCTGCTACATCAAATACAAAAATGGTCAGATAGAAGGTTTAGATGTGAAAGGTATTCTCTGATTTTAATAAGGAGATTTCAATAAAATGTGTCAAGTGTTGACGCTAGTGATTCTCAACCAGGATGCTGTAGTGCCCTGTAGTACCTTGACATCCTTTCACAAATACCATGGAGTGCCACACAATGTTAACACTGTAAGGTATGCAAAAAAATTCTCAAAATAAGCCCAAAAATTTCAAATAGAAATCCATACTCTTAAAAAATTCTGTCTTGTTATGGGCT
>NW_017728992.1:154494551-154497552 GCF_001723915.1 Gavialis gangeticus
AATACCATGGAGTGCCACACAATGTTAACACTGTAAGGTATGCAAAAAAATTCTCAAAATAAGCCCAAAAATTTCAAATAGAAATCCATACTCTTAAAAAATTCTGTCTTGTTATGGGCTTTCTGAGTTCTTTGCAACAGAAAAACTGCTCTATTATTTTTCCCTAATCAAAAACATGAATGAAAACTAAGAGCTAGCCTTCAGTCTAAAAAGGTTAAGAACGACTAGTTTAGGGATTGTCACTAGTGAGGTTGCAAAGTATTAAAAAAGAAATAGGTTTGGAATAGGTCTTTCTTCTTTTGGTTACTTAAATGGCTATTCTCAGTAAATTGTAGGGCTAAATACTGAAAATGTTTTGGGTTTTTTGTTGCATAAGATAGTTATGCTACACCAGCCTTCATAGGAGCAGAACTAAATTACCCTGCTTCTCTCTGATCTAGATGGAATAGTCTCTCAGCAGGAACCAAAAAAATGATTCATTATTGCAGCCCAGACTGGTGACAGTCCAGGGGACTTTCTAGAACTGGAAGTTAGTTATAATCGGCTAACTACATACATTATGTGGTGTGAACTCCTGTAGGCCAAAGACTGTAAGACTATTCAGAATCCTCATCCCTGAAGCTGTGATTATACATCTTTCTCCACCTCACCACGCTTTTCTATTAACTCAGTCCAATCCCACTGTTATTGTTGTTATCTTCATTCCCCAGTCAGTTTAGTCCAATTTATTTTGAAATACTGGAAGGGGAGGGACTGATACTTTATTTAACTTTAAAGTACCATATTGTGCCAAAAAAAATAACAATAATCACAACAACAAGTAATTATTTTGTCTGGCACAATCTAGTCAACGAGCAACTCTATGTAACTTTTTTTTAATTTGGTTTCTTGTGTTATTTGCTATATTTAGAAAAACAGTATGTCTGTCTCCATGAGGGATGTCACACAGGTTTTATAAAATCACATTATACAATGTGGGTCAGTAACGATTGTGTCATGCGATTTATCAAGACAATACCCATATGCAATGCTTGACATTAGTTGTGCTGTTATGCAACCTGCTGTTATAAGCAACAGTGCAACTCCTTCCATTCTTGAGAAACAAAATGTATTTAACACAACAAAGTGTTCATTTACAAAAGGAATACGGTGTCAGACAAGCCCCTTGCATTACCTTTGCAGTCACAGTGATGTTAAATGTGAAGAGGTGATAGAATCACAATTTTTAAAGATCCTGTCTCAGAGAAAAGGCATTATTTTAAGAATAAGATTTGTCCCCCCATTTTTACTTTAATTACTTCCTTCAGAGCCCCATCCCACTCCCCACCACTGTTTGCAATGCCCTCTTGCAGTAGCTAGAAAACATTTATTCTCTTTTTTTTCCTTTTCCATTTGGCAAACATTGGTTTTTTCCCCTCACATCTACCCTGGTGGTGAAATGAACATGGTGGTTTTCACTGACTCACTTCAATTAACATAGGGCCTTGTCAAAGCAAAATTATTTTGTTCGTTCAGCAGTGTGCAACCCTGGGGCTGCAGTAACTCGAGAGAACAGGTTTACTGTAAGTACAATAAAAAATACATAACATATTACAAGAGAGTTTCTCAGCAGACATTCAACTCAGTTACAAAGTTTGGCACAGATCTTACTATAAGACTCCCATTGCTTTTGTATGGAAATGGAAGGCTTTCCTTATCTTGCAGGATGAGGCCCTTAACAATCAACAGCAGCGGATGGGTCATCTTATTATGATGTAAGTATTAAACAAAATTTTTTGTGGATGATGGCTGAAATTCCTTAAACAAGGGTAGGCTTAGCATGAGTAGAATTGGCATGTAAGTGATCACAGCAGTTCTCTGTCTCAAGGAATATTTCCACAACCAAAATGAATCCACTTCCAACAACACTTCATTCTTTGACAACATAGAGGAAAAGATTAACCACCCCCAAAAAACAAAAAAACATCAGTTTGGACACCTCATAGTGGACAAAATTCAAACCTTGACTGCATCAGGAGAAGAATGAACAATTAAATAATCAACCAGAAATATCACAACAACCTCTCCCTCTCAGACAGAAGGGCCATAGAATCTCTAAGTTCCAACCACCAAATAGTAATATAACCAGCAGATAAAAGAGGAGCTACAGTTACACTTAACGGTGAAGACTACATAAAAGAAGCCAACAGATAACTCCCTGACAAAGTCCGCAGCAACTGAGACACTCTGGATCTCTAAGATCCATTTACATATCACCAACAATGCTTTGTCTTAAAGGGAAATTTCAGTTCAGTTCAATGCAATGCCTTGAAATAGTACAAGAACTTCTTTAATCATTGGCGTGATTAAAAGTCATGGTGAGAAGGCCCCCTGCCACAGACAGCCTATCTTTTTCTTAAGGGTTAGTATAGCGTGTAGCACAGTGGAGCTAAAGTCTCTAGGAACTGTTACAATGCATATAAGATCTCTGGAATGCATCCATAAAAAAACAGTGTTTCAACAGGCAGACAAGGTTCTTTGAGTAAATGTGATATCTTTTATTAGACCAGCTAAATAGTTGGCAAAGTTGCTCTTTGCAAGCTTTCGGGCACAAACACCCTTCTTTAGGCATAGGGAGAGTCTGCTGTTGTTTTGTGTTTTCCTGGATAGATAGAAGCCAATATGAAAAATACAGGTCTGTGCAAATGCATAGCAGTGAGGATCAGAGGTCATGGGAGACGACAGGTGTAAGACAGGTATGTGAGGAGTGGGAAAGTTGGAGGGAGTGTTGATCTGGTGATAGAATGTAGCTAGCAAAATGTAGAGAGGTTACCTGGGGTTATCAGATGGCAAGCAGGTTATAATGTGCCGTAAATCCAATGTCTATATTTCATAGAATCAATGAGTCGGAAGGGACCTAGACAGATCATCGAGTTTGACCCCCTGCCATGGGCAGGAAGGAGCACTGGGGGTGACAGGGGTCATAAGACCTCAGCCAGGTGCCTATCCAGTCTCCTCTTGA
>NW_017728992.1:154499400-154499645 GCF_001723915.1 Gavialis gangeticus
CTCAGTCTCCTCTTGTGGAGACTGAAGAGATTCAGGTCCCTCAGCCTCTCCTCATAGGGTTGGCCACAGAGGCCCTCAACCATACGAGTGGCCTCCGTTGGACCCTCTCCAGGTTTTCTACTTCCTTCTCGAAGTGCGGCACCCAGAACTGGACACAGTACTTCAGCTGTGACCAGCGCCACATTGAGGGGGAGCAAGACCTCTCTGGACCTGTTAGTGATGCCCCTGTTGATGCATGACAGGGT
>NW_017728992.1:154500397-154502133 GCF_001723915.1 Gavialis gangeticus
TTCCTATCTCTTCTAAACAACCTATAGCCCTCTATGTCTACTGCCGAGTTAAAAGTTTCGTCCTACCATGTCTCCACTAGGCCAAAAAAGTCAATTTTACTACTTGCAAGCAGGAAAGCAAGCTCCTCCTGCTTGTTCCCCATGCTTCTTGCATTAGTGAAGAGACACCTTAATCCCCCTGTGAGAGTCCTGGGCACCCCCCCTTCCTGAGAGACAACTGGTCCCTTGTTATATACCTGAATGGATCTGTGATTTTTTTTTTTTTTAGTCTGTGATTTTTTGTATCCAGTAGATTTATGAAGTGAAGTTCATAGGCTTGTCTACAAAAGGTGTTTTGTAAATTCCCTTTGAGGATTAGAACTGAGAGATTGGAGAGAGAGTGGTTGTCTTGTGAGAAGTGCACACCCACAGGTAATTAGGTATTCTTGCCTTTGTTAAATTTTCAGTGTACATTCATTCTGGTAGGCAGTTGTTGTTTGGTTTCCCCTACATATTTTCCATCAGGGCATTTGGTGCACTGGATGAGATATATAACATTTCTGGAGGTGTAGGTGTAAGATCCAGGTGCTGGTTCTGTTGTGAGGTGTAGTTATTGTGGGAATGGTGGAGATATGTTGGCAGGTTTTACAGTTCTTGTCCCGGCATGGTCTGGATCCATTCGGTGTGCTTTGGGCCATAGGAATTTTGCTTCTATTGATAAGATAGGCCAGGTTTGGTGCTTCTTTAATTGATAGAATGGGTGGGTCTGGGAAGATCTCTTTAAGAATTGGGTCTTCTTCTAGTATGTGTTGCAATTGTTTGAGGATTTTTTGGATAGGTTCCAGGGAAGCATAGCACGTCATAACTAACGGTGTGTGATTTGTGGGGATTTTCTTTTGTACGGCAGCAATTCTTCATGTGGTATCCGGGTGACTCTTTCAAAAGTGCAATCTCTGTCTCTAAAGGAGTGTCCTACTTGAGTGAAAGCCCTTTTGAAATTTGCAAGGTGACGATCATGGGTGTTCTCCTCAGTGCAAATTCGGTAGTATCGGAGGGCTTAGCTGTATATTACAGCTTTCTTGATGTGTTTAGAGTGATTGCTTGTTCTGTGTTAGATATGTTTGTTGGTCCATGGGTTTCTTGTATATGGTGATTTGTATTTTACCATTCTGGATATTGATCATAGTATCTAAAAAGGAAATATTGGTGCTAGAGTATTTGTGATTATTGAACTTGTGATGGAAATCAATCAGAAATTTCAGGTTTTCAGTCCAAATGATGAAGATGTCATGTATATATCTTAGGTATAGCATGAGTTTGATGGTGCAGTTTTTAAGGAATTCTTTTTCCAGGTGGCCCATAAAAAAGTTGGCATATTGTGGCCCCTTTTACAACAGGTACTTCAATGTCAAAGGAAGCCAGTTTGCTGATAAAGCACTCATTTTTGTTTACAAGGTTCTTTGGGTAACTGTGATATCTTTTATTAGACCAACTAAAGAGTTGGAAAAAATGTTCTTTACAAGCTTTTGGGCACAAGCACCCTTCTTCAGGCCTAGGAAGAGTCCTCATTGGTGTTTGCGTACTATCCTGGGTAGAATAGAAGTTTAAGCCAATATACAAAATGCAGATCTGTAAAAATGCAAATGCATGGCATGCAAGATCAGAGGGGATAGGAGTTAATAGGTGCAAGACACATAGGTGGGGAGAGCCAGGGGGTGGGGAGGGGGGCAGGGAGAGGGGAATGTTGACCTGGCAAT
>NW_017728992.1:154502144-154503324 GCF_001723915.1 Gavialis gangeticus
AATCCAATGTCTACATTTAGTCCATGATTTTTTGTATCCTTTAGATTTATGAAATAAAGTTTGTATTTTTGTTTAATAATAATGTCAAAGTCCACTCCTGAGATTATAAGCCATAGTTGCTATTTTTTTAAACTTTAAAATCTAATCCACAGTTAGCCCCAAACAAAATACCTGTGACTGAGGTCTCTCAAATTGGAGGGTTTTTTTTCTCATGTCCTGCCACCACAGTCAGT
This sequence comes from Gavialis gangeticus, assembly GCF_001723915.1. NCBI lineage: Eukaryota > Metazoa > Chordata > Crocodylia > Gavialidae > Gavialis > Gavialis gangeticus. The sequence continues at coordinate 154,502,378 of NW_017728992.1, forward strand.
AGATTTCCAGTATAGGTACTAAATAATATGTCCTTGTCTGTCATCTTAGCAAGGTCCCCAGTGCATGGTTTCTCAGGAGCCAGCAGACCAACAGATGTTCCACAGTTTGTTTTGCTGTCTAATTTCACTTATGCATGCTGTATCTTATCTGCTGACACTTCTTCAAAGGTAATTTAAAACATCTCCAGGCCAACCAATGCTTTTCCACACCTACATGGAGGCATTAGCAATGTTGTGTGCATTAAGTGTGTCAAGTTACATGTGCCACATTCCAGTCATAGAGTCATTGGTGATTTTTTTTACGAGGTTCTATTGTGGTAGGGAGCCTTTTCACAATTATCAAGAAGCTAATGTCAGAACTGTGGCCAGATAATAGATGTCTGGTGTCTTCATTCTGTTGTGATCATTCCCATTCTCTCTGCAACTGCTCTTCTTTTATTCAGCGGGGTGATTCTAGCAAGCACATACAGGATGATCACATGTGTTGGTTTTAGGTATCCTATAATGCAACAGCAGCCGTCATTCAGCACTGAAGCCAGCTTTTTCACCTGAGTCAAACTTCCCACACTGGACATGCACATTTGGCCACCAAAATACTACGTGCAAATGCAATGGCTCTTCAAATTGCCAGATTAGCTCCCCAATTTGAGTTTGTAAGCTTCCCAAGTATGTTACTCTGGATATTATTGCCATCTTTTGTCTTCCCAGGATGCACCCAGAGGGTAGAGACAGGCATAACACACAAAATGATTTAAGTGATCAGAAACTGATTTAAACCTGTAACAGAAAAGACATTCAGTGCACGTAAACCAAATTCAAAATAGCTGAAACTGGTGTCAGATAAACCTGGTTGAATACAGTATCAGACTTAACTGATTAAGCTCAAACTAATTTATGCAATGTCTGTCCCAGACCCCTTCCTGGTTTAAGTTAAAACAGAGTCCCCC
>NW_017728992.1:154508324-154510644 GCF_001723915.1 Gavialis gangeticus
TCCTGGCATGCTCTTTGGGCTGGGCTCTCTGCTCCAGCCCATCATGGCTGGTCCCACCCCTCTGCTCCCCAGCTGGAGCAGGGAGAAGCAGGGATACACTGGCCATGCCCCCCCGCACAGCTTCCCTGCAGGCAAGGGCATTCTTTAGCACCCACTAGCTCCTGGCCTGAGCAACTGCAGGCATGTGCCTGCATTTCCTCAGTCCAGAGGGAAATCGGTTCAACCTAAGCAGATTAAGCTAACCTGCAAAGATTCAGTCTCTGGCTGTTTGAATGTCTGCCCCTAGCCTCAGAGTATCCCATCTGGCATAATTCCGAAGTAGACTAGAGTCCAACAGCAGGCAAGCGGTCCATCATTCTGGACAATGCTAAGTCTGTTGACTTCACTAGCCCAGAGATAGAAGAGTCTCACTTGTATTTTAGCTGGGTTCAAACATAATCAATCCTTAATGTAAGAGACTTAAACCCAGATGGCATTTATGTTAGGGTAATTTCACTCTGGACAAAATCTTAGGCAGCAAGACATAGGTCAATGACAATAATAAAACTCTCTGTGCCTGAATGAATTGGTAAATCATTTGTGTAGATCAGGGGTTGGCAGCCTTTTGCCAGCATGTGCCAGAGTTTGTGAGCAGCTACAGGCTGAGGGTGAAAAGATGGCATTGCCTTATTGCTTGTGAAATTTTTCAGTGGCCAGATTCTTCCAAGATATTCATGGATGGTTGTTATTAATTCCTCTGTGTATCTATTATTAATCCTTTTCTTACGCTGAAAGTACAATACCTAGCAGCTGAAGTCAGCACCCAATTTGACAAAGGTCTTGTGGCACCTAAGAGCCTTTCAACATTTGCTGATACAATTGTCAATGCCAGCCCTAATGAGGGTTCTTTTGAGTGACATTTCTGACTGCATCAGCTTTCAAGTATAATCAGTGAATGACATTGATGACTGCATTGATTTGTAGTCATAGGCATATTCTTTGATGATAATGATAGGTGTTGAGCAGGATTTACAGTTTGAAAATCTGACAAGGGTTGTAATATGGATGCTCTGGCTAATTGGGGTTGGAGATTTAAAATCTGAACCTTGTCAGCATTGGAGGGCAGAGTGTATGCTGCCGCCCTGCACTCTGGACAGCTTTGGAAGGCAACCTCACATCACTCCTGAGGTAGGCTTGGGTGTTAAAGTGTTTCTTTTCCTATGTGCACTGTGTTTCTTACTTCTTTTCAGTAATGACAGCAGAGACAACTGAAGAATAAATCAAAATAAATCTAGTTATATAACGCTGAAGTATTTCATGCTGGAAAGAGGAAAGAACCTTCAGACCTGGCAGGATGTCACACAGCAACAGAGTTTTATTTCCTAGGGCATAGGCCAACAAAGTATATAAGACTTTAACATGCTCTGCTAAAACAGTAGTGTCATAGGTAGACGTACTATAAATTTTGGCACTTTGTGGCTTGCAGAAAGATTCCTTCCACTCTCATCACTTTGTATTTCCTCAATTCACAATTCATTCAGGATTTTCACTGAAGACAAGACTTGCCCTCACAAACTGCAGATAACAGCCAACCGTAGAAAGCAGTGAATGAAATTATAGCTCAACCATAGATGATTGAAGACCTTGACTGATGTACTGCACTTTATAAAATCTGGCACACAGACCCTAAAATAATCTCTATTACAAATTCCCAGGACTTGATTCTAGGGTGGAAATGCTCATCCAGAATTGCAATGTTATTTATGCATAATTGATCTTAATTTATTCCCTAACAGCACTCTCCACATAGTTCTGGAAATCAAAGATCTTTCTTCCCATTATAGTGAACTGTGTATTCTGTGTATTCTGATATTTTATGATGAATTTCAATACCTTTTGGAGATGAAGTTCAATAGTCTCTTGTCATTTCCTTAATGAAAGGACATTTTTACTGATTTTTCATTTCTCTCCGGTCTTCACAGGAAGCAGTAGTGCATTCACCCTGTTCTCCTTGCACTCCCAACACAAATCCTTGGAACCCAAGAATTTTTCCAATCTTTCAATGCCATTTTGCAACTAACACTTTCCCACTAAAGAAAAATGTAGCTCCAAAGTCTAGAGGTGAAACTCCTGAGAAGGCCTAAAGCATCTGAAAATGGTTTACAAACTACATACAATTTAAAAAACACATTTCACCTGCAACTGGATTGCTGCTTTATGAAATATACCACTTATTTCCTTCTTTAATCACAGGGTGACCTTGCTTATTGTCACAGAAAAATCTTAAGTATATGCTGACAACACAGAAGATTGACGCTGACATGCGCAGATACCAACTCTA
>NW_017728992.1:154510715-154530378 GCF_001723915.1 Gavialis gangeticus
TCCATCTCATGAGCTGTTGACCAGCCCTGGGACTAGCGAGTGAGCAGCCGCCCCTATCCCTCGCGGTGTAGAAAGCAAGGGCTCACTCGCGAACCCCGGGCCAACAGATCCCTTTGTTGTTGTTCGTTCTGTAACTGAAGAAGCAGCTCTGCCTACGCCTCAAAGCGTAAGTCAACACCTGTTTGAAACCATACGCTTCCATGCCACTCAGACTCCACCGCCGCAAATCCCACCTGTTCGTGTTCCAATCGCCAGCCCTGGCCCACTGTGACCTTGGGGCCTTCATTTGGTTCCGACACTTATGTTCTGCCTGTTTGACTATGGTTATGTTCTATAATGGTAACTACATGTATTCTTTATCTGCATGCCTTCATTAATATGCTGGTGTTGGGGGACTAGTTGTGCCCCATTTTCACAGTGTGTAGGCTTGGGTTTTACTGTTTGAGGTTAAACTATACAATGCCCTAATTTATCAAAACATTGATATTCTTTAATATATTGAGTATGGAATATGGCTTTAGTTTTATTGGACACCTAATCCAATCTAGTCCAATAATTTATTATCACATTTCAGGTTCCTACAAAATCCATCACCCCAATATCCAAATTGTTCTTGTTACAGAGATCCACATAACCATTAAATAACTATGTTTGATCATGTAGATTTCCACCAAACCAAGCACAGAGGTAAGATCATGCAATAAGCCAACATACTGATATCAGTTCCCAACTTTCACAGTAGTCTAAACACAATATCTAAATATAGGCCCATAAAGAATCTAGGTGTACATTTTTTTAACGCAAACCACTTCTTTGTGCTCCAAAATCTCATGCTTGTGTATGCACAGAGCTATAAGTTTAAGCAACCCGAGCAGTTAAGTATTGATGTGCAAGAAATTGAGCTTTAAGATACTTCCTTTTTCCCCTCAGTTTTTGCATTTGTCTAAGATATTATTGGCATCTAAAAAAATCCACTATTTGTCAATAAATTGCAGTATATATGGACATTCTACAATATCATGAGATCTCAGGGTCTTTTTATCACTTATTAATAATTTGGTTTCCATCATAGCACTCAGTTTCTGATAATTAGCTAGCTTTTTTTTTTAACTTTCATGGTAATTTGGTTATCACTTTGTTACCTTGTTTAGTTATTACCTTAGGCTGCTTGCAGACATTTAAAAAAAAACAACATTACTTCTACCCAGCTCCGCAGTGTCTTTATATGTAACATAACCCCCAGTTTTGTTTTGTTTTTGTTGAGGGGGGGTTTATATATATATATTGATATGCATTCCCTTCCCTTCCTTATAGATAAGACATAGAATAAGCTAAGACATAGAGTGAGCTTCAGCATTTTATTTTGGTAGCAAATTTTTTTCCTCTCCTTCTTTGCAAATAAGTGCCCTGTTATGGATAATCCACTATTTTATATTATATAATTATTATGTTTATATTGATTGTTACTGTTTTATATTACTATTTTACTGATTTTTACTGTTTTTTCTATTGATACTATATGATTTACACCATGTGTCAGTTAGCATAAGTAATGTCAAGTAATGTCAAGTTTCCATTTTGTATGTCAAGCCTTCATCTTGTGTCCTCTGCCTGGGTGTAATCTATGACTCATGCCTAACCAGTCTCATGTAAATTGGTTCCTGAATGAATGGGGATGAATGAGGGTGCTTGAGATACAATGGTAGCAGGCCTCTACTGAATAATCAGCTCAACAACTGGACCATCAGCTCAATGACTGGACCATTGGCTTCCATTGACTCACCCACGAACCACAGACCCAGAATTTGAAAGACAAAGACCCTACAGAGATCAGCCAACCCACTATTGCAACACAGACACCTGGAACTGCACATCCTCACCTGGATTGCACATGCTTAGTACACCAGGGCTGATCCTTGCCTAGGCATGCCCCTGTCACTAGGGTCATTGAAGGTCTGCCCCTATAAAAAGGGGTAGTGAAGACAGACCCAGTCTCTGGACAACAGCTCACTGAAGAAGACCCTGACTGGCCATCGAGGATCAACTCACAGCCCAGGGTATGTAGCTATCACCTACCTTCCTTCCCCAAATGCAGGATCTGGACTCTGTCCCTGCACTTTAACTTCAATCTCTCCACCAAACCTTTCTCCTCCCCTGCTACCATTGTGTAGGTACATGTGTGTGTGAGTGTTTGTGTGTGTGTGTAGGAACCAATAACTCCATAAGCTGTATACTGTTTGTTTAATAAAACTGTTAATTTAGAACCTGAGTTGGGTTTGTCTTACTGACCTTCCAGCCCTACTCCGATTCCTGCTTTCTGCTCTGATCTTCCTCCCGTGTCTCTCTCTCTCTGCCTTTGCCTTCTCCCTGATCCCAGTCTCTTTCCGCCCTCTCTCCCCAATCTTCCGTCTCTCTCTGCTTCCTGCCTCTCTCTCTAAACTTCTCTGTCTCTCCCTGTGTTCCTAGCTTTCTGTTTTCTGCCCCACCACCTCCATTTTCTTTCCCCGATCTTCTCTGTGTCTCCTTCTCTCTGTTCCAGCTCTGCCCCCATGCCCGGAGCCTCTCCCAGCTCCCAGTTTCTCCCTCTGGCCCCTGCAGCCTCTCCAACTCCCCTTGTCCACAGTTTTTCCCAGTGCCCGGAGCCCTGGTCCAGCTCCCGGCACCCACGGCCTCTTCCCAGCCATAGCCGCTCCCCTGTGGCTTTTCCCCAGTGCCCAGAGCCCTTCTCCAGGACCCACGGCTCTCTGCACCCACCGCCATAGCCCCACAGCCTCTCCAGCTGCCCCAGAGCCCTGATCTGGCTCCCCACAGTTCCCCCAGCAGCCCCGGCAGTTCCCCCAGTACCTGGAGCCCTTCTCCAACTCCTGGCACCCACCACCGCTCCCCCTCAGTTTTTTCCCAGTGTCCAGAGCCCCAGTCTGACTCTTGGCACCCAGAGCCCCTCCTCCAGCTTCCTGGTCTCTCTGTAGCCCCTCTCCCCACCTACCTTTTGGCACTTTGACCCTTGATACCCCCTCCCATAGTCACCAAGCACCCTAGGTATCCCAAGTACCCCAAGCATACACGTACCACACCACCCAAGTTAGGAACTCACCTGTGTGTATGTGTAGGTGGGTGGAGTGTGTGTGAACTGGCAAATTCATATATATCATTGTGTGCATGATATACAAATTAGTGATCCATACATATGTATTGACTGTGTGGGTATTGACAACTGATTTTTGTCTAATTTTTGGTGTGTATGTGCTTGAATTGGTGATAGGTGTGTATGTGCTGAGACTGGTAATCTTGAATGTGTATGTGCCTAGTGGTAGGTATGTAGGTATGGTAGTGTGTGGGTATGCACCTAGTGTGTAGGTATGCGCCTAAGTGTGTGGGCATGTGCCTAATTGATTTGTGTGTTTGTATATGTGCAATTGTGTCACAGCTTCCCATCTAACAGTGCAATTTTGAGATCCTGAGAGTTAGACTGGCCCCACAGGACAATATATAGACTGGGTGCTTCAGCAGAGGTTTTTTGACACTTTTATCTAAAGCTGAGTCAATCAACTATTAAATAAAAGTGCCAATGAAGTCAAGAATTGGTGTGTTTTTTTGGGGGGGTTGTTCTGTTTTGGGGGGAGGTTTGGGGGGGGTTAACATCTGCAAGCAGCCTTAGTGATTTGTTTTGTACTGTTCACTGTTTAGCACTGTCCTTTGAGAGAGTGGGAAACCTATTAGGGCTGTGCAAAATTTCACCAGCTGTTTCATTTTGACACTGTTTCAACTCATTTCGAGGTCAAAACAGCAAAATGAAACATAGGACATTGCAATGAAACAAAGGGCGTTGAAACAGCCTTGAAACAAAATGAGGCTAGTCAAAATGTTTTGAAAGTTGAAACGTTTCAACCATAGCACTGGGAATGGGAAGTCAGTCCAGCTGGGCTGACTTCCCATCCCACATGCTAGATTTGACCCGGGGGTGGGGAGTCAACCCAGACTGAGTTTCCCTGGCCCGATCATGGGGTGGGGTTGGGAACTCAGCCCAGCTGGGCTGAGTTCCTTTCCCCAGCCCGATGGTTGAGTCAAATGGCGAAACAGCATCAAAACAGCCTCACTATTTCAACAAAGAAAAACAGTGAGGTAGTTTCAACTCAGAATTAAATTTGATACAAAGCACTATTCTGCCCAGACCTCGAAACTGAAGTTGGAATGGAACAGTGCCATTTTGCACAGCCCTAGAACCTATGTATTTCCTCAAGTGGAATAGGATCATTCTCCAAAGGCAACCATATGCTTTTTTAGCTAGCAGTAGCAAAAACATAGATATTTTAGGGGAGGAATAGGATTTGAGCCTTAGCCACTTATTTTCTATATGAATAAAGACCACGATATTTTTATTAAAAGTAAAAGGCAGCCATTTAAACAGGTTGACTTTTTTACATAATCCTAGCTATTTTAAGACTTCAGTTAAATTAAATGGACTTTATATATCACAATAGAATAACAATTTAGAGATTTATAATTGCAATCATTCTCTTTTAAAACCATTCAATGTTGATAACAAGAAATACTGCATGTTTTTAATCAAACATACATGATGGTACATTATTATTATAGTAATTTATTTCCTGTTCACCGCATAGCATTTGGTTGCATTAAACAAAAATTAAAGTGCTAAAAATAGTTTAATACTATTTATTGCATTAATAGCTCCTTGCACACTCAGAGCTCAAGTATGACAAGTATTTTTAATAGGTATTATTTAAAATAATCTTACCGTTTTAAGACCTAATTTTCAGCAGAAAAAAAAAATCTGACTCCAGCATTCTGGAAACTTGTGGGGAATCTCAAGAGAATGGAGCTGTAGGTTGGATAATGCACATAGACTTCCAGAGCACATAAACCAGCCATAATTTTTCTACCAAACCAGGCCCTTGTGGATTGCTAGATTCTCTGGTAAAAATTATTAAAGTTTATTTTATAATTATTTATAAAATAATTATTTTAATCCATGCCTAATAATTGTCTCCTCTAGATGAACATAGGATAATAGTAAGAGTAGCATTATAATGAACTGAGAAACAATTCATACAAAATTATGAAGACACTCCAAAAGGAGAAAGCTTTCTGGAGAATGACAGCGATTTTTTTCTTTTTTAAAGATGCTCTTCTATGAGTTGAAAAGGACAAGCGACTATAAAAATGTAGGCAGTCAACCCCCAGCAGAGAAATAAAAATAGAAAAAGGGCCATTAGGCCCAGAGATGTCATCTGTGTCCCCTTTCTAGATGTCTGTACAGGGGATGGGAGGCAAGGGAAAAAAGCATTGAACTGGCTCACCTCCCTGCACAAAAGTATATTATGATATTATACCATCTGTTTTTCAGTCAATAGTAAGGTTTCTTACCCCTCAGTGCCTTCTGACATTGGCTTTGTAAAGTATGCTTATAAAATGGACATTGAGTCAGTGGTTTGAGTCAGTATTTTGTTTTAATTTTCACAGCTAAAAAGCAGAAGAGTGCTTAATTAACTGAAATACTACCAATAAAAGTAAAATGTATAATTGCTGTATATGATATATCTTAGGTCTTTCTATAGCTTCTCTGATAATCAATTTAGTTCACAAAACAGGTAAGTGAACTCTCTGTGGTCTGCTGTTGTGGACCTGATTATAGGTTGAGAATCCCCCTTCATATATTTTAGTGTGTTCCTTCACCAGGCACACATTAGTTCATTTTTGTCAACAAAGTCTAGACACACTCCCTTCACCATTTGTAACAGTTTTGTTCCTATTGCAAACCTTTTCAAGATGTGTAAATGCAATATTTAATATTGTGCCTTAAAAAAAAACTGTACTTTGAAAATGGACAGATGTTTCCAAGCAGATAATGAGTAACATCTTTCTCCAGCTTTGCTGGCAGATGTAGCTGAAAGCAAACATGTATGCAAATATATATTACACTCCTCTAAAAAAATAACATTGCTGACAACATTTTAAAAAAGCTGAAGGTGATCATAGGATATGATTTTCTCACAATATTCAATATCTAAGTTTCTCCTCTAATTAGCTGAATCATCATTACGCTTCTGAAACATCACAAGCTACTGCCAGTTTAGTCCAATGGCAGTTTTAGTTTGAGAAAGGGAAAATGGAACTAAAATACAAAAATATGTGGCTTACAGAAAATCATCTAGTCACAAAAATGAATAAATGAATGGCCCTTAATAAATGAGGAAGGAAATTTGAAGTCCTGAATTACCGAACATGAAGAATTCTTTAAATAAAAATCAGTTATATTCATATTATTTAAAAAAATACTTTTGATTTATGAGTTTATTTTTAAGTACAGAAGAAAAAACTTCATATACGCTCTATCAAATAAAAATATATCCTACACACAACTATTTGAGAACTCGTGGCACTCGGGAGAAGTTCCAGAAGACTGGAAGAGGGCCAACGTAGTGCCTATCTACAAGAAAGGAAGGAAGGAGGATCCATGGAATTACAGGCCAAACAGTTTAACCTCAATCCCTGGAAAAATCCTGGAAAAAATATCAAACAATCCAAACAATAGGCTAACAGAAGGCAGCATTCTAATTGATAGACAACATGGCTCCGTTCCAGGCAGGTCATCCCTGACCAACCTCATTTCCTTCTATGATCAGGTAACACACTGCCTGGATAAGGGAGATGAGGTTGATGTCATATACTTGGATGTCAAAAAAAGCCTTTGACTTGATTTCCCACAATATGCTCATGGTAAAATTGAGGAACTGCGGCCTCAATAACCCAATGGTCCAGTGGCTAGGAAACTGGCTCCAAGGCAGGATCCAGAGAGTAATAACAGATGGAACTGTGGTTACACTGGAGGATAGACTGGGGATACAGGCTGACCTGGACAGGCTCGCAAGGTGGGCTGATCAAAACCTGATGATGTTCAACACTGAGAAGTGTAAGGTGCTCCACCTGGGGAGAAACAACCTGCAACATGCTTACAGGCTTCATAGTGCTACATTTACTAGCACCACAACCAAAAGAGACCTGGGGGTCTTGATAGACCATAGAATGAACATAAGCCATCAGTGCAATGCCATAGGCAGCAAAGAAACAAAACAAGACTAAGGATGTCATCCTCCAACTTTACTTGGCCTTGGTAAGGCTGCAGCTGGAGTATCCAGTTCTGGGTGCCACACTTCAGGAAGGATGCGGAGAAGCTTAAGAGAGTCCAAAGGAGAGCTATGCATATGGTTAGAGGTATGGAAAGCAGGCCGAATAATGAGAGGCTGAGACACCTGGGTCTGTTCAGCATAGAGAAGAGAAGACTTAGAGGGGACTTGGTGGCAGCCTACAAGTATATAAGGGGCACATATCAGAAACTGGGAGAACGTCTGTTCACCCGAGCTCCCCAAGAGAAGACTAGGACTAACAGTCATAAATTGCTAGAAGACCAGTTTAGATTAGACGGCTTGAGTATCCAGGGTCTGGAATAGACTCCCCACAGAGGTGGTACAATCACCTACCCTGGTATCTTCAAAAAATGCTGGATGCCCACAATGCTGGGATCATCTGTCCCCAGTAGTCTTTCCTGCCCAAGCACAAGAGAGGTGGACTGGATGATCTTGAGAGGTCCCTCCCAGCCCCTAACCATCTATGAATCTATAAAAAAGTGTAATGGAAAATAGAAGCCTATATAAAGTACTATCATACTTAATAGGGAATGAGATAATCTCTATAGGTCTTTGATATAATTTTATAGCACCTCACAGAGAATTAGCTAAAAAAAGTTCTTATTCAAGAATGATCCTACCATGATCAGGGGACTCAATTAGATGACCTCCTGAGGTGCTATACAGTTGTGCTTTCCTATGATCTTATATCCAACACCAAAAAAATCGCAACCTAAAAAACCCCAAACCCTCGAAGAGCTATACAACCATTATTGAAAAAAAATGCAATGAAAGAAACCTGATCACATTTCATGTTGCTTCAGATCTAATGTAAAAATCATAATTTTTCATTTAGTTGAAGTTGACAGATGACTTTGAGAAAGATCAGAAACACTGTTTATATGAACCTGGAAATTATTGAAATAGATTAAGCTCCTGATCCTCTTACAAACAAGGTTAATCCAGACCATATAAAATAATATCTTACAATGGCAGTGGCGTATACTAGATGTTGCAGTGAACAATCAAAAGAACCTGGTTAGCCCATAGATCATACCAAATGTTGTCTGATGAGATTTAATGGCTTCTAATCTACTCTTTTGTTCATAACCTTTGTACAAGACTCCGTGGCTGCTTGCAGACATGGGAGTGGGGGGAGGCAGAGAAAAGCGCTTTACTAGAAGAAGCAGCGTGTTACTTTGATCCAACTCTGCAGCGTCTGTATAGATCAGCCGCTTCAGTGGGACTTCTGGGTGCTTTTAGCTAAAGCTGATTCAAACAGCTATTAGCTAAACACACCAGACTATAAAGACCCTATAGAGTTGGGTCAAAGTAACACACTGCTTGTTCTGGGCATGTACTGAGCTCAATGCGGGAGCATCTCAAATTTAAAGTGAAGCCTTAAATTTAAGGTTTAAACTCAAAGTTGTTTCAGTTTTTTTCATGTCTGCAAGCAGCCAATATAGCAACAATGGTTAGTCAGATCTTTCAACTGGCCAGGCATTGGTCTTTAGGTCGGTAAGTAAAGACACCATATGTATTGGTCACCTGTGTCTAAACCAGTGTTTCCCCAACTTTTGATACTTGGGGCACACTTTTTTCTGGATTGAAATTTTACTCTTATACCTGAAAAGATTTGTATTTTGAAGAAAAAAAAAAGTCTATAACATATTTAATTCCCCTGACAGAGGAATTCATACCACAGCTGAATTGTACTGTTAAAAATGACACCCAAACGATCTTTTTTTTTAAGCAAAAAATTAGTCTCTACCAGTGGTTCTCAGTCTTTTTACCCACAAGGCACCCCACAATAACTTTTCTAAATTTTGCAGCACCCTCGTTGAAAATCACTGAGGTAGATCTAAATTCAGAAAAAGATCTGGAGGAGGCCTTGAGGCTGAAACAGCTGAGAATCACTGATCTAGCTGGTGCCACTTAAGGGAGGCAGGGAATGTGGAGGGGTGAGGGCGGGATCTCCCCCTGCTATGCCCTGCTCTTTCTACTGTCTGTCCCCTCCCATCCCCTGGTCTGTACCTCTGGGGCTAAGGGCAGCCCCCACTGCTGGAGCTACACCTGTAGGGTCTCACACGCCAACAACCACCCCCTGTGGCCTCTCTTGCCAGCCCTGGGAGCATGGGAAGAGTGGAGGGGACAAGCTGGACTGCAAAGCATGGCTGTGTCTGTGCATCTGCCTGCCTGTCCACTCCAGCAGAATACACTGCTGGGAGTATGAGTGCGACAGGCAGAGAGGCTGCATGGGGGCAGGAAAGGGAAGGGAAAGGCTGTGTTAGTGGCAGCAGTGCCCAGAGGAGCAGTCACAGGTACCGCTGAAGTAGCTAGAAACAGTGTAGGGTGCTGGACGGGGTGGAAAACATTTACCTCCTCATGCAGGAGGATAATCTGGCAGCACACTTCCTTCACTCTCATGGCACACTGGTCTCAACTGATTTCTGTCATTTATAAAGCTCTATCAAACAGACTAGTAATTGTATATCCTCTATTTTCTTCTCATTTTAAGTGATTTTCTTCATGTAGGCATCTCCCCAGACTTACAGAGCTCTTGTGATAATAGGTGCTCGATGGCAAAAGTCCTATTAAATAAAACAGAGGCTTTTCACACCTTGGGCCCAGTGTCATGAAAGGAGAAGGAATCATGAAATAATGATTCTACATAAGGCCATACCTGTAACTTTTTTGCAATAGACCAACCTTTTCACAAATTATTTTAGATATCTTTGTTTTGATATTCACATCTATAAAGTGTTGCAAAGGAGCTTTGAAACCAGCAGCCTTTAAAGCTGTCTCAAATTTGGCACCCAAAGTTTTAGTAACTTACGAAAATATAGGCCTTAATGTTTTAAAAGCCTAATATCAAGCCCTGCATAAAAGTCACAAGGGCTTATTGCTCTAAAGGAAAGTATATTGGTCTAGTTTTTCTGCCGCATTATCTTCTTCCATAAGTAAAGCCTGGGTACCATAGGATATTCACCAAAATAAATCCTCCTAGGTCCTACAGAATTTCTCAGCCCATACTTTGTTACTTAGCAACTTATATCTTGGGGTTTTTTACTATTATATTGGAATTATGCAGCTTTATTCAACTCCTTTTTTGTGACTTTTTGGAAAGTAAATTTTAATGCTATTATCAGAGATATTTTCATAGTGGTTTTTCACTTGAAATCCAAGCGTTCATAGTTATCTTTATTTTTATCAGTAGGGATTTTGTTCTGAAAATACGATTTGTATTTCATTTCATTTTTTGAAGTTTTCTCCAAAGTAAAAATTTACATCCCTTTGAACTTGGAGAAATGAAGTATCATAATGAAAGTTAGGCTGTGGTTTTGAACCAGGGGCTTGGCCTGTCATATAAACCCCTGACCCAGAAGAGGAAATGCCTGAACAACAAGGGTCAACCTTGTACCTAGGCTGCTGTGCCCGTGGCTTGTGCTACTACTGACTCTGATGGATTTCTTAAACACCTGACTGGGCTAGCCTCCTGACCTCATTCCCTGCCTGTAACCCTCTGGATATCCAACTCGATACTGGCTTGACCATCTGGATAATTGACCCTGACCCTCTGGATCCCCTGACTCAATTCCCCAGAAAGATCTCCCGGCTTGTGACTTCATGGCTTCTCCTGACCCTGAGGTGACCCCCAGACCTGGCCACCCACAGCTTGGCATGACTATGAGAAGTAATAAAAGGAAACAGTTATACCCTTATTCATATGCTCTGTCACTGAAATGCCTAGAAGAATCCATATGGCTTTCGTGAGTAAGAGACTTTGCATGTCTGTATTCAGGAAGAGGACTATTATATTGATCTAGATAAAGTGATTGTTCAGTAATAGAAATCAAAGGGAAGGTTCCCTATTACCCTTTGTCCATTTGTGTATTTATACTATAAATATACACATACCAGTAAAAGGTTCTGGTCCCAGGAATGGCCAATGATGCCCTAGTAGCCACTCAGCCTCGGCTCCAACCTCACTCCGCCAGCTAGCTCTCCTTCACCTCATCTCTTATGCTTTGTTGTTCTTAGATCTTTAGAAAAGGCAGCTCCCCCAGTCATCCCCAATCTCATATTTGTATTCATGTATCTCTACTTCACCTTTGGGGATTATACTTTGCCTTTGGGGCTTGAAAGGCTCCAACCACTCCTTACACCATGCCCATGCCTCACAGATGTTATCAATGTCCATCACCAGCCCCCTTGGACTATGACCATAGGTGCAGACTTTGATTTTTGCTGGTAGGTGCGTTTTGTTTCTTTTTTTTCTTTTTTTTGCATTCTTACACTGAGCCCCATGCATGCCCAGAGGAGGCAGCACATTACTTCAACCCAGCTCACCTGACTTCTATAAAGATTGGGGAACCCGATCTTTGGGTGAGGCATTTCTGGCACTTTTACCCAATAGCTGATTGAATCAGCTTTAGCTAAAAGCACCAAAAAGCCCCACAAAAGCACCCACTGTTTTTAGACAGTGTAGAGCTAAGTTGAATAACATGCTGTCGCTTCCAGTATAGTTTTTTTGTTGTTGTTTTTTTCTTTTTCATGTCTGCAAGCAGCCACAAAGATCTAATATATAAAGCCAAAAGGGCTATGGCTTATGGGTGCTGAGCACTCAATTTTTCTTGGTGGGTGCTTGAGCTCGGAGCACCCGCAGAGTCAGTGCCTATGGGCATGGCCCAGGCACTTCATTTATCCTGGCTACTCCTGAGCGTAGTTTCCAGGCTTGCATCCTCTACCTGGGCATTTTGCCTCTTATGGTTATTGCTGCGTGCAGCACTTCAGCCTGCACTCCCTACCTGGGCACTTCACCTCTGCAGACTACTCCCAGGCATTGCATCGTGCCCACTCAAGCTCCTATCTGTGCCCCTCCTGGGCTTCAGGACCCTGGCCCCAATCTCTGAGCTCCTTCACCCTGTCTATGTCCCTCTCTAGGCTATAGGTCCTCTGACCCCCTTGGTCTCTGGCAGTCATCCCTGACCTTCATTCTCCCTAGACCCTAGCCCTACTCCTAAGGCCAGTTCAGACTACAGGCACCCTGGCCCTCCTTGCTTCCTGGATCTCCAGTTCTCTGCTCTCTCCTGCCCCTGTCTGGGCTACGGGTTCTCCATCCCTCTGTCACAGGCATATTCCCAGGCCTGTTTCTGCCCCGTCTAGGTGATGGGCTCACCAGCCCTGGCTGGCTTCTCCATTCACTGGCCTGTTGGAACCTCCTCCCCCCCTTAGTCCTCCAGAGTGGCTTCCCCAGCTCATGCGTTTGCCAGAAGCCTGGCTGCAGCCCTGCTGTTCATGAGCTCCTCTCTCCATGGCTCGTAGGGCTCGACTGCCTGCCCAGCTTAGGTCCTGGCCTTACATGCTTCAAGCTCAGCCCCCTTCTGGTCAGGTGACTCTCTATTTGGCCCCGCCACACCTGCAGGCTGCTTCTCACTCATCCACTTTCCCTCTTAAGGTGACAGGTGTGCTAAATGCCTGTCACAATACTGTTACTATTGGTAAGTATTTTGTGCTATACAGAAAGGCAAAATATAAAGAATTTACTCTTTAAGATTATCTCAGTTTTCAGAAAGACCCAATTTGAGACTGAAAACTTTGACAATACTTAAATAAGAATTTTTGTTCTTAAAATTATACTATCCCCCCACCTAAAAAACCATGTTTCATGGTTATATGAATTCAAATTGTAATTCTAATGAAGTAATGAAACACAAAGAAAAGGAATCCTGGGAAACCTAATTTGCATTATATCAATATATTTCTATCAAATAGTGTATGAAGGAAAAATGTTCTACAAGACCTGGGAGCAAAAAATAAACTAAATTTAGGGGAGAAAGTTGATTCTGTGCTTAAGGAACTGTACCATGACTCCGACATCTAACTCAATTCCTAACTCTGGCAGAAAGACTCTTGTTGCCTGGGTCAAGTTCAACCCCATTTACCACTTTAAAATCAATAGCAAAATTCTCCTTGACTTTAGCAGAGCCAGGATTCAAATTTTGGTGCTTAATCTTCAATTATGTGTAAAATGGCATCCCTGCCTCCTTACCACCAAGGGGTGTTGCAAGAATAAGCTTAATAATATTTGTGAGGTAATTAAATTCTAGAGTGATGATAATCAGATAGATGGCAAGTACGTGGATGTCAATGGAAGGCACGGACCCATCTGGAGGTAAAGCATCTCCCTTATTATTACTATCACCACCAATACCATAGTACCTAGGAGCTCTAACTATAGACCAGGGTCCTTTTTCTCTAGATTCTGTACAAACACAGAATGATAAGAGAGTCCCCAATAGAAATAATTTATAATATAAGAGACAAACAGATGAATTCAGACTGCTGCAAAGGAACAATAAGATGATACTGGTCAATGAGATAAGCAAAAGCTTCAAACCCCAGCCTAGCCACTGACAAGTTATGTTGTTTTTTTAGGTAGGCAACAGAAAAAAGGAAAATTTTAAAGAGGGATTCAAGAAAGATGATGAGGTAAATTTACGGCTGTGTACAGGAAGCTCCTCCCAGGCATCAGAAGCACCTTGAGAGAGAACCCAAACTAGCTCATTTAAAACAGAGTAAGGGATATTTTTGAAAACTACTGGAAAAAAACATTGATCAACCAAATACCTTCAAAACAAGCATGGAGCAGTAAATATCAATACAGTACAAAACTCCCCAGAAAGTTTATTTGCCTTTTATATAGATATATCTATACACATAACATTTGTGAAGGAAGCATTGCATTTTTAGCACATGGCTGGTTTTTAGTTTGTATTTTGTTGATGTTGAATATCTAAGAGAAACTAATGAGTTTCTGGAAGAGGTCGGAATGCTTTGGGGCTGACTGTGATTTAAAACTGGCAGTAAAAGAAAAAGAAGACAGGGAAGGTAGTTGGTTAATTGACCTTTATTGTGCCTTCTGGTTCATTTAGAAATGGAAATTAAATTAACATGATAATTCAGTCCTACTGTGTTAAGACTGCTATAAACCCATTAAATTTTATGGCCATTGATTTAGCATTTTTTTCTATTAACTGGGTTTAATTTTCAATATTGTCATGCAGGTTCTGAAAAGTGGTTCATTCACTCTGGTTCCTTCAAGTTACCAATGTGTAGCTGTTTTATGATAGTAGCTTAATTATGGAAGAGCATGGAACTGAACTATCAAAAAGCACATATAAAATTTGAAATTGACTCTGTATGAACATATATGGGAAATGAGGATAACCTAGAAATATACAAGCTCAGTTATTTGCATAGTAAAAACTCAACCTTACCTCACATCAACCATGCAAAGGGTCTCAAAAATTGAGCACCAAAGGAAGAAAATTTATTTTGCAATCTACACTTTACCAGATCAAGAGGCACCTTTTTAAAAAAAGGTTGTAAAAGAAAGCTTGTGGATCTTTTTTCACACACTGCCCTCATCCCAATAATTTCCCAGTGGAAGAGAATAATAAAGCCAGCTGCACTTTTATCCTGAAAAGCTGGAGTACATTTCAAAGCCCTCAACCTTGAAACCAAAACTTGTCACAGAAACAAATCAGGAAACAAAGCTTTCCAAAGTCCACGAAGGGCTCGTGTGCCTGGCAGCAGTGGCAGGTCCCAATGGATTCTACCCTGCCCCCATTTGCTGATGCACTCCAAACTCAGCAGCTTGCCCTGGCAAAAAACAAGGGGTGTCTGTAGACATGCAGGGAGGCTGCTCCAATGCACTGTAATTACAGCGTGTTGGAGCAGTCTCGATTAATCGAGTCTGCTGGAACGTGTTAATGAGCACACTCCAGCCATCCTCTGTGCTTCAAAATGGCAGCCAGGCACTTTAACTAAAACTTGTTCAATGAGCTTCTGCGGGCACTTTAACTGGAACAGCTCTCAGAGCCACTCTAATTAAAGTGCCCTTCCCCCCACCCCGCAGCACATGCATAAACATCTAAGGACTTCACAGTGGTGAAGAGGAACAAGCCTGGAGCAGCCCTATTGATGTATTTCTGAGATGGGACTATGCCTGCAGACATGGGTGAGCTGGGTATGTTTGGTGCCAGGCTCCACCACTTCAGTGGTACAGACAAGCTCTGAAAGTCAATGTCAGAGTTGGAATTAGTACACAAGCCTTTTGGTTCCTAATCCAGAAACCTGTTTGCTATTCCATCTTGTCTCCTTTAAAATGAGCATTCAGAAAACTTTAATTAAAGCCGTTCTGTCTCAAAAGCACAGCACACAGTATTATGGTACTACTGCATCAGAATCTTAATGCTGGGGCTGACAATACTAAGATTATAATTTACCCCTCACGCCGAACAACAATTCAATGGAAGAATGATTATGAGACTATGGAGTCCATGTACTTGTGTTCATTTGAATACTTTTATATTGCTTTCACATCTGACTTATCGTTTATTGTTTTTAGAGTCATATTCATTCTTGAGCACATGAAGCAAAATTTATATTATGAGCATTTTGTTTGGTACAACTTTTCCTATGATAAAATAAAATGGCTATTCATCACTAATCTCTCGTCATAAAATGCTCACCTGCACACAAAAGTATCTTCAGCAATATGCAAGTGTAAGGAAAATAGAAAACCTGCCATCATGTACAAAAATTAATGAGACTATGATACTGACACAACCCCAGCCAGTAAAAAAGACAACTGATCTAAATTGTTTTCTGACTAAATCTAGAGGTACACACTAAATTCCCTAAGCACCAGCAATGTTCTAATATGATATGACGCTTCTTAACCTGTCAGAACTGGCAGCAAATAGAGGAGTAAAATGTTTTCCCTCCATTGTTGGCGATAAATGCCTGTCTTCATTAATTACACTTTATGTTTGATATTTATCATTCAGCCAAAATTTACTGCATCATAGCTTCTTCTTAGAGAACTAAACACAAAAGAGTTACATGCAAATAATAAACCTAAGAACTATGGAAGTTTCCAAGTAGTAACTGATTTCACTTACAGCACATAATTTTCTGTATTACCTTGTCACAGTGGACTGTCTTTTTCCCCCCGGTGCAACTCCATGAACTTCAAAGAGTATACACCAAATTGGTATTTTGCTAAATGAGTTGTATTCAACATTATACTGTTTTCTTTTGCATAGAGTCCTTCATATATACTGCATCTTAAAATACATAACAGACCCATGTTAAAGAATATGATCAGAGTTAAAAACTACAAATAATAACAAGATAAGGGAAGAAAAATATAATTCCAGCTGAAGCTAGATTGGGAGAGCTGTAACAACCCTCTGCATGCTTTACACAGCTAGACCTGGGGTACACAGAGAATGATTTTGTGGGGACCAAAGCAGAAGTAAGTGCTAGAAGGTGACAAAGTTTAGAAAGATAACATGGGTAAAATCAAAGACTCAGAAATGGTTACATTATACAAACTTGAATGAATTTAGATTGGCTAAAGCAATGGTTTTGGGGTAGGGTTTGGATACTCTGGGTTCAGTAGTCACTCAAAATCTCAAAGACATATGAAAAGCTTGTTTGCCATTACCAGAACTGCCTTCAATAAGAAATTCTCAATATCCAGGCTTTTTTCCTGTGAAAATTTCAATTATTTTTGGTTTTCAAATGTGCCAGAGATATTCTGCCTCTGAACAGACAACAGTATAGCCAAGTTATGCAAATAGAAATGTATGTTTTGTTCCCACACTTAAAAAAGGTTCCATTTAATTTTGAAGCAGTTCTGTTTAGATCATCAGGTTCATCCATTCTAGCTGAAATATGGGCTATTTCAGATTTAATATCAGCTTCACCCTAGTTAGCACAGACTTCATCTGATCTCCATGCACCATGTTGGTTGAAGGAGATAGCCGACTTCAAGACAAAGCAGATAGTGTTACTGTCTCCTAAAATATTTCACAGTTTCTGCCATAGGTATGTGTGGAGGGGGTCAGGGACAGAGGGTGGGCTGGTGGGTTGGTTGCCATCATGGTTCTGAAGGGACTCTGTGGAGGCTGCAGAATAGATTAACTGAATCAGTGAGTCCTCCACCCATGCTGGCGAGCTTCACCAACTTTTCAGGCCTGCTCATCCCCTGTCAATGCAAAGGAGATTATGTCCAATTAGTCCCTGAATTAACTTTTTTCCTTGGTGGCTTGCAACTGGGTTTCTGCTGGCAAAGGATGATGGGAACCTGGGCTGAACTTGATCCTTGGATCCAAAAACTAAAATAAAACTGCTGTTTACATGGAGTCATCAGCATGCCTCTTTACTGAAAGCATCATACGAACAGCTCTTTAGCTGGATTCATAAACATTACATATTTCTCCAAAATGGTTAATGGTGTAAGACAGTTGCTTTCAACTGGGGTGACATGAGCCCCCTCAGGGGTGCCAGGACATGGACACTGCTGCTATGGCAGCAGCCCAGTAAATCTGGCTCACATATAGGGCTGCGGCACATGCACAGTCCTCCTGCATTACAGCTCTCTGATAACCCTAATGCAGACAGGAGAACTGCCTTGGGCTCTAGCCCTTCCTGGTAGCAGGTGCACAGGACAATTCCACCAACACAGCTCTGTTTTGGGGAGGAGCATAGTGAGGGCCAAACAAGTGAGTGCTACAACAAGAGCCAGCTCTGTCTGCTTGAGGGTTATCAGAAAGCCATAATGCAGGAGGAGCCACAGCCCTTCCTGGTCCAACTATGCAACAGGCAAGTGGGGCATTTTTACCTGGAGCAGTAACACCCAGTTGAGAAGCACTGTTTTTGTGACATTTTCATAGTATCATAGTGCTTAGGATCAGAAGGTCTGATCAGATCATCAGGTATGACGCCCTGCTCCAGGCAGGAATGGGTGCCAGGGTCATATCACCCCAGCCAGATATCTGTCCAGCCTCCTCTTGAAGACTCCCATTGTAGGACAGAGTACCACCTCACTCGGGAGCCCATTCCAGAGCCTGGCAGCCCTTACCGTAAAGTAATGTCTCCTGATGTCCAGCCTGAACCTTCTCACTAACAATTTGTGGCCATTATTCCTAGTAACCCTGGGTGTTGCCCAGGGGAACAGAGCCTCCCCCAGTTCTCGCTGGTCCCCCCTGATGAGTTTGTAAATGGCCACCAGATCCCCTTCTCAGCCTTCTTTTGTGGAGGCTGAATATGTTCAGGCCCTTCAGCCTCTCTTTGTAGGGCCTGCCCCGCTGCCCCTGGACCATACAAGTGACCCTCCTCTGGACCCTCTCAATGCTAGCCACATCCCTCTTGAAGTGCAATGCCCAGAACTGGATGCAGTACTCCAACTGTGGCCTGACCAATGCCACATAGAGGGGAAGAATCATCTCCCTGGACCTGCTTGTGATGCATCTGTAGTTGCACGACAAGGTGCAGTTAGCCTTACTGACTGCTTCCTCGCATTGGCGGCTCATGTTCATCCTGGAGTCAACAATGACTTCAAGATCCCTTTCTGCCACCAGGTTGACAAGAAGGGTGTTCCCCAGCCTATAGGTGTGTTGCTGGTTCCTTCTCCATAGATGCAGCACCTTGCACTTGTCTGCGTTGAATTCCATCCTATTCTCATCCACTCACCTCTGTAACTTGTCTAGATCTAGCTGGATTCTGTCCCTCCCCTCCAGCATGCCCACCTCACCCCATAGCTTAGTGTCATCAGAGAATTTGGACAGTGTGCATTCCACACCCACATCCAGATCACTGATAAAGACATTGAACAGCACAGGCCCCAGGACTGAGCCCTGGAGGACTCCACTGCCCACATCCCTCCAGGTCGAAAACGACCCATCCACCACCACTCTCTGGGTGCAACCATCTAGCCAATTTGCCACCCAACTGACTATGTAGGCATCAATGCTGCAGTCACCAAGTTTTTTTAAGAGAATGCGGTGGGAAACCATGTAAAAGGCTTTCTTAAAGTCCGGGAAGACAACATCCACCCCAATACCCTCGTCCAGGGACTTTGTGACCTGATCATAAAAAGAAACCGAGTTAGTCAGGCAGGACCTGCCCTCAATGAACACGTGTTGGTTGCCCCTGAGCATTACCTCCCCTGCTGGGCCCTTGCAGATGTGCTCCTTGATAATTTTCTCAAAGGTCTTCCCAAGGACTGAGGTAAGACTGACTGGCCTATAATTGCTGAGGTCCTCCTTTCTCCCCTTCTTGTAAATGGGGACAACAATGGCCCTTTTCCAATCCTCTGGTACCTGACCAGTGCCCCACGAGCGCTCATAGAGCCATGCCACAGACCCCACTCTGACCCCCACCAATTCCCTTAGCACCCTCAAGCAAAGAGCATCTGGACGTACTGATTTAAGCACATCCAGCCCCTCTAAAAGTTCCGTAACTAGGTTATCCCAGCACGGTTTCATTAGGGGCAGGTCCTGTCAGACCAACCTGGTTGTCTTCTATGATCAGGTCACAAAAGCAATGGACGCGGGTGTCACGGTGGATGTAGTCTTTCTGGACTTCAGCAAGGCCTTTGACACTGTCTCTCACCCCATTCTCATTAAAAAACTAGGTGACTGTGGCATTGATGCCTACAC
>NW_017728992.1:154530964-154542071 GCF_001723915.1 Gavialis gangeticus
ATACGAGGTCACGGTCAGTAGGGCTAACCATACTTTGTCATGCATCCACAGATGCGTCTCAAGCAGGGCCAAGGAGGTGATCCTCCCCCTCTATGTGACACTGGTGAGGCCGCAGCTGGAGTACTGTGTTCAGTTCTGGGCGTCGCACTTCAGGAGGGATGTGGACAGCACTGAAAGGGTCCAGAGGAGGGCCACCCTCATGATCCGGGGACAGCAGGGCAGACCCTATGAAGAGAGGCTACAGGACCTTAACCTGTTGAGCCTTCACAAAAGAAGGCTGAGGGGGGACCTGGTCGCCATCTATAAACTCACTAGGGGGGACCAGCGGGGTTTGCGAGAGATCTTGTTCCCCCTAGCACCCCCCAGGGTAACAAGAAATAACGGCCACAAGTTGTTAGAGAGTAGGTTTAGACAAGACATCCAAAGGCACTACTTCACAGTCAGGACAGTAAGGATCTGGAACCAACTTCTGAGGGAAGTGGTGCTGGCTCCTACCCTGGGGGTCTTTAGGAGGAGACTTGAAGTCTACCTGGTTGGGGTCATTTGAGCCCGGTTTTCTTTCCTGCCCAGGGCAGGGGGTCAGACCTGATGATCTACAAGGTCTCTTCCAACCCTACTTCTATGAATCTATGAATCCCTGACTGAAGGCATGGCAGTGCCTCCCCTGGGTCTATCTGCAGTTCTAGTGGGGGAGATGTCCTGGACCCTGTTCAGGAATATGGAGGCAAAGAATTTGTTAAAGAGGTCAGCTTTTTCATTTGCCACAATCGCCAGATTGCCAAGTCTATCCTGCAGGGGCCCCATGTTACCCAGTGCCTTCTTCTTACTTCCTAAGTATTTGAAAAAGGACTTTTTATTATCCTTTATTCTGGTCACTAGCCCTAGATCCATCTCTGCCTTGGCCTTCCTAACAGCCTCCCTGCAGTCCTGAGCAATGGAGGTATAATCCTCCTTGGTGATAGCACCTTGCTTCTGCTGTTTGTACACCTTTTTTGCCCTCAGGCATCCTTGAATGCCTTTGCTGAGCCACGGAGGCTTCTTAGAACTGCTGCCTACCTTGGTATGCTTTGGGACTGACTCTCTTTGAGCTCAGAGGATTGTTTCCTTGAGGAACAACCACCCATCTTGGACTTCCATCTCATTGAAGCTCTGAGACCCTAATGCCTCCCCTACTAACCTTCTTAGCTTACAGAAGTTGGCCCTCCTGAAGTCGAGGACCTCTGCCTTGCTGCTTGCTTTCACTACCCTGTGCTGGATAGCAAATTCCAGCAGGTGATGATCACTGTCGCCCAGATGGTTGAGTACCCACAGACCCCTCACCAGGTCGTCACCTGTGGCAAGGACCAAGTCCAGTAAAACATTTCCCCTGGTGGTACTATGCACCTCCTGGGTTAGGTGGAGGTCCTGTATCCCAACTAGGAACCTACATGAGTGGTCAGACCTGGCTGACTACTCTTCCCAGCAGATGTCTGGGTAGTTTAGGTCACCCATGACAGCCACATTCCCTGACTTTACAGCCTTCGTGACATGACCTGAGAATTCCAGGTCCAGCTCATCCCCCTGGTGAGGTGGTCTGTAGTAAAAGCTCACTATCAAGTCCCTTTCCCCATGCCCCCCCATGCATTCTTACCCAGAGTGCCTCATTTTGCCCCTCCTCTGACCCCATCCTGATCACTGAGGATGCGTATTGCTCTTTGACGTATAGCGCTACACCCCCTCCCCTTTTCCCTGCTCTGTCTCACCTGTACAACCTGTATCCCTCAATGTCCACCTCCCAGTCATGGGTAGAATCCCACCAGGTTTCTGTGAGCACCACCAGGTCTGGGTTTTTGCTAGCTAGCAGGAGGGCGAGTTCCTCCTGCTTATTCCCCATGCTTCAAGCATTTGTGTAGAGGCATTTGAGGCCTCCTGTAGGTGCCCATTCTACCCCCTTGTTCCTAAGCCTGCCCTGGCCCCTGTCACTTACCTGGGTACTACCTGTGCACATCACCTGGTTTGATGGCGAAGTGTCCTCATGTTCCTCTGCGTTCCCGTCCCCTGGCGAACCTAGTTTAAAGCTTGCCATACAAGATCAGCCAGCCTGGAAGAAAAAACACACTTATCTTTTGGGAAGAGATGAAGCCCATCCCACCTGAACATGTGCAGAAATGCAGGTCATGGTCCAAGAACCCAAGGTCCGCCTGGTACCACCAGCTCCAAAGCTGCCGGTTGACCTTGCCAATGCATGTCTCATGGTGCCATCCACGTCTGCTCACTGGAAGGATAGAAGAAAAAACTACCCATGCCCCTGTCTCCTTGAGCTTTGCCCCAGAACCTTGTAGTCTTTCATCATGCGGTCCAGGTTGCCCCGGCCGTGTCATTTGTTCCCACGTGGATGATCAGAGAGTTGGATGAGGTCTGGGATCATCTCCATGATGTCCCAAATCCGAGCTCCAGGCAAGCAACAAACCTCACTTGCCATGGGGTCAGAGCGACAGATTTTGCTCAAGTTAAAAAGGAAAGCTCTACTCCCCTCCTCCCCTTCTCCTTAAGCCTTTGCGTAGTTGCCCCACACAAAGCAAAGTCAATTTAGTCAATATTTATGTGGGGACAAAACATAATTGTCCCCCAAGCTCATGTGCTTACTTGGTACTACTATGTTATGCTTACAACTTGGAGTTTCATTGTTTTGGAGGGTTTAAAATCAGACAATTAACAACTGAATGTGGTTTCTATTTGTGGTTTAATTCTAACATCTATTGCAAAACATTATAGTGACACATCCTGTGTGTCCCAATTATTGTTGCAGATGTGCATCTGAACACAATCAGCTTATAAAACCCTGCTGTTCATCTGTCTAAAACCAAAGACCAGAAAAATGCTCTAAAGTGTATGGGGGGGGGGGGAAGCGACCTGGAAGAAGAGAGAGAAACCACTGAGACAGATTTCTATTTTAATTCAGTCCAGACTGGCGTTGCCCAAAAGCTGTTCAAAGCAGCTCATTGTTTTTCTGTGATAACAGTTGGTCGTCGCAGTTAAGTTTCAAGCCTGTAGTTTCTACATCACAGTTTGTATCCTTGTTAGCAAAAAGGTCAAGGAATGAGTAGGCATGAACTGACCCACAGCTCAAGGCATGACTAAACACCCCGACTCAAGATAGGTCAAGAACTTTGCCCACTGCTCATGTAGAACAACCTGGGACTCTGATCAATCGAGACATGTGACCTGTTAGTGATTTATCCGGCCAAATAAGTTATGTGTACATGCATACTGGACATTTGCTCACAATCACATTCAGTTAGACATTCCTAGGCACCTAACCCTGAAAATCTGATTTTACAAGTTCCCTAATTTCTATTTTCATTGCTATTACTTTTACTTATTACCCAAAATCCACAAACCTGGCAATCCAGGGTGCCCATTGTCTCTTGAATTAGAACAAACATGGATGGAGTTTCTGGCTATCCTATTCCCATATGCCACTGGAGCTCCTGGCTATTTGAAAGACACCACAGTTTTCTTAACAAAACTGGGCTCTATTGACAAGGTTCCAGCAAACACCATATTAGCCACCATGGATGTCATATCCCTGTATACCAACATCCCCTGTATGGTTTAGAATTAATTATCTTCAATTAGAACAGTGCTTCTATTTCCATTGTACTCTCCCACTTTCTTCTCACATGCAACTATTTCAGATTTGGGGACTACATAGGCACATACACATGTGCCTGGCACCAGTTCTGAACCATGCTAATTAGCACACTTTGGAGCAGACTTGATTATTAGCTAATCTGCATGCTCTAGCAGCTTTGGCATCACATATATTCAGCATCCCTATGCTTCAAAATGGCGGTGGGGGCACTTTAGCTAAAGCTTGTCAAATGAACTTTAGTTAAAGTGCCCCCGCCACCATTTTGAAGCATGGAGCACTGAATACACAAGATGCTGCAAGCATTTTAATTAGAGTGGCTCCCAAGAGCTGCTCTAATTAAAGTGCCCCCTCCCTACTCCAGAGCACATGTAAAGATGCCCCCTATGCTTATAAACAAATGACGCAGCTATGGCCCTCCACACGCACCCCCAATATGCCAACATATTTATGATAGTCCTTGACATCCATTTCCTCCCCAGCTGTCCTTTCATCCATGACATCCCCACCATACTGCATTAGAAACCCATGAACTGCCACTGCCACCTTCATGTCACCAGCTTTCACCCTAAGCACACCACTAGATCCATTGTCTATAGCCAGGATCTGTGTTAGAACCATATCTGCTCTGATCCCACCGACTGAGATGTATACCTTAAGTTCTGGAGCATGGATTTGTACATTTGCAATACAATCCCCCAAACTGTAGCCACTCAAATCTACAAAGCCAGACTCAGAGCTCACTTCAGCCTGCTACAATACCAACCCCAAGATAAGGGCAACAGAATCCTTGTGGCTGTCACCTACAGCCCCCAGCTTGAACACCTTGGTCACATCTTTAACTACCTCCAACCCCTCCAGGAAAAGGATAACAATCTCAAGGTAGCCATGGAGGACACACTTGTCCTGGTTTAAAGAAAGCCCCTCCTAGCTAAAAGACAGGTCCCCAACCACAAATGGCATCTCTCAAGCAACAATCTACCTAACTCCTATTCTTGCTGAGGCATCAGATCTTTCAATGCAAGATGTGTCCCCTCATCAGGACAGACTACATTATCACTGAACCAAATAACATTCAAGGTTCATTCACTTGTACCTCTACCAGCATCATATACACCACTGCTCCTCTGCTGTCTGCATTGGACAGATTGGGTCCTTTCCTTTTTTGTGTCCTTGTGACAAGGTGTTTAGCAGAATTTGCAGATTCATTGCAGGCTGACAGGATCACACTGTTCACATTCCATCACTGACCTCACAGTAACTGTTTGTAAACAATGAAACCTTAAAAATCAACTTGAACAGGGAACTGCAGAACAGGAAATTATCCACAGAGTGGATTATGTTAAGTATGGTTTAAACAGGGACCACAGATTCTTATCCCATTACCTGGATAAGCTTTTGTAACCCCTTTGTCCCTATGAGTTTATGCTTGTTGTCTCTCCCAACAATGCACCCCTCTCCCTCCCTCCGTCCCTTCCCAGTCTTTTGTATTCAGGCAGAAGGCAAAGTATTGCATCCTATAGACTAACTACATCAGAGATAATTTTGTATTCAAATCACTCTCTCCATTTGATAGACTGCTCTGTACATGTCTTTTTACTACATCTGATGAAGTGAGCTTGGACTCATGAAAGCTTATGCATCTTTGATTTAGTTAGCCTATAAGATGCATTTCTGTCTTGACTTCTTCCTGACTTCAGACCAATACAGATAACTACCTCTCTCAGTTACATATTACACCATATATAATGATTGTAGTTTATATTAATCTACCATTTCTTCACTGAGTTTCTGGAAACCAAAGACCAGTTTGAGGGATTACCTTATTTCATGGGCTTAGGGTGATCACATGAAGGCATGTAATGAAATAAATGACTGAAAAGTGAATTAATATTAAAATAGTAACAAGTGATTATTTTTAATTAATTATTTCCGTGACTGAACTTTCATCACAAGCCTACATGAGCTGAAGCAAAATTACTTCCATAAAGACACAGCTGCTTCATTCTGTGAGAAAGCTTTACAGGCAAAAAAATGACAGTATACTTCTCATCTCAAATATTGCAGATCAATACAAATCTTATTCCAGACTAAAAATGATTAATATCCATGACATCCTTACTACAAAATGACTACTGTATGATTAATCCTCTCTTTGCAAGAAAGATAACCCATAAATTAAAGGGAAATACAAACTGTCTCAACACCTTCAACAAAAAGTGTCAGTGAAATGAAAATTGTTTAGCTTCGGTTCTGATCTGAATCTTAAAAAACTAAATATAGTAAAAGGTCAGTAGGAAAAATTTGAATTGTTTGACCTTCAGGACTTGGAGTTCTCTGTGATCAAGGAGTGATTTCTGCCCTGCACAAGCAACATTTATTCTTCATTACCCTCCCTCATCTTCATGCTACTGTGGACCACCATTTTTATAATATATTTAATATAATTATATAATATTTAGAGAGCATTTGGCAAAGACTCTGTGTACTAAAAGCAGAAAGCTGTATAATAAATTTGGATTCTGACTACTTGGCATTTGATATCTGTCATGTGTTTCTTTGATTATGCCAAATAATAATAAAGGTAAAGAAAACACTATGAGCAGGCTAAACCAAAACACTTGACAAATATTAAGTACATTCTTGTAAACTGATATATTTGTTCCAGAATACTTGTGTAAAATGCTACAGTCTACATATGACTCAAAATTACTTTTTTTAGAAAAGCATCCTGATATGTTAGAGAAAATCAGTTGTTTCACAAATATCCTTCTATTTTACTCCTGAAAATAATAGTTTTTCTTACATCTCCTCCATAAACCAAACGAGTACTAGTAGTTTGGACCTTTGTACAGTGCTAATCCACTGTGCTAATCCACTAATCCTTCAGAAGCAATGATCAAAAATAACAAACTCATAGACAGAGACATATTCCTTACATGGCAATGGAAGAGCATAATCCTCTCCATGTTTTAAAATTCAGAAAGAAATATGGAACTATATAAAATAAGGGCAAGAGCATTCAGCTTTTCCACAGTTGGGAATTTCAGAGAATTGAGATCTTGCTCATTTTTCCCAGTCTTCTCAAAGATTCATAAAATGAATAGGAAGCAATTTGGGTATGTAAAGGCATGCATCCTGGTAAGGTAAATTACTTTGGACTGAGCAGCAAGATTTGTTTGGTAATACCTTTTATTGGACCAACTATATAGTCAGGACTAATGTTAGACAAGATTTTGCATAAAAAATGCCCTTCCATAGCTTGGGAAAAAAATAGATATAGCATAAGCTAAGAACCTGGTAAAACAATTGCTTGTGTTTAACTCCATTATTTGCTGAGCATTATTCTTCCATTGCTAGACTGTTGCCAGTATCTAAGCTGTAACAGGGTTGTAGCCATGATTGTCCAGGGAATCAAGAGAATCAAGATGTGTTTGGTAATATCTTTTTGGACCAACTTTACAGTCAGAATAGACATTAGAAGACCTTTTAGACACAAAAATGCCCTTCCTCAGGTCTCATAAAAACCAGATACAGCCTAAATCAGGGATGGGCAATTATTTCAGGTGGAGGGCCACTTGACAAGGTTTGGTGAGCTCTTGAGGGCTGCATGGGTAGCCCCACCCCTTGACAGGTGCCCTGCCTCCTGGCCACATCTTAGAACTGAAAGTCTCACCCCTAACCCCTGACCTTTTCTACCAGAAGTCCCTCCCCTTGCTCCCTGGAAATACTCCTCTTGGGAGGAGGGGGAGTTGCCATCTTAGAACCAGAAAAGCCAAATCATACACTAAAGTCAAACACCTACTATAATGTATTTTAATTTTATTACAAAAAATGTTTTTGTCATCATTTGTGTCTGTGTACTGTATATAGAGGTGATTGCATAATAACTGAAAAATAAATTCTTAGTCTTTTAGGGGGTATAGAGGGTGTGTGTGTGTGTGTGTGGTAGGGGTATATGGTGGGGGTTGGGGGATGGGAGGGGTGGTGGGAGAGTTCGTGAGGGACTGTGATTGCACGGGGGATCATAGGGTATGTTGGGGGGGTGTGGCATTTGTGGGGTGTGGATGTGTGGCTCTGGAACATACTGTCCTCTCCTGCAGTCAATGCGGGCAACACTGCGGGGGTGGGATGTGTGTATGTGTGGTGTGAGGGGGGAAGAGAGGGGTGTTGGGACTCCCCCACACGCTCCCCCCACAGCACAGAACCAGGTGGTGGGGCTAGTGCCTGGCTCCGACCAGCGCTGCACGTTGCAGTGAGGAGTGCAGCCCCCACCACGCTGTTTCTTTCCCCAGCACTCTCTGCACTTGTGGGGCACAGTAGTGAAGCCACAGGCACTGGAGCCAGCTGCTTTCCCTGCCCCAGCCTGCTCCAGTGCCTCCCTTCTTACACCAATACCCTGCCCACCTGAGCTCCATGCTGCTGCTGCCCCTCTGGGTGAGGGCTCCACACTACAGCCAGCCCCAGCCCTGTGCTCTACGCTTCAGCCCAGCTGCAGCCCTGCTCTCACCCCCACTTCCCTGCTGCCTGGAGGGAGCAGGACGCAGAGAAGCCTGCAGCAGCAGCCCCACCTCGTGCTAACGGGGCTGACCCTTCAGCCCACAAGGGTGGGAGTGAGAAATAATAGAGTATGTTGGGGGCAGTTGTTGGTGTCTCACTCCCACCCTCATGGGCAGAAGGGCTGGGCAGGGCACAATTCATTGGGGGGTGCCATGGGCTGGATGAAAGTGCCTGGTGGGCTGGATCCAGCCCATGGACTGTATTTTGCTCACCCCTTACCTAAGTAAATACCGTAGGAGCAAAATTCATAAAATGTTACTGGATACCAAAAACCAGGCTTACAAAAGAAAATACTTTTATGGTTTATCATTACTTACCTGTTCTTTCTGCTAATCTCTGTTTGTTACACAAGTGTAATGTCCCTCTTCCCTTTTCAGTGGCCTTCACCGTGATCTGCAAGTAGACATACCCACTGGCCACAGCAAAGACTGTTGATGAGCAGCTGCAGGTATGCCTACCCCTTCTTGCTTCAGCTTTGAGTATACATCTGAAAAAGTCCATCCAGAAGCTGGCCCAGCTCCATAGAGCCCCTGCCAGCTGGGACCCCTAGCTCCTGCCACCCTGCTCTGGGCCCCACTGGTACTGGCCCCGGGACACCAGTGCAGGCCCTGTGCTCCCACTGGCTCCCTGCCCAATCACACCCAGTGCCCCCCAGTCCCATGGTACAGGTGGGGGGTAGCACACAGCCCTGACCCCCTGCTCACCAGCAGGGAAGAGGCTGGTGCTGAGTATGGGGAAAAGTGGCCCCTCACCTGCCCCATGGCCAGCAACCCACACTGCAGGCACTCGCAGCCCATGCAGGGCTGTCCAAAGCAGACACAGGCAGCCCCAGGTCGGCTGCGAGCGGCTGCAGAGTGGGGCACCGGGCAGGCATCAGGTGAGGGGCCACTTTTCCCTGTGCTCAGTGTGCTGAGTGCAGGGGGGAGACGGCAGCCCCTCACCCGCCCCATGCCCAGCACCCCAGCTGCAGCCACTCACAGCTTGCCTGGGGCTACCTGTGCCTGCTCCGGACAGCCCTGTGCAAACTGTGAGTTCCTGCAGCGCAGGGCACCAGCAATGGGGTGGGCGAGGGGCCATTTTTCTCTACACAGGGAAGGAGCCCAGAGAAAAGCTGAGTGCGGTGGGGGGAAGCGGCCCCTCCCCCACCCCACATCCAGTGCCCCATGCTGCAGGTGCTCGCAGCCCGCACAGGGCTGTCTGGAGTGGGCACAGGCAGCCCCATGTGGGCTGCAAGCAGCTGCAGTGCGGGGCATCAGGTGTGGGTGGAGAGGGGCCACTTCCCCCCACCCCTGAACTCCTTCCCTGCCCAGGGTCCCCCCGCCCCACTTACCTGAGCTTCCCGTGCTGGGGCAACCATGTGCTCTCGGCCCAGAAACCACGGAAGGGGCTTCTGGCTGGGAGGTGGGGCTGGGCGGCCCCACTGTTGTTCGAGCCTGCTGGGCTTCCCCTGGGTCCTACTGCCCTTGTTTCCTGTCATTTTTGACAGGAACCAAGGGCAGAGAAATATTAATTTTCCAAATTTTTTAGGGGCCCCGTGGGCCAGATAAAATGGCCTCACGGGCCATATTTTGCCCACCCCAGGATAGGTAGATAATAAATACCTTGGCCTCTGCACAAGACACTAGGAAATCTGGTCGTCACACCAGATGACAAAGCTAACCTATTTAACAATTTCTTTGCCTCCATTTTCCTGAGCAGGGACTGGGTCATCCCCCCCCCCGCACTGGGAGCCCTGTAGGCCCCAGGGGAGGTGCACCCAGACGTAGGGCAGTGAGGGTCTAGTCAGGGAACTTCTGAAAAGACTGGACGTATTTAAATCAGCTGGTCCTGACGATCTCCACCCCAGAGTGCTGAGGGAATTAGCTGAATTAGCTGAGGTGCGACCCCTGGCACAGCTTTACGAGCACTCGTGGTGCTCTGGTGTGGTGCCAGAGGACTGGAAAAGGGCCGATGTGGTTCCCATTTTCAAAAAAGGGAGGAAGGAGGACACAGGAAACTATAGGCCAATTAGTCTTACCTCGATTCTGGGTAAGCTTTTTGAGAGAATTATCCTGGTGCATGTCCTTGAGGGGCCAGCAGGGGAGATTATGCTTAGGGACAACCAACACAGGCTCATTAGAGGCAGGTCCTGTCAGACCAACCTGGTGGCCTTCTATGACCAGGTCAGAAAATCCTTAGACGTA
Source organism: Gavialis gangeticus (assembly GCF_001723915.1). NCBI lineage: Eukaryota > Metazoa > Chordata > Crocodylia > Gavialidae > Gavialis > Gavialis gangeticus. The sequence continues at coordinate 154,541,339 of NW_017728992.1, forward strand.
GGGGCAGCAGTGGACGTAGTATTTCTGACTTTAGGAATGCCTTTGACACTGTCTCTCACCCCATTCTCATTAAAAAACTAGGGGACTATGGCGTCAACAGTCAAGTGGGTCTCTAACAGGCTGGGCCGCATCCAGAGAGTGATGGTGGACAGGTCATTTTTGACCTGGAGGGATGTGGGCAGTGGGGCCACCCAGGGCTCAGTCCTTGGGTCTGCATTGTTCAATGTCTTCATCAACGACTTGGACAAGGGGGTAAAAAGCACCCTGTTCAAATTCACAGATGACACTAAGATGCAGGGGGAAGTGGGCACGCTAGAAGGGGGGAATAGCAATTGGACCTAGACAGGTTACGGGGTGGGCAGATGAGAACAGGATGGGTTTCAACACTGACAAGTGCAGGGTACTGCACCTGGGTAGGAAGAACCAGCAGCATACCTACAGGCTGGGGAACTCCCTTCTTGTCAGTGCAGAGGCAGAAAAGGATCTTGGTGTCATTATTGATGCCAAAATGAACATGGGCCAACAGTGTGGGGACGCGGTCAGGAAGGTCAACTGCACCTTGTCATGCATCCACAAATGCATCTCAAGCAGGTCCAAGGAAGTGATCCTCCCCCTCTATGCGACACTGGCTATGCCACAGTTGGAGTACTGTGTCCAGTTCTGGGCGCTGCACTTCAGGAGGGATGTGGACAACATGGAGAGAGTTCAAATGAGGGCCACTCACATGATCAGG
>NW_017728992.1:154547071-154556820 GCF_001723915.1 Gavialis gangeticus
CAATGAAACTATGACCTTCCTCTGAGAGGGAACCAACTACAAATGTAGTGTAAGGACTATATCTTACTAATCTGTTCAACTGAAAAAGGCTCAAAGCCTGACATTCAGAAGGGCAGCTTCCTTGTTTGTAAACTGTGGAGGTATCTACATGTGTACTCTCCTGTGGAACTGACTAATTAACTCTTCAGTAAAGTGTCATCATCAACATATGCAGCGCTATTAGGCTGGAGTAAATTAATTAATTCTTCTGTAGGATAGTACTGCCCAACACAAGTACTATCCTATGGCAGAGTTATTTAGTGCACATGTAGACGGTGACTGGGGCTGTCTGGGACATGAGGGTGCTACAATGTGGGGACTAGCCATGCACTGTAGCACCCTCATGCCCCAACGAGCCCCTCTGCAGCACACTGAGCCATGGCAGAGCAGTTCTGGGCTGGCATGCTAACCCTCCCGGATCCCCTGCCAGCCAGGGCCGTGCCACCCCAGCTTAATGTGCTATGATCCCTGGCCCTCCCAGCCACACTAATTGCACTTATAGATGCTCCCTGTCTCACCCTATGACAGATATTCTAAAAAAATACAAGCTCTTGTCCTGTGACCAATCAATGCTCTGTGCACCATGTGGCTGACAGTTATGGTATCTGTATCCCTTTGCAACTATGGGTTGTAAGAGGCAACTATACTAGAAGAAGGAAAATACAAACTAAAAGATTAATGATCAAAAGCTCTGAGCCACCACTGTCTGGAATCTAGATCATCATGTGCTGAGGAAGGAAAGTGGTCATGAGACAAACCAGTCTGTAGTTTGCAGGGATGAAAAAGTTGAATATTAGGAATGTGATATCCATATACCCACAAAAGAAAAAAACACTGTTAAAGCTGTTAAGTCTCTATGGTTGCTGCAGATGAAAAGAGACTGAAAGGGAGAAAGATGGATATTGCAAAAATGTAGTTTTTTCTACAGGTAGGAGGAATCACTCTTACAGTGACATACTGGACCAAACAGAAAAAACAAGGTCTGTTAACAATGCTGGTAATGTGGCAAACAAAAAATTACAAAAATCCGACAATTATAATGAAAGGCAAAGCTGTTGCCAAATCCACAGAAGTCAGGATAGACTTAATTCCCATTCTTTCGTAAGATGCTAAAAAGTTATCTTAATATGTTTATCAAAGAAAAGCTACAAATGCCACAATGGTATCCCAAATATCTCACGGATGGGTAAAGACGAATCAAAGATCTTTGGAAAGAAATCTGTTGAAGTCAGTTTTTGGCTACACTAATTCCTACTGAGTGTGTCTACCCATGCAGTTAATGCACCTTAATGTTACAGTGCAGTAAATTACGATGTATTAAGCATAGGTTGGGAATGTATCTATATGTGCGCCCTGTCAGGTGCAGATTTGTGCTCAATGAAAGCAGTCAGGTTCAGGGCTGCTCCTGCCCTGCCCTGCCCCCCTGCAGAGGAGAGAGGGAGCTGCAGGCACTAGCTGCAGCTGCCGAGGTGCTAGGGGGCAGAAGTGACAGAGGTGGCAGGCTCCAGCTGGCCAAAGGCATGGGGGGTAGGCTTAGGTTGGCAAGGGACACTGTCCTGGGGGCCTGTGGCCAGCATGCCATGGAGGCTCCCCGCCCTCCCCCCCAGCAGTGGCATCCAGGGCACCATGTCCACAAGGCAATTGCAAACCACCTCCTACATCCCCGCAGTAGGGCACCTCAGCAGCTGCCCATGAACCCCAGACTGACAGGGCGACCCCAAGACCATGCACACCATGGGAAGTTAGCAACAAGCACCAAACTTTATTTCCATCCATTACACAATAAGAGACCACCCTTTCCACCCCAAAAACAAACCCCTTCCTTCCCTCCTTCCCCAACAGCACATTCCTTCCTGTCCCTTCCAGCAATACACACCCGTCCCTAACCCCAGTCTGCATCAATAATAAAGAACCCACTTCCCATGCAACTATGTACACTGTGGTTTGTCAACTGTTAAGGGGGTAACAGTGGGGTGGAGGCACCTATGGCAGAGATCCTGGGGAGAGGCTCCTGGCACCTTGGCCTGAGAGCACCACCATGGATGAAGACACCCAGGGACAAAGGTAGGCACTGTTGTGGGCACACTAAGTTATGCTCAGGCTCTTAGCATAACTTTAGGCCATCCTAGAACTAAGCAATTAAATTGCACAGAATGCCTTATAAGGCAGTGGGAAAAGTGAGTGCTGTGATTGGTACAGTGGGCTAACCAGGTACAGTAGTTTCCCTAAAAGGAAAAGAAACCAAAAATGGAATAGGATTAGAGCACCTTATCTAAAAAAATGAGGTAAGAAACTTGAGGATTGGACAACTTGAGGTGAGAAAGTTACAAAAGTAATGGGCGCACAAGGAGACAGTGAGCATTTTGTGTTGCCACCCTGGGGAAACAGGAGCAACCTTGAAATTCTTGTTCGAACAATGAGGAATCCAGAAGCTAACATCCCACACACCCAACAGAGGATCTGAGGCCAGTACTACTAAAGGTTGCTGCTGTAATGTCTGGAGGAACCACTTCCCAGGTTGTATCATGGGGAGGAAACCTGTAATAAAGCCTAGGGGTTACTATTAAATTTCACTTGACAAATAGGACAAGGGCCCATGTCAATCCTTGGGGGTCTCTGGTAAAAGGAATCTAGTGGCAACAAATCAGGGGCTTGGTGCTGGGTCACAGGTGGCTTCCAGGAAGCAGGCAGAGGCAGTGCATGCAAAGGGCACTGGCCAATGGTGGCAGCATCCATGCAGACATGAAAGGTTGCAACATTTCAAAGATAACCCCCATCCCCTCTGCAGGGTCTCTGGCTCCAGACCTGCAGCCTGATGTAGGTGAGTGAGTCGGCATGGACACAGGTGGGCACGGCATCCCCTTCCTGCTCCCAGTCCTCTTCCCTATAGGGGGCTTACCTGACAGGCTTGGCAGGTACTCCTGAAAGTCAGACTCTGTCTCTGGAAGTCACAAAATGGTCTGGCTCCCTGCAGTGTCCCAGGACATGGAGGCACAGCGCCTGGCTGCCTGTACAGTAGCCTCCTCTGGCACAGAGTTGGAGCTGCTTGCCACCGAGGCCATCCCTGGCCTATCCTCCCAACTTGGGGTGTGCAACTGGAGTTGCCAGGGCAGGTGTTGGCCCAGACTGGCTGAGCGGCCAGATGAGGCCAAGGGCGGGGACCATGCATCTCATGTAGATATGCCCACTGAGACTCAAAAAACAATCTCCAGTTTTAACTTGGATTGAGCTTTGGAACACTGGAAGTCATCCATCTTTGAAAATCCACAGTACACAAAAAACAACACTGCCTGACTCAAGTCAGAACTATTAGGTAGATAAAATTGGGTATCATTTACAAAGGGAAAGTCAAAGTCATGCTTCTAAATACATTTTCTGAAGGACAGCACACATATCGGAAACAAGCAAGTGATACACCAAACAGATACTGCATGATTTGCACTGAAACTAACCAAATTAAATTGGTCAGAGGAGATGCTTAAAAAAACTAGTTTACTGTCTAGAAATTATGTGAAAAACAGCTTTCAAGGTGACCAATACTTCACAATCCATCCTGTTCAAAGCTGCTGCTGGAGTGGAATAAAAAATAATGATGACACTGCAGCCTGATCCAACATAGCCCAAAATCTGTCATTCCTTTGAAAAACAAAATGACTTAGTCATTTTTTTAGCCATTACCCTAATGATGACCAGGTGGAAACTCCTCATACAAAATAAAGTGAAACAAATTATTAATTGCTGTGTTGGATTCTGGTTCAAGTCTCCATTTTACAGAATCAGTGGGATACTGAAATTGGGCAAAAAATATATTTATGGCAAAAGCTAAGGAAAATGCTCCTTCTTTAAAAACCACCTGAGAAAAACAGGAGCTGTCTCTCCTGAAAAAACCCAGTAGCAAAAAAATAAAGCAACACAAACAAAGTGGTGTGGAGCATGCGAGAGGAGCATGCATCAGCAGACACAGAGGTTTGGTCCTCCCGGGAGATACTCTGGCTGCTGGTCAGATCATCTCCGCTCCTTTAGTTGTCCCCCAGCTCCTCCAGCATGCTGGGAGCCAGAAGGAGCAGAGAAAAGGCAGTTTCCCCAGAGTGGGGAAATTTGCCCTACGCTAAAGCACGTGTGCAGGGGCATGCACAGTGGCAAAAAGTAGCAGCACAAATTTGTGCCGCTACTATTTTTGCCATTGCAAGCGCATGCCCCTGCATGTAGGGATGCACCCACCAAGAACATTGTCTATCATTAAACTGTTACCAAAAGCAGTATGTGCTCAGTAATGGGAACCAGCTATGAAGTTGATTAAATGTGCGTGTCCCTTAAAAGACAACAAGTAGGTGTTCCCTCCACAGGAACCAAAAACTGCCCCAAAAATGCTACATTTGATCTTAGCCAAAAAGACCAAGATACTAATGGGAACCTTGTTTTGTTTTGTTTTGCTTTGTGGCCCTTAAAAATAATGAGCAGTTGCTCCCCCAGGAGGGAATGAGCATCAGGTCTAGACATACTTCAATACCAAGCTAGACCTCAGAGAGGCCTGAGCAAACTCTAACATCTCCCCCTCCCCCCACCCCGGGTGCCAAAAATGTTGCCCCTCCCACCGCATCGTCAACCCTCTCATGGGCCCTGAGGGACAGGGAGGTGGGCCCTCCACAGGCTCCTATGTCCTGGGCTGTGGGGACTCGGCAAAACTGAAAGTACCATGGTGGGCACTTCCGGTTTCGCTTTTACCTTACAAGCCGGCATGCCAGTTAATAGAGCATGCTGGCTTGTAAGGTGCCAGATAACACAGCTTTTACTGTACTACAGCCATATTTAATGTCAAGGTTATTGTTTTCAAATTTGCTCCTCACTTCCATGTGCTCAGGGAGAGTAGGGTCTGACAGTAAGAGCTGCCAGGGAAAAAGTTTGGGGGAAGCAGAGAGCAAAGGGTCTCCAGACTTATTTTCCCTGCTGTTGTAGCAAAACCCCCAGTTTTTCTTTTTTTTTCCCTTTAAAATGCATTGCCTCCCCTTCCCCAACCATTTCTGACTTTCTCTCCCTTTCTATTCCCTATAGATAAGTATAAGTGAGCTAAGACATAGGATAAGCTTCAGCATTTTAGTTTGGTAGCAAGTTGTATTTTTTTGTTTTTTCTCCTTCTTTATATTGTATAATTATTATGTTTATATTGTTTTTTACTGTTCTATATTACTGTTTAACTGATACTATATGATTTAGGCCTACATATGTAGGTTAGCTTAAGTCATGTCAAGTTTTCATTTTGTTTATCAAGTCTAGCCTGTCCCCATGCCCGGTTGTGTAACCCATGACTCATATTACCCCTCCTGTGTAACTTGCTTCCTGAATGAATGGGGATGAATGAGGGTGCTTGAGAGACATTGGCAGTAGGTTTAAAAATAGCTCCCTCTGAATGACCAAACCTTCAACACCAATACTTGGACCAAGGACCCAGCCATTGGAACCACCCTCAGCATTCAAGAAACAAAAGATGAGGCAACCCACCATTGTGCCAAGGCTGCACATGCTCAGTAAGAACACCTGGAGCCCTCTGGAACAGGACTGACATTGCCTGGAAAGGCCCTCCCTGCAGGAGATCATAGGTAGTCTGCCCCATAAAAAGGGTAGTGAAGACTGACTCCTTGGGACTCCCACTCCATCTGGACCAGCACCATGCCATACCACCTATCCACCCAGAGGCCCTGCCAGCAACCCCCCTCCAGACAACACCTACTGGACAAAGACCCCTTTCCAGCCTGGATAGGTAGCTATCACCTCCCACCCTCTCTTCAACCAAGGACTTGGACTCTGCTTCTCTTCCCTACCTGGACTCCAGCCCTTCCACTGAGTCTTTTTCTCTTGCTACCATTGTGAGTGCTTTTGTGTGTGCGCGTGTGCGTGCGTGCGCACACGCGCATGCGCACACGTGTGTGAACCAGTAACTTCATGGGGCTGTGTAGTGTGTTGTCTGTTTAATAAACCTGTTATTTTGAAACCCTGAGCTGTGTTTTTGCCTGTTTCCTGAGTGTTTCCTCCTTGCCACCACTTACCTGCCCCTCCCCACAAATTTCTCAGCTGTCTGCCTCAGTTTCCAGCCTCAGTCTACCTTAAGTAACCGCAAGCCTCAGTTTCTCAGCCAGCTTCTCTCTAGTCCACTGGTTCTAATCCAGTTTCTGGCAACTTTTACTCCCTTCACTTTAACTTTCTCTCTCACCTTAACCTTCCCCCAGGTACCCCAAGCGCACACATACACACCATACCATCCAAGTTAGGAACTTACCTGTGTGTATGTGTAGGTGGGTGGTATGTGTATGAACTGGTGAGTGTGTGTGTGTGTGTGTGTGTGTGTGTGTGTGTGTATATATATATCGATATCGATATATGTCATTGTGTGCATGATATACAATTTAGTGATCTGTGTATGTGTACTGAGTGTGTGGGTATGGACAACTGATTTTTGTCTAACTTTTGGGGTGTATAGTGTATGTGCTTGAATTGATGATAGGTATGCATGTGTCTAGGCTGGTTTGGATGTGTATGTGCCTGAGTGTATATGTGTGTGTGTATGCACCTAATTGATTTGTGTGTTTGTATATGTGCAATTGTGTCACACTCTCCTGTCTAACGGCTCAATATTGAGATCCTGAGAGTTGGCCTGACCCCACTGTAACAATGGGAGGGGGACAAATTCAAGGCAAACCTCCAATAGTTAAATTCTATATCTGAAAAACTGTAACAAATTTATACATTTTCCTGATCTAGAATCTAATTATTAGGAGGTCATCTTATAAGCAGGATCATCTTCTAATTGAGTAAATAAGGTAAATGAAATTGACTGGTTTTAATAATATAAATGTTTACAGGATTTCCACCCCAGATTTTGATGAATTTCAGGATATTTTTTAGGTTTTGGCAGAGCCAACCTTAAAGGGGTGCAGGGCCCCCTTAACACTGCGCAGGACCACGGTACCTCTACAAAGAGTGGGGAGGGGGAGATCTCCATGCTTCTTTCGCAGTGAGGGGCTGAGCCACCAGCTCCAGGTGGGCCCTGCAAGAGGGGCAGTGGCCACTCCACCTGGCTCCGCAGGCCCCCCACAAAGCACAGGGCCTGGGGCAGTCACCCCAATTCACCATACCCTAGGGATGGCTCTGGGTGTTGGAAGGCACAAGAAAGAAAGGAGAGAGATTTCAAATTCATGAGAATTAATAGAAAGTTCTCCGGCAGCCCCCAGACACCTGGCTTATTTTAGAAATTCTTTCTAGAAAACACTTTGCTCCCAATCTCTCACAGCTTCTTCAGGACTTTTGAACGAGCTTTAGCTAAAGCACCCCGGCACCATTTTGAAGTGCAAGGACGCTGGTACATGAGACACTGAGGGCACTTTAATTACAGCAGCACTCAGCTGCAGCAAAGTGAACACAGGTTGATCCTGACCAGTCTAGGTCAGCCAAATGGGGCTGCCCTATGCACTGCTGCTCTGTTGTTTCCCAGAAGACTGAGGAAGCCTGCAGAGCATACTGCAATATGTGCACAGGGGGCTCCTGCTGGACAGCGTCAGCACTGCAGCTCTCGGCTCTTCACGGGCTCAGCATTCAAATATCTGGTCAGGCAGTTCCAGGTAAGTTTCATCACAAGAAAAAACCTGGGAGCATTTGAACATGTATATGCAGCCAAAACTCAGTATACATTAATGTAAGTGAATATAAGCTAATGTAATTTACCATTTGACGGGGCCAAAAGACAGCATTGGAGCAAGAAAATAAATCAACAGGAGTAAAATGTTGCCAAGCAAACAGACACATGCTGTGCCAGATTCACGGGAGTTTCAAGGTCAGCCTCCATATGGAATCATGGCCTCCTGGGTCTCAGAGGAATATACCAAAAGGGAAAGCAGGTAACCATATCACTGCTATGATCTGCTTATATTCACATAAGAAAGAACAGCGTTGCCCTTTAACTCAGAGACTGCAGACAGCCAAAGGTGAGAAAACTTACTGGTCAGTTTCCCACTGATTTAGCCAGGCCCATTTCCAGTCCTGTGCTGGCTCACTTTTTGGGCTGTAGCAGAGCTGACTGAAAATTTGAGTTTGTATTGTATGTCAACCATGGGCTTAGCCTTGAATTATGAAGGAAAGCTGAAATATTGAAAATTTTCACAGAACAAAAGTTTCAATGAGGTAATGGCAAGAGTCAGATAAGAGACCATACTGCATCAACAGACACGCAGTGTAGCTGAAGTGCCCAGCCAGAGGAAAAGCTAGAACACATGGCACCCATGTGGCGATACAGCACCGTAGGGAAACAATTTAACAGCACATTTCAGGTGAGTTCAATCAACCAAAATATTTCACTTTGGTTTTCCTGGACAGAAAAGGAGAAATGATGGCAAAATCCAGCTTTTCCATGGGAAAAATCTAGATCGTGTGGAAACTGCATTTTTCATCAAAAAGTCATTTTGACAGAAAATTACTGAGTGCTTCTCAGCTGTGCTGGTCTTCTAGCAGTTTGTGTAGCTGTTTGGGGAAGAAGGGGGGTGGGGAGGACGCATATTGAATCTTAAGCCTGTAGTGATGAGTTGCAATAAAAAAAAAAGAAAAAAGACTTCACAGGGGACCTCCAGATTTGCTTAAAACACTGCCAGCCACTTCCTGCTTTGGCATGTGAATCAGAACACAGTTTATTGAATTAGTAAAACTCGTGATTGGGAATTGGAGAAAGTTACCTGTATTATACTGTATGTCGTGAATGAAATCTCTTATGTTCTGTTGCCAGAGTTGTATAATGAGCTGAGAATCTGGTCCCCCTGCATTACTTTTCTTTTGTTGCTCCATGTTGATTGACAACTGAGTTAGAGCTAGCGAGTATTAAGCCACAGGGAGAATGAGGAGAGTATACTCTCAGGAGACTGACAGCAGTTGTTTGCTTGAAACTTCTGCAAAGTTAAAAAGCAGAAAAAGATAAAAGTAAAAAAGAGAAGCTCATGCAAAGTCTTCTACTTGCTTCCCCTGCTATAAAAATACATACACAGAATACTATGAAAGTTATCTTTGTCCAACTTCTCCAGCTGTGTCCAGTACTGCTCTGTACATCTGAAAATTAACCCTCTTTTTTCCATCTGACTCAGAAGGGCAGGAAAAATTTTGGGTGCCTAATCACATGACCATTTTTGGCATTTCAAGTGTTCTAAAATTATTACTTAATACACATGAGCAACTTTAGAATGGTTTTTAAATGGTGGAAGTTGCCTTAATTAAACCTCACTGTATGTGTTTCAAATGTAAGGTGAACTGCAATAGTGCATCTCAGCTTACCTAGTTCACCTTTCCTGCACCTGTATTTAACTGGAGCTTCCCCCTGACCCCAGGCTACATTGTGCAGGATTCGGTGCCCCCCGCCTCCTACTTTACAGAACTACACCAAGGCACAAAACTCATACCAAGCCATGGAACTTCTATTAAGTTTTAAGGCACTGTACCTAAAGTGGTTTAACTAAAGTGCAAAAGTTACAGCACCTGTAATATAATTATAATAAATATAATATAAATATTACTCGCATGATCAGGGGGCAGCAGGGAAGGCCCTACAAGGAGAGGCTATGGGACCTGAACCTGTTCAGCCTCCATAAGAGAAGTCTGAGGGGGGATCTAGTGGCCTGTGACAAACTAGTCAGAGGGGACCAGCAGGCATTGGGGGAGTCCCTGTTCCCCCGAGCACT
>NW_017728992.1:154561820-154567310 GCF_001723915.1 Gavialis gangeticus
AACCAACTTCCAAGAGAAGTGGTGCTGGCTCCTACCCTGGGGGTCTTTAAGAGGAGGCTAGATGTACACCTTGCTGGGGTCGTTTGACCCCAGTACTGTTTTCTGCCATGGCAGGGGGTCGGACTCGATGATCTGCTCAGGTCTCTTCCAACCCTACTAACTATGAAACTACTATGAAACTTTTGGACATGTCTGCCCTGCACGTGTATGTGCACCTGTGAATACTATCAATACCTTATCTTTAAAAAATGCTGTTAAATACATGGCATTAGAGAAGCTCTGGCAGCACAGAATAAAAAATCTTTGAGATACATTTGAAATGACCTGCTTGAGTTCTGTCATTTGGGCATTCCATGCATATCAAAAAAAATCTTACCCTATCAGTACGCATAAATGCAGAATATGTGCATGGGCATGTCTGAATATATACAGATGTAACAATTCCTGTCACAGGTATGCGTACAAGTATGCACAAGTAAACAAACAGCAGATTTAATAATACCTACTACTTACAGATCACGGTCCTGGGTCACCTTCTGAGAGTTTTGAGTGGCTGCACCAGCACAGAGCAGACCTAAACCTAACATTAAGAAAACCCAACAGATAGAATGTAGAATTGCCATATGAGTCAGTACATGGGATATGGCTTGGGAAAAGTGGGTTTTGTCACTCAAATTTCAAAGTGGTAGTAGGTGGTATAAAGAATATTATTGCCATGTTACACAGAAGGTTCTCTCTGAGCAAGGGAGTCAGGCACAACTTCTGTATTCATTGCACCAGCTTTAAAAACACACAATTACAGAAGAATGAACTATGGATATATACTACCTGTGCAATGGAATTCAGTGTCAGAAAAGCCTAGCCCAGGGTACTTTGATAAATCTAGGCACACATTCCCAAATGATTTGACAATACTCTATCTTAACTTCAGCACACTGTATTTTCAAATTGTTTATAATTATAAACAAGTAGATCAAATAATTTGATGTGGAATACATATGTATGCTTTTATTTGCAAAAACAATTGCTGCACTTTTCCCCATTAAACAAATATCACTGTTGCAAGATCCTAGCAAATGGTTAGCCAATATCTGTGAATAGTAGTTTACAATATCCCACACATCTTCCTCTTTAGGACAATACATAACATTGCCATAACACTGCACAGATGTGAGCATAAATGTTCCCACACAAATGTCCCCCACAAAAAACACCCAAAGTATTGCATCTTCATAAATCTTATGGTTTTTATGCACTGCTGCCATTACAGAAACAGTAACATGTTGGAAGCTGGATTCAGAGGCAGGATAAGTTTAGTTAGGCTACCTAGTTTAGTTTAACTTTGCCTTACTGATGTGTAATCCTATATTTATCACCTGAACACTGCTGTGTTTGTTACTGTTAGAGTCACAATATGTGCTCCAAATAGAAGAAATGTGATGTAACTGCAAATCAAGATAAGGTCTTTCTGATTTATCAAATATTGTGTTGTATCCAATATATTCTAGTAACATTTTGCAGTTACAATTCCATTTTTTGTCCCTGTTGTTCCAGGAAATGGTAAATATATTGTACCATAGCATTTTATGTTTTTTCAAAGGTGACCTATACTTTCCATTTCAAACGAGGTTTCTTTAATGAAAATATTGTAATGTCAGTCCATGCAAAGCAAATGCATATTAATATGCGTTTACATCTGTCTCATATTAATATTCATGCCTGAATCCACATCCCTACACAAAGCCAATTTTCTGACCATCTGTGTGATGGCTGGTGGATGCAATGAATAAATTTTATTTGTGAGGGGAGTGATAAATCATGTATCTTCAGTTTTTCACCCACAATCTTTCCTCTTAGGTGCTAAAATGTTTGCATCGTGGTTTTGAATTTTTAAGTAAACCAAACTGATTAACCCCTTAGCAGTTTGTGCAAATTCATTTGCCTTCTGTAAGGCCACAGAAAACATGAGAAGTACAATTGTGTGACTGACCAAGCAAATGAAACTGCAGTTTTAGCACTACTGCCTTTTCTTTTTGTTTCATTCTGCCTTCAGATACGCATTCTATGCAATAGTGCAGGTCCTGTTTCCAAAATCATGTTGAAAAGTACCTTATTTTGCAAATGGTCTTACCAATTTCTGTGTGGCTTTCCAAGGAGCAAGTGCATGAAGTAACAACATGAGCAAGGATATCACAATCTGGATTTCAGTAAAAAAATTGAGCTTCATTATTTTATTAACTGACACCACTGAAAAGTGCATCTAACTTGATAGTTGGTTTCTAAAGCAACTACCTTGCATCATGTCGGCAATTTTCAGTGTGCAATGATATACTCTCCACAGAAATAAAGATCTGCTACTAAACTACCTAAGGGCAGATTCTGATCTTACTTACACTAATGTCAGTCCACAGCAACTCTTTTGGCAACAACAGTATTATTTTATCTGAGAGAGCATATGCTAAACCACAGTCAAAGGCTAAAAGTACAAATTAGAAGATTTTTTCTAAGGGAATCCACTATACATGTCAGGGAAGTTTTCCCCAAACCTACATCCAAAAAAGCTCAACTTTAGTGTAGAGAGTAACTGTAGTTTATGAGCAGAATAAAGCTTTTAACATGTCTAACTGGCATGAGATGGCAATGGGATGTTTAAGATCCAGACTTTCCTACAAAACTGGAAATTTACTGCAATACTGAAATTGGGTCTACACTACAGAACATGGTCTCAGCCATTTTGCAGATTTCCTTTTTTATTCTGAAAAGGAAGTTAGCTGCCCTGACTGACAAATATTTCTTTGTTCTTAAACTTCCATGCCAAGTATTTTAAAAGGATTCAATGATTTTTATCACAGGATCTGAGACAGGTAAGAGAATCTTGTTGGGGTAAAATCTTGTTGCAATAAAGGTTTGCTCTGTTAACTAAATATGGTAAGAGAAATACATACAGGTGATACTTAGTTACATAAGTATGTGTAAGAAAATAAAAGGAAAGTTTAGAGTGTTTTTGGGAGATGTCAGAACCAAGGATTTACAGAATTGACAGATTACTCACTGGTATCCTCACCTGGGCTGCCAGGAAGAGGCAGGTCACTTCTTTACTGTACTCTGCATTGCTTATGTATCATTTTTTCTACTCAACTGTTAAGTTTACCTGGTCCTTTGAAGACTCTCCTTCCTGACCTTCAGTGGCTGCAACACAGAGACAGTTTGTCTGTGCTATGACCTTACTATGCTGGGCAGGAGCACCCTCAAACATCCTGGGTGGCTCAATGCAGCCTGCCTCCTGCATCAGCAAGTGTAGCCACATGTGTATAGAGCTAATTAGCAATGCTGAGACAGCCCATGTGGAGAAGCATGCATGTTTGAGGATGCTGCTGCCTGATACAGTCTAGATATAACTAGAGAGAGAGAGATGCAGAATGTCCCCAGGTTTGTACTGCTAGAAAGGGAACAGCAGCCTGGGAACACCTGGGCAAAGGAAACTGTCACCATAAGCTACTGCTCTGCGCGGGCTGAACTTGTACAGCTTGCCTGCCTGGACACTGCTGCTGCACATTTTCTGCCCCATCTCACTGTATATAAGGTTGTTTGTATCATTTTCTCTTTACAGGGGCTACTACTATGATTATATCTAAGGGCGGGAGGGGAAAAGGAGGACACATCTCAGGATGAAGTTACATGTTACATTAGACCATACTAAGGTCACTTATAAATGTATCTGTATGTTAAAGCTTGTTAACTTGTGCTAAGTGCATCTCAAAGTTACACTCTTCAGGTAAGGATTAACTCTGACTGTGCTACCTATCTCATGTTAGGGCAATTTCAGTCTGCTACAGAGTTCAAGTTTTACACCAACTGTTTCCAGTATAATATTTCTCAGAATCTAAATAATCGTATCATTTGAATAAACAAAAGCCACTTCACCCCTTTTCCCCTCCAAGCCACTGGTAACTGGTTCATATTAAGTAGTCTTTGTGTAAAAATTTAGGGGGTGTGTAGATGAAATGGGGGCCGTAAATGAAGCAGAAGATTTTAAAAAACACTGCTTCAATTTAGGGCTGATTAAACCCCCATGTCGTACACACACCCCGCTGACTTACCTGCCTCTCCAGCAGAGAGGGGAGGAAGAGCTGCTGGTGGGCAGAGTGGCCCCTGGGCTGCGGGATAAGTTGTTGCTTCCCTCTGCAGCAGTGGTGGCCCCCACCCAAGGTAGCACCCGCCCGCAGGCACTTGGCTCAGGTGGTCCCAAGGGGCACTGCAGCCGTGAACGGAAGCACTGGGCCCTTGCACAGCTCAGGCAGGCTCCAGGGGGAAAAAAAAGATCAGGCCCGCTGCTTTTTTTGGGCGGAGCCTGACTTCCCAGGCTGCTGCCAGGCTGCCTGCAGGGCTTCCTGCAGAGCCATGGAGCAGTACAGACCCTGGTGCTGGTGTTTGCATTAGGTGAAAAGGTGAAACATGTATCATAAAAACTGAAAAACAATCTGAGGCCAGCATTTGAAAATCTTGCCCTTCACATGTCACTGGAAAATGCTACAAGGAAAGGAGAAATTGCTATGGTGCAGGAAATCCATTGAGAAAACTCAAAATTATCTGGGCAACTGGTTTGTTAGGATGGGAGAAAAAAATAAAATGTTTATAAAATTTTATTTTTTTTCTGGATGCACTCAGCCAAATGCTTAAGTCAATGGAGGAATTTCAACGGAGTTACGCATGCAGAGACTGTGACTCAATTTCCTGCTTAAAATTTGGCCAGAGCATTCAATACATTTCGGTAAAAAATGATCAAGGATTCTATAAAGGAGAAAGAAATTGTTCTCACCTCCCTCTAATGTAGGTCACAGCATATCAGCAGTATATAACCTACTTCTACCTTTGACAGTCAAGCCGTATGTTAGTTTTGACATCATTTCTGCACTGAGCTGAAATCAGAAAAGGAATTTTGAATGAGTTTCACATATCATCAGCATAATTAGCAAGAAATTATTTGTAGTTCAAATAAATGCATACAGTTGTAAAATAAATAAATTAAAAATAACTAGCTGCATCGCACACCCCCTGCATCAGCAGGGCAAGCAGCAGCAAGGCATAGCCCCCACTCGCACTGCTGCTGTGCCCGCTTCAGCACTGGGAGCAGGTGCTCTGCCTTGCCGCTGCTAGCACAGCCAGTGCACAGGGGTGTGGGATGCAGGCACGACACCACTGGGAGCGGCGGCTATGCCCTGCTTGCACTTGCCTCCTTCCATAGTTTTGTAGTTGGTAGGGTCAGAAGAGCCCTGAGCAGGTCATCGAGTCCGACCCCCTGCCATGGCAGGAAAGAGTACTGGGGTCAAACGACCCCAGCAAGGTGTTCATCTAACCTCCTCTTAAAGAACCCCAGGGTAGGAGCCAGCACCACTTCTCTTGGAAGTTGGTTCCAGATCCTAGCCGCCCTGACTGTGAAGTAGTGCCTCCTGATATGTAGCCTAAATCTACCCTCTGCCAGCTTGTGAC
>NW_017728992.1:154568115-154568690 GCF_001723915.1 Gavialis gangeticus
TTGGAGTCAGTGATGACTCCAAGATCCTTTTCTGCCTCTGCACTGATGAGAGGGGAGTTCCCCAGCCTGCAGGCCTGCTGCTGGTTCTTCCTCCCCAGGTGTATTACCTTGCACTTGTCAGTGTTGAAAACCATCCTGTTTTCATCCGCCCACCCCTGTAACCTGTCTAGGTCCAATTGCAGCCTATTCCTCACATCTAGCATGCCCACATCCCCCCACATCTTAGTGTTGTCAGCAAATTTGAACAGGGTGCTTTTTACCCCTTTGTCCAAGTCACTGATGAAGATGTTGAATTGGGCAGGCCCGAGGACCCAAGCCCTGGGGGGCCCCACTGCCCACCTCCCTCCAGGTCGAAAATGACTGATCCACCACCAACCTCTGGGTGCAGCCCTCCAGCCAATTAGCGGCCCATCTGACTGTGTAGGAGTCGACACCACAGTCCCCTAGTTTTTTAATGAGAATGGAGTAAGAGACTTGGTGTCGAAGGCCTTCTTAAAGTCCAGAAAGACTTTGTCCACTGCTACCCCTGCATCTACAGATTTTGTGACCTGGTCACAGAAGGCCACCAGGTTGGT
>NW_017728992.1:154569947-154601327 GCF_001723915.1 Gavialis gangeticus
CGTGCCAGGGGTCCCGCAATGACCTCAGCTAATTCCCTCAGCACTCTGGGGTGGAGATCATCAGGACCAGCTGATTTAAATACGTCCAGTCCCTCCAGAAGTTCCCTGACTAGATCCTCACTGACCCTTGGCCTTGGTGCGCCTCCCCTGAGGCCTGAGGGGTCAAGGGGGGAAGGGGGGGCTGATCCGGTCCCTGCTCAGGAAAACGGAGGCAAAGAAATTATTAAATTGCTTAGTTTTGTCGTCTGGTGTGACGACCAGATTTCCTAGCATGTCTTGCAGGGGCCCCACGTTACCCGGTACCTTCTTTTTGCCCCCTATGTATTTAAAAAAGGACTTCTTGTTGTCCTTGATCTGGGTAGCTAGTCCCAGTTTTATCTCTGCCTTGGCCTTCCTGACTGCCCCCCTGCAGCCCAAAGCAACTGAGGTATAGTCCCCCCTGGTGATGGCCCCTCTCTTCCATTGGGTATATGCCTCCTTTTTAGCTAGGAGACATTCCCAGATGGTTTTGGTGAGCCATTGGGGCTTTTGTGCCCTCTTGCCCCCTTTGATCCACGTTGGGATTGCCTATCTTTGGGCTTGGAGGATCGTCTCCTTAAGGAGCAACCACTCTTCTTGGACACCCAACTCCCCTCCCCTCTAGGACCTCAGTGCCTCCCCGACTATTCTCCTTACCTCATTGAAGTCCACCCTCCTGAAGTCCAGGGCTGCTGCTCTCCTGCAGGCCTTTGCCACCTTGCACTGGATGGTGAATTCTAGCAGGCGATGATCACTATCGCCCAGGTGGTCGAGCACCCACTGCCCCCTCACCAGGTCATCACCTGTGGCCAGTACCAGGTCCTATAAGGCATCTCTCCTGGAGGGGCTGTGCACCTCCTGGGTTAGATGGAGGTCCTGTATTTCGGCTAGGAACCTACGTGAGCGGTCAGACCTGGCTGACTGCTCTTCCCAGCAGCTGTCTGGAAAGTTCAGGTCACCCATGATGACCACATCCTTTGATCTCACTACCTCCATAAGCTGATTTAAAAATTCCCAGTCTAGCTCTTCCCCTTGGTTGGGTGGACTGTAGTAGACCCCCACCATTAAGTGGAGGTCTACTACTTTCCCCTTGACTGCCTTGTATTCTAACCCAGAGCACTTCAGTGTGCCCCTCCACTGACCTTGTGCAGCTTGCTTAGGATGTGTATTCCTCCTTGATGTAGAGCGCCACCCAGAGTGAGTTGTGCCTACATCCTGCCACCCCACATCCTGGCTGGGCAACAGAGCCCTTGCACTGAGCACTGCCATGCCCATATCCCATGCCCCCCTGCCCTGAGTAATGTGCACTCCCACCCTGGATGAGCACCTTGCCCCAGCCCCAATACCTCCCTCTCCCATGCCCCTTCCCTCCCCCAACCCCATCAGACTTACTAGCTGGAGACAGCTGTGTCAGCTGCCTGTTTAGTCTATGGCCAAATCTCCAAATCAGCACCAAATCTTTTGGACCTGATTTGGCCAAATAAAATAGGGACAGTGATTCAAATCTCCAAATCGAATTACTGTCCTCCAAATCGGGTGAATCCAACACCGAAGCAAATACTTGCCACTTTGCACAGGCCTAAAACAAACTAATAAGCAGAGTTTGGCCTAAGCATTCTTTGATAAGAGACCTCATGTCTGTCAGCTCTCTAGGTAGCATTATAATTTTCTTTTCCCCTCATATACTTTTCTAAATGAATGATATTTTCTACCTCAATCATGCCTTGTTTTATTCCTTAGATACTCTTCTATCTATAGCTTATCGCATAAAAAATACCAATTCCATACTTTCCCACCCAAAGACTGCAAGCTACTGCCAGAATCAACACTTTAAACTCCAGGCAGGCACTGCATAGGTAGGTATGGCAGTAAAAGAAAAGAGTGCATTGTTACATTTTTATGGAATAAAATTCAACCAGGAATTTTCTGACAAAGCAGTTCTTTTTCAGAAAATGCCAATTAAATGAAATTTTCTCATACATACCAGTTTCAATAAAACTTTTAGTGGAAAACATCTCTTAGCTCTAGATTCAAATTTCTGATTAAAACCAGGAAAAGAACATTATTCCAGCATAGACAAGGACCTGATGAGTGCCCTGACCACTTTGCTATACCTGTTCCAAAGGAGGTTTCTCATGGGCTGTCTTGCTGGAGCTGTTCCACTTGGTATAAAATAAGCAAATATTCACTGAATCAAACTGAGACTGACTGGAACCCTGGAACTTAGGGTGACCTGAGCATGGTGCGGAGCCTGGGGCAAATCAGCCCATGCAGGGCCCTGCCCCTGTTCCAAACTCACGGCCCCGGACTTGAAGAAGCTGCTGCCACCTTTGGCAGCGGCAGCATCAGCGCCGGCATCAGCGGGTGGCTAGCAAGTGGAGCCACTGCTCTGCCTAGCTCTGCACTGCTGCTGCTCCGCCCCACTCTGCGGGGCTCCCCAAAGCACAGGGCCCAGGGCGGTTGCCCTGATTCACCCCCGCTAGGGACAGCCCTGGGTCTCAGTCTGTAGCACAAAGTTGAAAGCCCTGGAGACTCTGAGAAATGTCAAACTTCTTGTCACAGAGCCAGGAACCTGGAAGCCCTGAGAACTGTAGCCAAGCTAGGAGTCTTGGAGCTTGGGCTCTCAGATTGTATTTTATATCCCTGAAATAAATTGAAGAAACTTAAAACACAATCTTCTGACTCTGAACTCATGAAAAATTTTTAGGGTCAGATTCTCAGCTGTATAGATCAGTGTGCTTCCACTGGCTCCAAGGGAATTATGCCAATATAGATGCCACATGAAAATATGGCTCATAATTACTGTGTTTTCAGCTGATCAGGTTTTCATCCTGGATAACAGAACAGGAATCATTTTTAATTTTAAAAACAGAGAAATCTGTCTTTAAGAAAGGCCTGTGGTGCTCTGAGCAATATTCATTAAAGCCATTTTCCTTTTTGGACATTACTTGTATCAGTTCACTAGTTGCAATATTATATTAATAGAAATCTGTTCTAGAACCAGACCTGTTCATTTTTATTAGTCAGTATAAATGATCTCTTTAGTACTGCTTGTTTGACAAATCTTGAGTTTTCATGTAAAGTGTGCCAAAACTGTCTTACTAGCATTCAATAAGAACATTCTGAATAATCTAAGGAACTCATTTATCATTAAAAAGTCACATCTCAGAACTGGCTGCCATATCATTTGGCATGTTGAAATAATTGTATTATATTTAACCCCTCAATAACTCAACAACCTAAATCATTTCCAAATTACATCTTCTGTTCTCTTAGGCTTTCATTATACTGACAAATATCTGTGTCAGTACATGAGCTACAAGTTCCTTGGAACTAGTGTGTTTCTCGCAACATTATTGCCAGCTGATGCCAGAAACAGCATGAGTGATTTTTTTGCTTTGTGATGTTGGCTTCCATTGTCCTGAATTCAACAGTAACATCTTGCTAATCCTGCGTTTAAATCTATGGACACTAATGCACCCCTTTTTGGATCCTCTCACTGAAGTATCAAAGGCTTAAAAAGACTAACAATAATTTATCCATCTGCAGGGTTTACACAAAGTGAGGATTAAAATCTTTGCAGTACATAGGTCGTAAATTATGTATTTCTCTGGACAGTGCTATGAGTAATTCTGCTTCACTTGAAGTGCTATGATCCAAAGTCTCAAAAAGATTAAAGGATGAATCTCCTTCTTGATTCATTATTGCACATGTTCTGTTCCTTTTACTTATGTCTGTGCTCTATTTATGTACAGAAAATGTTTTATTCATTGATCTTCCTATAATTGTCCATGCCTGTACCATAGAATCTATTCAAATGCCTTGACATTATAAAGATGCATCTAATTTTATATTGTTTAGGATTACACAGGTCTTAGCTTGACCATGTTTTGTGCATTTTGATTATATGACATTAAAATAGTTAAACATCTACAAGTTCAAATTCTGAAGCATAATCATCAGTTCCCTACTGCAAAATGCACAGATGCGGTACTATAATAGCAGACTGGGTTGATTGCTCTAGCAGGCTCTATTAGGGACGGATTTTTTCCCAGAGCCATCTTGCTTTTCTTTCTTTCATATCAGTAAAGTTAAAAAGTTCTGAAAAAATTACTGGAAATCTACATCAGAATTTTCAAGGGATCGTATTATCTCACATTGGCAGCTTTTTATCACAATGCCAGCTATAATCAGAACATGAGATTTATTTTCGCCTGGATGAGGATTTTCAGTACAGTTGGAAGGGCATAAGATTCTGCTAATGCACTCATGCAAATGTATTGTCATACCATACAATAAAGCCTCTAATTAGTTCAGATATGACATTGCTATCTATCACAGTTTACCATTAACTTTAAGAGATATGTGTATTTGCTCTGATTTGTGCAAATACAGCGTGTTCTGATTAGATTCTGTTCACATTTCACAGAAGAAAATACATCTGCTACATCAGTGATATAAAACGGGTATTTCCTCAGGGGTGTGTAAAGTGTATATAAATCTCTGCATCTGCTAGAGATTTGCATAGCTGATGGTACATAGGTCACTTGTGCACTTAGTTTTCTTTGTGATTTGGGAGTAATGCTGGTTAGTTCTCAATGGTGTAATGAGATCATGGGCATTTTTGCTTACATGTGTAAAGCTTTATTCTACCACGAATTGAGCCTTACCGCCTATCAGGACTTCACACTGCATCCATATTTTAGGTCCACTATTTTTACAAACAGAAAAAACTCTGCACTTTAAATAATATCACAACCTAGACTATATATACCCAGATTGGTTACATATTTCACATTAATTAAATAATACATGCTTTGTTAAAAAGACACACTTCTTAAAAAAATCAAAAGGGGTTGTGGAAAAAACACCGTTCTATATAACCCATTGTTTCATTTAACTCATTTTTCTCAAGGAATTCCCCCTGCAGCAATCCCCACTGTAAGCCATTAGTTGAGCACATCTGCCCACTCTAATGACCGCTCTAGAGTACACATACCTGACTGCCATCTAATTTAGACATCACCCATAGGACACTAATGCTAATGTCTCCTGGGCCAGTTAAATCTTGGATTATTGACTAGCTACGGTTATCACTTCATTTGGTCTTTGGAGGTGAATCAAGTGCACCTGAGGTCATAAATAGGTCAAATGCTTATACATATTGCAGAGGAACCAAGAATTTTTGTTGCACTTATAACCAATGCCGCTGCCCCCCCACCCCACCCCAAATAATTTAGAATGAATTTACAGAGCCATCCACAGAAATTTTGCCTACACATAACAGCCCCTTTGTTTATCCAGGGAAATGTGTCCAATTAGGATAGATTCCTTTTCAGCATGAGCAGCAACTATAATGAATTGACATTCTTTAACATCAAAAAAGAAAAATTGTTGATATCACATATCTGATAAACTTATTTTATAAAGAAAAAGAAAAGGAGGAAAGAGAGACTAAACTATCTAATTAAACTAGTAAATGGAGATGTGACAAAAATACTGGATATGATTTGGTCTTTATAAATACAGAGGGAGAGAGGGAAGAGGTAAGGAGAATTGCTATTTAAAGTTACATAAAAGCCAATATGCACACAAGTACAAACAGGTATAAACTTGCCCTGAAGAAATTTAGACTGGAAATCAGGAGGTTTTGATCACCAGATTAATGAGGCTTTAGAATGACCTTTCGATCAGAGTAGCGGGGGAAAATAACTACTTTTAATAAGGGAGCTTGATCCGTTCATGAAAGAGATTGTATGATATGGCTGCTGGCAACATGAGAATACTGGATCCAGTGGTGAGAGAATTTCCCTTACAGTCCTATGTTGTTAAAGACTGCCTCCTGACATTCAGTAAAATGAAGAACAAGCAAGGGGATGCAACTCCCCCTATCCCCACAATCAGTGGGGACAAATCCTGCTGACTTTACTGCAACAAGTAGCCACTTTCCTCACTAAAACTATTCAAAAGAGAAAGGCAAATGGGAGTTTTGCCTGAATATGGTCCCTTAGGGTAGCTGCACATGAGTACATTGAACAAGCTTTAGTTCAAGCACCCCCACCACCATTTTGAAGCATGGGGATGCTGATACACAAGATGCTGCAGCACTTTAAGTACAGCTGCTCCCAGATTCTGATATCCTAACCCGTATCCAATTCCATAAGTCGTTGGCTTGTCAAGTCAGAGGGTCCTTAAGGTAAAGATAAGTGACAGAATTTCCCCAGTGTAATTTTCCCTTACATTCTGTAAGAGCATATTAATTCAAAAGGAAAGCATGAAGCTAATAAAGAATTATGCCCTGGATTTACATGTAAAAATAAAATATGTGAATATGAAACTCTCACTTCTCCTACATGCAGAAAAATGATTCCATGGTCAAATGCTCACAGTTTCCACAGAAATGAACCATGCACAATACAACCCAGTGGGGTTGACCTTACATTCAAAACTCCAATTGTTTTCAATGTGAGAGGCAAGGATTTCTGTGGGTCATATCCTTTATTGGACCAACTGTATGGTAAAGATAGACTTAGACAGGCTTTAGAATGAGATGCTTTCCTGGACATCATGACCACAATATTAATTTCAACACTTCCAATCATCTTCAATGCAAGTTTTGCAGGAGCAAAGAATCTAAGATGAGACCCAAAGTCAACTTTTTCCTGAATATTGGTAATGAAGACTAGAGACAGAATAAAAATAGTATACAGAGTTTTTCCCGTATACACTGCTTTTTTCTTTGCTTTGCTTTGCTTCAAAATTAAGTACAGAAGTAGGCATTTTTTTCATATATTCGGTTCATTTTATATATATATATATATATATATATATATAAAATATGCTCCTTTCCCAGGGCATCGGAACTATTCGTACTGAACTTTGCACGAAATCCATGGAATGTGCAGTAATTTACACACCTTCTTTTGTTAATGTTTTCAATTCTACATAGTCATTGGCAAACTGCCCCTAACCTGTTATTAAAGCTGGGTGAGAGTTGTTGACTGTTGAAGTACCCAGACAAGAAGGGATTAAGGCAGATTCTGGTTCCTACGACCCTCAAGAGAGTCAGATAAGATGCAGAGAGAGAGGTACAGTAGTTGCTCCAAATGTGCAAACCTCCCTTGTCTTCAACGTAAGCAGCAAATACCATAATAAATGGGGAGTGATGAGGCTTAAAAAGGAAGAAGAAGAGTAATATTCTTACAAATAGCAGTATCCTCCCCAGAGCATCACTGCATCTTGGAGAACTGTTGTTCTGGGAATAGTCCTGCTATTAGTACTAAAAATTAAACAGTCTCACTAGATGTGGGTAACCATTTTTAAACTGTCAGTGTTTCATATACAGTATGGGTTTCCCAATTCCATTTCCTCATTAAACAAAGCCAGAAAAATGTTTGAAGTAATTAGTCTTTCTTCAGCTTTCTTTTCTTTTTTTCCCTTAATTATACTGGTTCCCCTCCCCCAGTCCTTATGTATCAAAACCTTCCACTGGCTTCATTAGATCTGTGCAGAAATGTTGCAGAATAAGATGCTTTGTCTGAACAAGCCCTCGATCACCATTTTCCTTGTACACAACAGCAATAGCAGTTGCAAAACTTCCAGCCAATTTTGAATGATACTGGAACACAGGGACACTGAATTAAGAGTACTTACTTCTCACTACAACATCCTCATAACAGAATCCTTAGAATTGTTTTGTATCCGTATTCTGTAGACACGATAATAGTTGAGTATAACTGCCACAACTGCACAGACAAATCAGAAATTATATGTACCACCAGTTGGCTAGGTTGCTAAATATATCACTTGTACCTTGTAATAGTGTACACAATGATAGGCATGTATTTGCACACCCATTTGGAGGGCATGAGTTGCAGGCCTTGTTGATAATTTTGGTCCTCTTGATTAAATGAAAGTAACACTTTCATCTGGCATTTTGTTACATGGGGTGCCTATACATGTGCTCTGACGCATTCTGATTACAATGCATCAGAGTGTCACAGCGCACGGTCCTAGGAGCGGCCGTGATCTCTCCAACACCCCCTACCATGCCAAGTTGGCAATCAAGCCCCCTCGTTCTCGCCCGCCACGTCTTTGATGGTAACTTTTTTATAAGGGAGGCTGCCTTTTGTCCCCATGGACACAGTGCTCTTGTTTATCCTGGCCCCCGGTTCTTTATGGACTGACTTGGCGCACCCCAGCCTTATGGGCTATGCGTGGCTCCAACCTGCCCTGTACCATGCCCCAAGCCTCGCAGATGTACCGGACGTTGTCTGGTCAGTTTCCTTTCCGTGCCCTGACTGGCGCCCCCGGGCTTGTCACGCTGCCGGCGCCCCTGACTGGTGCCCTGGGCTTGTCATGCCGCCGGCACCCCTCGCTGGTGCCCTGGGCTTGTCACGCAGCCAGTGCCCCTCACTGGCGCCCCAGGCTTGTCACGCAGCCGGCGCCCCTCACTGGCGCCCCTCACAATTGCCCCTACCTCACGGGTCCCTGGGTCTGTCTCACAGTTTCCTGCGCCCTCGCCTTATCTGCAACTGTGCCCACACTGGGGCCTCTCGCTACTGGGGCTCAGGTGGCCATAGCCATGCCTGGCCCCCAAATCCCCTCCTCGGGTCAACAGTTCCTGGGGACTCGGGCAGCCTCGTCCTTACCTGGCCCCCAGTACTCTGCACCCTTTCTCAGGGCTGGGGTCAGTGCCCCCTGAACGTCGTGCCCTCTCTGGGCTTCTTGCCTGTGCACCCCTCCCTGGGGCTCCTCGCCTCTAGGCGTACGCCCTTCCTGGTCTCCTTGCCTATAAGCCCCCTCTGGGGCTCCACCTGCACTGGGGCTTTTCTCACATTCACCCTCCCTGGGGCTTCTCTCACGTTTGCCCTCCCTGGGGCTCCACCCGCACTAGGGCTTTTCTCCACGCTTGGGGCTCAGGTGGCCGTAGCCGTGCCTGGCCCCCCCCAAGCACTGTGCCCCTCCTCAGGGCTGGGGCAGTGCTCCCCTAAATGCAGTTCCCTCACTGGTACCGGGGTCCCCACTGCCGTGGAGCCCCTCTGAGGCCTCCTCCAACCCCTACAGCCTCACCCGGTCCTCCGGTGTAATAACAAACAAACAAACGGAATAACACGAGCCAACCGGCTATAACTCAAACTAAGCCTCCTGGCTAAAATGCGAAGTCTAAACCATCAGGCCCTTTATCATCATTCAAATCCCTACCAGGGCTTCCTCCACCCGGTATCCTCACCCATAAAGTGTTCAGGCCATCGGGCTTCTCTGCTCTGCCTACTCCCAGCAGAGCTCCTACTCCCTCAGCTGCCGGAGGGGAACTGCTTCTCTGGCCTCAGCCTGGACTACATTTATATAGTTCAGGCCCTGCCCCCTTCCAGTCAGCTGACCAACTGCGGTTGCCCTGGCAACTGGCACCTGTATCTCTTCTTAGGAGCAGGGCACCAAAGTGCCCCTGCAACACAGAGCAGACTCAATTAATTAATTAATTAATTAATTAATTGAGTCTGCTGGAGCATTCTAATTAGAATGCACCAGCATGCTGCAGCATTTCATGTACTCAGCGTCCCACATTTCAAAACGGTGGCAGGGGCACTTTAACTGAAGCTCATTGAACGAACTTTAGTTAAAGCGTTCACACAGCCATTTTGAAACATGGGACACTGTACACATGAGACCTTGTGGCATTTTAATTAGAGCGGCTCCTGAGAGCCGCTCTAATTAAAATACCCCACCCTGGAGCATGTATATAAGCACCCATGGTTTTCTTTCTCATTCCTCTAATGAAACTCATTCTATTTTAGTTCAGGAGTGTTGTACTTAAGTATTTGCTATTGTAACAGGCATGCCGGCTGTGGTGCAGCTTGCGCACAGCTTGCTGGCTCGAGCAGGACACAGAACCATTGGTGGAATTTCTTCCACCAATCAGAAGTGGATGCCCCACCTTCTCCTGACTGGTGTGTTTATGATCCCGGGGCAAAACTCCCATCAGCAGGGGTCCCAGAAATGTTTTCACCATCCCTTGCTCTGATTGGAACTTTTGAGATCCAGGGCAGAGCCCCGGATGGCTATAAAAGAACAGCATGTTCTGCTGGGAGACCAGACTGGCAATGGACAAGAAGAAGAGTGGAGCCAAGAAAAGCTGGGGAGGGTTGCCCCAGCAGGTAATAGCCCTAGGCTCCTGAAGACGCCGCTGGAGCAGCCACTCCTGGAGCCTCGGCCCTGGGAGCAGGCACAGCCTGCTCAGGTCCCACACAGTGCACACCCCGGTGCACAGAGCCTCGGTCCCAGGAGCAGGGAAAGCCTGCTTGGGCCCCACATGGTGAACACACCAGTGCATGAAGCCTTGGTTCTGGGAGTGGTGAGAGACTGCTCAGGCCTCGTCAAAGGGCACCTGCTCTATGGCGCTCTTGGAGCATTGCCAGTCCCTTTCCTCCCACAGGGACAGCGGGCCCAGGCCCAGAAAAGGCAGGCTGAGCCCTACCCCTTGCTTCAACAGAAGGCAGGGCCTTGGAGGTCCCCAAGTCTGGACCCTGGCCTACAAAGAAGGAACCACCTGCAGCAAGCCAGAGCAGCAGCCGGATCCACACAGGGGGAAAAGAAGCTTCCTGCATCCCCACTCAGGACAACCATGAGTTCAGGGAATAGGGGCTTTGCAGGGAAGGGGCCAGAGAAAAGGGACCCTCCCACCCTCTTCCTTTCAGAGAACTAGGTGAGCGTGTGCGCTACAAAATAGGGAGCTGTGCCTAATATTTTGTAAACAGGTTGTACTGTGTGAGTTATGTTTTATTTTAGTTGGTAAATAATTTTAAGGTTATTTTTCTATTGGAGTCTATTTTTCTTATTGTTTAATTTGTTGAGTATTATATTGGGAATCTGATACTTACCTGCTAGAGGCTTTCATGGGATTGCCCTGTAAGCCTAGTGGCTTACCTTAATGTTCTCGGGGTCCTGGGTAAGGAGCCACTCTCGAAGCATACCCTACGCAGCCCTGTTCCCAAATATAGTTATAAGTATGTGTATGTATAAGAGTGTATAGTGGTTAATTTTCTCTAATATTATTTATTGCTTTGGGATATATCTATATGTAGATATATATAGATATATATATGTATGTATGTGTAAATATATGTGTGTGTATGTCGTTTGACCCCAGGACTCTTTCCTGCCATGGCAGGAGGTCGGACTAGATGATCTGCTCAGGTCCCTTCTGACCCTAGAAACTATGAAACTATGAAACTATTAGGGCTGTGCGAAACAGCATCATTCTGCTGTTTCAATGGAACAGTGTTTCGTTTCGTGTTTTATTTCATTTCGAAATCACTGTTCCATTTCATTTTGTCAAAACTGTTTTGCTGTTTCAACGTTGTTTCTCTGTTTTGCCCAGAGGGTATAATGGGGAATTATAAAATGCAGCAGGCAGGCAGATAGGGGGCCTGCCTGCACCCCCAGGAGGGCTGCAGGGGCTGTGCCAGAGTCATCCCAGGGGTACATGCCCCCCAATCTGCCCGCCAGATGACAGGAGCCAGGTGCTGCCAGCTGGGACCGGCGCTGAAGCCAGTAAGCCTGGCTTCGAAACTTGAAACATTTTGAAACTTTCAAAACATTTTGAGTTCCCTTGTTTCATTTTGAAGCTGTTTTGAAGGTTTTTGTTTCATTTCAATTTCGCTGTTTCGAGCTCAAAATGCATCGAAACAGCTTCAAAACGAAACTCCAGGTGAAATTTTGCACAGCCATATTGTATATAATTCTTTATATATTAAATAAATTCTGTATATAGTTAAGAACACTTTGTGTGGTGTGGCTGTATAGAGAATGGAGACCTCTGTACCCGAGTCACAGCATCCCTCTCACAGCATTGTTGCCTGCCCACCTGTCCCATCCAATTGAGGACAGGGCACACCCTTGGATGTACCCTGGTTACACTATTTTACAGGACAGAAATGATTATTTTACAGTTAACTTTACAATATAGTAAACAGGAGCAAAGGTTAATGGCTGAGCAGTAACCACACGGTTACTGTTGCTGAGTAAAACTGGAGCATTGCTCACCTTGCATTAAGATTACAGCAGATTCTGTAAAATGTGCAGGCATTTCCATATAAAGAGGTACACCCAAGAAGCCATTTGCAATTCACTACAGGTTTACTTGGTCCTGTAAAACTCCAGAACTGTATTACATGCTCTTGACACCTTATCTATGAACTATTTCTCTCACCTACACACCTCTCTCATTTACAAAGCACTCTTGTAATGTCTACTTGAAAAGACAGGAGCATTTTCAAATCCTGATTAAAACCTTAAGTCCTGTCTGCTCGCCACTGACCTAGAATTTTCCCAGATATTGACTTCTAGGGGAAAAAAGTTGCTTGGCCTCCAACTCAGTCACTAGTCTTTTTCCTGAACTGCCAGTTTATACTAATAATGCTAATTGGTTCTCTGTCAGTGCCACCTGCCAACTAAGAGTAGATTTTAAAATTGCTACCCTACTTAATACAGGCCACCAACTCACACAAAAATTATCATGGCTACCACTAGCCAACTGTAACAAAGTGAACTATTCAGTGATATAATTTCTCATATCTTAAAATACATAAGAGATTTCTCCCCCTATTCCATATCCTCCAGAAGACATGAGAAGAGGGTAAATGTTATAAATTTATTTCTGAGGCTTTCTATATGACTTGAAACCAAGTTTAAGATTCTGCCGTATGCTTATGTACATATGAAAGTGTTTCCTTGTCTGTCATCATGCATATATGCTCCCCTGTAACCAGGCCCATCTCAGAAACAGATTCAAGAAAAAGTATTTTTATTTTGTCCCAGTATGCCAGCAGGAAAACACAGACATCATGATTGTTGTCTGTGCCTCCAGCGGCTTGTACTTGCTTCTACCTACTATGGCTCATGGGCTTGAACTTCTTGTGGCTAGAGGGGAGAGTAGGGCGGGAGGAAGAGGGCACAAAAGAACACCTCCTGAGAACAAGGAAATGCTCCCAGCATGCCTCATATAGTATTCCCAGAAAACTCCTGACCACACAGCTGCTACCAAAGCACATTGCCCTTTCAGCAAGCAAGGGAAAGGCATAGCCCAAAGTTCAAATTCATCTCTTTTTTCAAGTCAGAAACTTCTCATGCTGAGGCACTCACTGGTCATTTTCTTCCATTTATAGTTACTGTAAATGTTTCTGCTGCTTTGCTCCAGGGCCCTCTTGGCAAAGTCCACAGTGCCTGGTCTACGTATATGACACAAAGCATTAATTTTCAACAGAAAAGCCTCTTACACACACTACGCTTGAAAATCTTAAAAAAAAAATAGAACTAGGCATATAAACTGAAAGAACTGCTCTCTGATGTGCTCCATATGCTGCTTCAATACCATATTCCAAAAAAGACTTCATGAGAAACTTAAGATTTTTAAGGTAGATCTGGAGTTAAAGACAGTGTCACTGTAAGAATAAGCACTTTTCATTTGGTTTATGACACAGTGACTGCATCTACACAAGATGCTGAATGCATAGTAGCCCGTGACTACTGCACAGTAGCGTTGTGTGGCAGGCAACATGATGCAATGCTACTGCACAATAGTCATGAGCTACTGCGTAGTTAGCGTGCGTCATGAAAAAGCTGTTCTTCCAGTTACTGTGCAGTCGTTTAGTACTTGTTTCTATAAGTACTAAATGACTGCACAGTAATGACTGAGCAGTCAGCATCTCATGTAGATGCAGCCAGTTTTCTTTAAATAAATGCTTAAAATAACCATTTACTTTGTGTAATTACTTCTCAGTTTACACAAAAATAAAATAGTACAAAAATAAATGAAAAAAGTTTCTATCAACAGCAAAAGTACATCTCTGGGTTTTTGGAACACTATTAGTAGCATCTCAAAGTACCGTACAAGAGAATAATATTGTTAAGCAAATGAAATCAATAGAGAAATCTAAAACCAAGACTCCAATTATTTTTTATGGAGCTCTATCACACACCCAAGTATCATGGATTTCAATACTGCATGAAAAATGACTGTGCAAGTATGATTTCATTTGTTTCATGAAGATATCCCAAGGGCTCAGTGGTTTAAAAGCAATGGCTCAGGTTCTGCTTTCTATTGCACTGGTAAAAATCCAATGTATCTTAATGAACCAACAGCATTATTCTGAGTTTATTAATATAGTAAATGTGACTTTTTCATCCTCTCTTTGTCTCAGTATCCTCTAAAAGTTTTGGTTTCCTGGTTTTTATACTTTTCCATTTGGCAAAAAGTTTTTTCTCCCTTCGTTTTTAATAGAGATTAAATTAATATAGATCCTATGGTTTACTTGTCCATTTCATTCACCAGCATAATCATGGCCGATATCTGCATAGCACAAGGGTAGGCACACTCCCAGCCAGAGTGTGGCACACAAAGGCATTTTACTTGGCATTCATGCCTTAGGGAAAGGGCCAGGACTGTGCTGCCACAAGAGGGATCAGGCCCCTGGCACACCAACATCTTCAAGTCAAGATTGCGGGTGTTTCTGGCACTCTGCCCAAAAACGTTGCTGACCTCTGGCATAGCATTTGAATACAGCATTTACTCATCAGATGCCAAGCTCACATAGCTTAGTGACAGAGACAAACAAAAAGGTGCCCTGATTCATCATTTCTGGCCCTCTCTCTGTCTTGCATCCTCTCCACAGTTCACAATAATTCCACCTTTCCCATAAGCCTGGGATAGCTCCTCAGAAACAAGACGAGAAGTCTCTTGAACTTGCTTATATTATTTGTTTCACTCGCCTTCCTCAAAAGCTTAGTCTTGTTCACAATGCGTTATGACTGGAAATACTTCTGAGTTCTCTGCTGATCACACTATGCCATTACCTTTTGTTTTAACTTCATGTAACAGTGAACACTGTACTCTAACATTTTTTTTACATAAAATGAGTTTGCCCAGCATTATTAAAAAAACAAACAAACCTGATGACACTAACTATGGATGGAAAATTTCTCAGGGACCATTTCAAGGAGGGATGCTCTTGTTGTACTCCATTGAATAAAAAAAATGAAATTTTAAAGTCCACTTATTTCTAGAGAAGACTTCAGGCAGAAAGTATGAAAAAAGGAAAGAGTAAGATGACAAGCACTAGCACAGGCAGGTTAGAAGTTGGGGCCTAATTTATAAAGAATATTTAGGCATCCAAAGATCCACATAGGCCACTAAGCACACCATTCTGGTATTTTGACACATTTTAGAGGTAAGGTAAGCCTATGTAAGCATCCCGGGTGGCTTTTCTCCTCAGGCATGAATGCGGGAGTTTTTAGAATATTCAAGTCTTGCTGGCATTTTATGGCAAACAGGTATGGGCAAAATAGGTGTTATGGACTGAGCGGCATGTACACATGCGCGCGCGTGTGTGTGTGCATGTTTGAGCGCGCACGTGTGCATGTGCATCTGTGCATATGCTCATGCATGCATACTTATGCCAGTAGCTGGTGCTATTGCATGTTGCATTTACCTCCTGTTGCTGCCTGCTGTTATGCTTAGAGCATTCTGTTAAAAAACCCTTTTGTTAGCACAATACAGGCTGGCCTGTTGCTCCTGGTCTGATCTCACTAGGATGAACAACCCTGCCATACAGAAAAATAGGTATGCATCTAAAGCGAACCTGTACCATTAAAAATGGCTAGGAGAATGCTGCTTTTTGGCCTACCTGAATGAACTAAATTCCCTCATTGTCTAAGCACTAATATAAAAACAATCAGGGATATGCTAGTATTTACAAAATATACCTATAACAGACACACTGGAACCATGCTTAACCTCTTACACCTTGGATCAGGACTACACTGAAGCTAGCAACTGGTTGACCAGTAACACAGAGCTATCTCAAAAGGAATTATTATCAGACTGGAAACTGTGCAAGTCAAAGAGGTGGAAAGAGACTGAGCAGCAGTCAAAGAGACTGTTGAGAAACATGAATAGTTTATAGATTTGAAAATCCCAATCTATGAAGCTGAGAGTTACAAGTGCCCAACTGCACTGAAATCAAAAGGTAGTCACCTAATTAACTTAAGAACCTTTAATAATATTGTAGGCTATGATTTTCAAAATAGTAATAGAAAATAAATAGAAAACATCTTGTGGTACAATGGCATCCCATATTTTGTCTGATGTTCCATGAATCGTTATAGTTTTGTGTCAGTGTGCGTGTGAACTATTCTCTTAAATTACCTTTGTTAATAGATGTACAAGAATGAAAAATATTAGTTCAAGATGTAATCAAAATTTTGATTACAACAAAATGAAATCAAGAAAAATTCTTCTGGTGTCAAACAAAAGCAGACTTTCGCCTAATGTGTTTTTGTTGGTGGGGACAGTATTTTGTTTTAAATAATTCTCTACTGGTGTTCCATTCAGTCATTGCTTTGGTACTTTGTTTTCCTTATCCTTACCCTGACTCTGTATCATCTGGACTGAACACCCAGACTTGTTTTCTGCCACAAATTTAACAACTACCACCCAAATTCTCTGTGGAATACTCCTGCACCAACATCAACTTTCTGGGCCCCGCAATACACAGTTGGGATGGCACTGTACAAACCACTATATATAGAAAACCCATGGACTGCCACACTAACATCAGCCAAACCAGCAACCACCCCAAGAAACCTGTAATCTATAGTAAGCCTTTTGGGAACCACTGTATCTTCTCTGATGAAAATACTTGTGACACCAACATCACCTTTGCCTGGCAAGGACCCTCCAGCAGAGAAACAGATCATGTCTTTCAATGAGCCACACAGATACCCCACAAAAATGTAGTGCATTAAAAAAAACCCACTAATCACCCCCTCCTGGTTGTTATATATCATCTCATACTAGAACCTGTACAAAGGATCAGCAAATAATTACAACCTACAATCAAAAAAGATAAGACCTTGAGGGAAATATTCTGAACTCCCCTAATCCTGGCCTTCAAACAAACCTCAAACTTGGCCCCACACAGAAGCAAACTCCACTATAATCAAGACTCCAGATAGAACACAACCGTGCCTTAACACGGAGGGTCCAGAGGAGGGCCATTTGCATGATCAGGGGGCAGCAGGGCAGGCCCTACAAGGAGAGGCTAAGGGACCTGAACCTGTTCAGCCTCCACAAGAGAAGGCTGAGGGGGGATCTAGTGGCCTGTTACAAACTAGTCAGAGGGGACCAGCAGGCTTTGGGGGAGTCCCTGTTCCCCCGAGCACCAGCAGGAGTGACTAGAAATAATGGTCACAAGCTGGCAGAGGGTAAATTCAGATCAGACATCAGGAGGCGCTACTTCACTGTCAGAGCGGCTAGGATCTGGAACCAACTTCCAAGCGAAGTGGTGCTGGCTCCTACCCTGGGGGTCTTTAAGACAAGGTTTGACAATCACCTTGCTGGGGTCGTTTGACCCCAGCACTCTTTCCTGCCATGGCAGAGGCTCGGACTTGATGATCTGCTCAGGTCCCTTTTGACCCTACTAACTATGAAACAGCAAATGCAAAACCTGTCCAGCCTAAAGGCCAGATCTGGCCTGTGGAGCAATGTCATCCAGAAATCTGGTAGGTCTAAAAATCTAGTGCCAGGAGAACAGTGGCAGCATTAGTTGCTGCTCCCCTGCTGCCAAATTTCTGGATCTGTGGGGACCCATGCAGGCCAGATAATGTGGCCCTGTATATCAGATTGCATCAGTGCACAGCTGGATCCAGGCATGAAGCTCAGGCTGTCATGTAGCCAAATCCAGGAACATGGGGTCACACCCACAAACCAGCCCTACATACTAACCCCACACAGGATCCAGCCTGTGGACCAACCCTGAGCCACTCATCCAGGCCACTGGGCTAGAAGCTTAGGTGCCACTGATCTATATTTCCCCCAGCTACTACACGAAAGGAATCTCCTTCCTTTCTAAGATTTCTGGATGTCTCTGAAATGCTTCACAGAAATAGCATTACATTTTTTTACCTTTGTTTTCTAGTAATTTTTCTACCTTTTTTTTATTCCTGCTTGTCTACTAGTTGATTCCTTTCCTGCTCTGTGGATCTATCCATGCTACAAAGGAAAATTACTGATCAGTAACAGGAGTCTTTTGGGGTATACTGTACAAATACACATTAATTGGCATATATTGTCCAAATGTAAGCCGCGTGAGCAAGCTAACACAGAATGCTTCTGTAACAGGGGAGTGCAGCTAGTTGCTGCACCAGAGGAGGGCAGGCTGGTCATCAGCTCCAAGTGGAAACCCCTGCTGTGGCCCAGGGCCTGAGGTCAAGCAGGCAGTCTGGCCCTACATCTGCAGGAAGAGTAGTTTTCAGGAGAGAAGAGCTACTGGAAACCGATAGGCTACCCACAGGAGCTGGGCTGAGAAGGCACCAAGAAACATTTGACTGGCAGGAAAAATTAACCCTGAGTGAAGACTTTTTGTTTGTGAAGCAGCTTGCTTGCTTTTTTGTTATATTTTGAGCTTGAAATGGGAGGACTGGGTTGTGGCTACAGGGGAGGTATGGAAGGGTGCTTGGTGGGGCACTGTGACAGACAGCCTGACCCAGGGTCAGGGACCCAAAGGGCTGTCTCAGAGTACACGAGACAGGAGCTAAGAGCACACAGGTACAAGACAGGACTGAGGCCCAGAAGCCAAGGTCTAGTGCAGAGGATTTGCCTGAGACGTGCAGCAAGAATAAAAGGGCCAAAACCAGGAAGGCCAAGGCCTGGACAGGGGTTCAAACCTGAAGGCTGAAAGCTGTGTTGAGGCAAGGGGACTCCTCCAGTGAACATGGAGCAACATCTGTGAGGTATGGACATGGCTTCAGGGGAGGAAGAAGGCTACAAGTATAGCCCATAAGGCAACTGGTGCCCTGAAGCACTGATAGGGTCAGAGAGCCATAATACAGTACCTGAGGGGCAAGACTGCAGCAGGCTGGGTACAAAAGGTACCAGTTGGCCAAAGTGGACAAAGGCTCATTTGGGGACCCAGGGGCAGTCTCCCTTAATATTATAATAGTTCCATCAAGGTATGGCAGGAAAGGAAAAAGGAGGGTACTCAGGGAGCTGGAGTGGGCAGGTAAGATGACATGGCCACCAGGGAGCATCACAGCTGCCCCTGAGGTGGAGATGAAGCTGTAGCAGAATCACAAGTGCTTGAAAGCACAAGGTTTAGGACTATGGTAGCTAAGGCAAAAATCTCTGATCAAAGGCTCAGGGTATTCCCCACACCCCACAGTGAGAATGTGAACACAGAAAATTTTCAGAAAGGAAAACATCTAGATTTTGTTACTAGTCAGATAGTTCATGCCCATACAACTTAAATCATATCTATTAATGCTGGACTACACAATGGCCTGCTAGATATTTTAATTTTTCTTTTTTATCTAGAGAACTTTACCATTCTTCCTCAAGTGTCACAAGTGTCATCCTAAATTTCCTCATAGTCACCCAAACCCTGCTACTGCTTGAGGATCTATTCTTGCTTTCAATTAGTATCAGTAAGCGTTTTGCAACTGAATCAAGGAAGCAAGCTAGATCCCCCATTTGTCATACATTGTAGCTTTTCAAAGTCACCTTTTATCCAGTCTCATCTACTACAATCCTTTAATAAAACTATACCCATTCCCTAGCCTGTTTCTGTCCCTCAGCTTTCTTTCCTACCGAGCCCACTAGCAGCTGTCTATCACCATTAAGCACCACCTTCATCCATATTTCTGAGTCAGTTTTCTTGTGTCTCCAACTCAGATAGCTCAGAGTTCTAATCTGTTAATAAGACTCGCAGCAAATGCTATGACAATAACATTAGAAGTATTTAATTTAAAATGTTTTATAGCATATTTATTCTCTGTGGCTGACAATAAATTATTTGTGCAGATGCCTACCTCACTTAGCACATACCTCCCAATCGGAACATTATTTTTTTGGTTATTGACTTTTTTCCTCACTTTGACACCTCACTTCCGGTCTCCCATGGATGATATATTTATTTTTATCATTTCCAGACCCAGCAGTCTCTGTACTATCACAAATTTCCTTTTACAAAACCAC
The DNA here is from genome assembly GCF_001723915.1 of Gavialis gangeticus. NCBI lineage: Eukaryota > Metazoa > Chordata > Crocodylia > Gavialidae > Gavialis > Gavialis gangeticus. The sequence goes on from NW_017728992.1 coordinate 154,589,995, forward strand.
ATTAATTTATGCCTCACTAAGATACTACAACAAGACTCCATCACTCAGTGTTTTCAAAATCCTTGTCCTCATCACCACGATTTTGGAAAAAATATATTTATTTTCCTTCCCCACCATTTCCTGACAGGCATTCACTTTAAAAAGTAGTTCAAATTCGAGACATATACAATAAGACATACAAAAAACTAGAACTCTTGGTTCCAAAATGATACCTTTTATTAGACCAACTGGAAAATGGCAAGAAAATTGTCCTTCTCTGCAAGTACACCTCTGGACCTATACAATGATACTTAACACTCTGCTAGTACCTTTTGGCTCAATGTTCTCAGCTCTCCATTTGCAATAAGACTAAAGACTGAAATGTAAATTGATGCACTCTTGGGACTGATTCAGCAGTACAGATGAGGGACAAAATGAATCTGTTACATAGAAAATAAATCAATGGAGTTACTTTCCATTCTTACCAGCTTAACTGCTAACCTGAAGTATGAAGGATTTGGGAGAATCTTTAGCACAGAAAATCTGTATATGAGCTGGCTTACCTCCAAGACGGAAATAAGAGCCAAAAAACCAGAAAATATTATTAGCATGTTTATAGTACTTTATGTTTTCTTTTGTGCCACTAAGGGAGGAGCCTCAGGGCCAGAGCCAGCCTTAGGGAAAAAAACATCCTGAGTGCACTTTTATTTTGACACCACCCCCCTGGCACTCTTCCCCTAAGTCAGCAGCGCTACTGCAGGCAGGCAGGGGTGTGGGGCACAGTCTGGTTGGGAGGCAAAGTGGCACAGCATGCCGGGCAAGCAGGAACTGCCACTGCTGCCTGCACTGACTGGCCCAGCTCATCCCAAGCAGCAGCTGGAGATTGTGGGGCAGGGGAGCAGGCTAGGCTGGGCTAGGCACCATTCCTCCTGCCTGGGGCAGGGATTGACCAGGGTGGGGCAGGGCTGCTCACATATGTGTGCATGTGCAGTGTCCCCTGACCATGGTGCCGTGGGCAGTCACCTATCCTGAAGGCTGGCTCTGCTGAGGGCTGCTAAGATTTAGAATGGTGAGTTTTAAAAGGCCATTTGTTTGTCATCAGCAACCTACGCAGAGCTGAGCTCCAGTGGTACCCCTCATTTCCAGAAAATCCATGCACTACATCTGGAGGACAGCAACATTAGTACGGAGTAGGCTATGCTGACTCTAAGCTATCAGTAATTAGCACAATGTGTCATCTAAGCATAGCCATCGTCCTGTCCAACCTTCTGATCCATTTGGTGAAAATGTCATGTCATTTTCACTTTGCTATTGTCAGAAAGAAACGTCATGACATTTTTAAAATGCCAGGCTGTTTCTACTTTTCTATGAAAAGAATGGGTAGCTTGTCTGTTCTTCCAACATTGGAAGTAAATCATGTAGAAACAGAGGCTAAGTACAGGCATTCAAGAAACTAGCAGCAGAAGTGCTCTAATTTTGAACTTTACTCTTAGAATTTTCAGATCCGGCTGAATAGTCAGCTGATTTTCCTTCACTTTGTATTTTTTTTAGATAAGCCTAAATGAGTGTAGGAGTAAAGCTAAAAATTTAGAGCACTTCTGCTGCTGGCTTCTTGAATGCCTGTACTTAGCCTCTGTTTCTATATGATTTACTTCAAATATTGGAGGAACAGACAAGCTACCCATTCTTTTCATAGGAAAGTTGAAACAGTCTGGTATTTTAAAAATTAGAAAATCTGCCCCCACAGATTTTCCACTGGCTGAAAAATCCTTCAGCTGGGTACAGAAATTGTCAGGAAGTAGAATATGAACCTAAGGCTAGGGACAAACGTTACACATAAACCAGTTAGGTGATCAGAAACTGGTTTAAACCTGTAACAGAACAGATGTTCAGTGCACCTAAGCAGTTTGAAAATGGCTGAAACCAGTTTGAGATAAACCTGGTTGAATGTAATAACAGAGTTAACTGATTTGGCTCAAACCAGTTTATGCAATGTCTGCTCCAGACCCCTTGCTGGTTTAAGGTAAACCAGAGTCCCCCAGCATCCAGGCATGCTCTTGGGTTGGGCGGAGCTTTCTGCTCCACAGCAGGGTTGGCCACTCCCCACTGTGTCTGCCTGGCTTCTCTGTGCTAAGCAGGGATTATTCCCACCCCTGCCCTTCTGCTTTATGCAGACACCTCCACATTAGCTAGCAGACCACATGTTGGCTATAGTCCGTGCTGTGGGAGACGACAGGCAGACAGGCTTTTTGGAGCTAATCAACAGGTAACTTATTGTCCTTCCTTGGAAACGCTGTTTGAGAAGAGCTGTTTCCTCCCTTCCCTCCCCTTCACCACTCTCTGCTAAGCACAAATTCCCTCCTCGCCTTTGCCTTGCTGAGGAGGTGTTTGTGTATTAGCCAGCAGACCACATGCTGGGTCTGTGCTGAATCAAGATAGCTGGTAAGTCTCTCTGTTTTCTTAATGGGTCAATAAACACTAAGATAAGGGTGATAAACACTGTTATCAGCTCCCTCCTGCCCCCAGCTTGCTTGCCTATCAGTTTGGTGCAGACAGTACTGTATATAGAAGCATGGAGGGAGAGTGAAAAGCTCAGTATCATCAACAGGTACATGCACAGCACCCTTGCCTCAGAGTGCTAGCCCAGGGCTGCAGGCTCCCACCCCTTGAGCAGCCAACAGGGAAAAACCTAGGACTCCAGGCAGGGTGGGCGTTCACACCCCTCCCTAATAAGAGCCCTGCTGGGACCTAGCCACGCCCCCCTCAGTTTAGCTCTGTGGAAGGGCAAGGATGGCTGCTCTAGTGCCCTCCCCAAGCTTCTAGCCTGAGCCAATGCAGGCATGTACCTGAGTTTCCTCAGTCCAGAGGGATTGTCTGTATGGTTGGAAACCAGTTCACCCTAGCCAGGTTAGACTAACCTGCAAATGTTGAATCAATTCAGGCTCAGGCTTTTTGAATGTCTGTCCCTAGCCTAAATATTTAAAATGATATACAAAAATGAATTAGTTAGTCCCCATGGCACCTCTATGAGGTAGGTAAATATACATTACATTCCCAAATTTGCATGTAGGAGAACTGAACAGAAGACTGGATATTTATTCAAAGCCAAAATAAACCTTGTGGTAGAGTAATGATTAGAACAAATAATGTCCCTTAGCCCCAAACATTAGCACATTCCTCTATAATATGCTGCCTGTCTGATTTTAAATTAATGTAACAAGTTATGTAAAAAAAATAATAAAGCAAGTATTATTTTTTTCATATTAATAAAGGCCAGTGAACTAATTTATATTGTGCTGGTATTCACTCCTAACAGCAACAAGCTTACAGCAGTTTCTGGAACAATGTTGTCATCCTCAGACAGGCACTTTATTCACTATTATAGTAAATTAAAAGCACAGGGTTTAAAATGTCTACATTTAATGCTTTAGTTAAAACTCTCCAATGCTTCCAGACTAAGCTGTAAAATATTTTGAAATTTAAACTGTAATAATCCTTGAATTTCAGAAAATATTAAATCTGTTGATGAAGTCATTAGATAACCATGTGTAAGGGATCCATTACTTTCATTGTATCAGTTCTCAGAAGGTATATAAATGACTTTTGTTTAGAAACCGAAGCCATGGAGTTTAAATGGAAAAAGAAAACACTATTTACTCGCTTATTTGCTTTTAGTAAATATATTACTCAGGAGAGATGGTAGACCCACAGCCTGGATATTGGCTCTTTCCATATTGTGGCCAGTAACAGGGCAGCATACCCCACAGTGCCCTGTTTGTGCACATTAACCCTTACACAGAGTGATAATCTATAGGTTTGGGAAGATAAAATGATCTTTTACCACTCAGCCCATGACCCCTGTTAGAATTGCCAACAAGAGTTTTGGGATGAAATCCCCTCTTCACTAGGAAAAGTAAGAATTTCTGCAATTGTCAGAGGACAATAAGTTCCAGTAGCCTAGAATGGGATGGAATTGAACCAGTAACCCAAAAGAAAGTGTCTATATTCTACTGCTAATTCTATAAACAACCCCCCGCGCAAAAAAACTAGCACAAATTCTGCTCTCACTTCTGCCTTGGTAGCACCAATGCATAATTTGTCCCATGTATAGGCAGTTTTCCATTTATGCTAATTGGGATTTTCAAACAATCCATTTTATTTCCTTGTCATTCATACCTGGTCTACCTTGTCAATCCACTGATTTGTTAGGCCTTCATCAAAACTTCATCCACAAATTATGGGCCATACTGTTACGTATTTGCTAACAATTAATAGTATTCTACAAGATGAGTAAGATGAAGTGAATGGGTAAAATCTTAGCCCACTGATGTCAAGGGCAAAACTCCCAGTGAAACTGCTTGTAAAGCAGCGATGTAACTAGAGGGGCAAGTTGGAGGCAGGGGAGTAAGCAGCTGCTGTTGGCAACCACATTTCCAATAGTGAAACAGAAATTGCCGCTTCCACTTAGACTCAGGCATCCAGCTGCATCCCTAAACTGCTGCTGAAAAGTAAGAAGCCAGTTATTAAAAAAAGGACTATCAAAATCTAATCCATGAATCAGAAAAAGTAGGAAGGTGGAGGGGAGTAAAAAAGAAACACATGTCCTTAACATCTGAGCATGCAAAAATGACATACAAATATCTTTATGTATTATTTCTAGATAATAAGGGAAATGGAGACAAATGATCCTGATTTTGCTTTCATTTACACTTGTGTAAATCTTGAGAAACACCACTGAAGTCAATGGAGACTCAGTGTTGTAAAATCAGTATCAGTGAGAGGAGATGCAGGCCTCTTAGCCACTGTGCCTACCAACTTACTTTTCTAAATGTATCTGACTAGATTTCCAGGTATAACTTTAAAAAAATAGGCATTATATGAATTTGTAGAGTAAAACATTGTATGTTCTAGCAAATACTTCTGGCAGGTGTATCCTCATCTACAGAAGATTTTGCTGGGGCTTCACTACTCAGATTGCTGGCACCTGACTTTTTGTAATATAATACAGATCAATAAAAGCAATAGTAAAAGAAAGAATCAGTTTTTGAGCAGATACATGTATTAGATTTTGGGTTTGGGCAAATTTAACATTATCCAGTTACACTGTAGACATTAAAGAATTATATATACCCATAGGAAGCCTGCCATATTTTTGGCAGAAATTCAATAATCTTTGAACTTGCATAACCCCAATAGATTGACTTAATAGCAAGACTGGAGTATCAATCATTTTTGTTCCTACCCAATAGGACCTTTTCAAAACAATAGAACTATACCTTACCAATGATGAGCTTTCAAAGAAGAAACTTACAGAAAACACAGAAAGAAAGTTCCTAAAAAGAAACAGGAGAGAAAAAAAAATCATTAATTAGAAAGTAGGTAAAAAAAACCCAACCCAAAACAAAGTCAATATAAATGGAAAAATTATTATAGATGGCATGGACAACTAAGATAATCAGAGACTGTGAAACTGTAAACAAAAAGGAAAGGAGTGAAAAAAATAAACGAAGGGAATTAAATTATGTTTGCATTTTTGACTGTTTAACTGAAATGTATGCTGCATCTTCAATTAATACAAAGTAGAAACAATTACAAACTCCAGAGTTCCAGTACACTCCTGAGGCTGGGAGCAGAGGCAGCTGACTGGCACTCCCACCATCCGGAGCTCTGCTGTGCTTCAGAGGTTGGGAGCCCTGATCATATGACCAGTGCTCCAAGCCTGATGCACTGGGCACCCAGCTTTCTACTTTGCCAGTGCAGGGGAAGCTCCCTGCACTAGCAATAGGATGCAACTTGGATCTGATCCATGATCCCACAGTAGAACTGTTGTTCCCAAGATTATTCAGAACTCTTTAAACAGAAGCTACAATATTTGTCATTATTCAATCCTCCTGCATAGTTGGCGGTTTTAATAACATATATTTGTGTTAGCAGTTTAGTCATTCTCAGCTTCAGCAGTTCATTCTTAGCTTCATCTAGAGTTCTTGGATGCTATACTGTTCAGTACTGGAAACCTGGTGCTCATTAATTAATTAACTGGTTCCTGAAACTCCTATTTTGAAAATTCAAACTCTGATATTATTTGCATATTATTTGTTATTACTTGGTTGGGGTAAGTCCACTCAAAGTATCTCTCTAATGCATTCTCAGCAGAAGATTTTTGCAAAGAAATTATTTCAGTATTGCCAACTCTCATGATTTTTGGTATTGTTCTTAAAGTCTATGCTTCAAGAATGTGAAAAATGGAACTCTTCCTTTCTATATATACACACACATACATACATACAGACACAAAAATATAAACATTCTAATATTATAAAAGCCTAAGTCAGTCTGTCTGTCCATAATGCTTTATTTGCGTTCTGATTGGCTGACAAACAGCCAATCAGAGCACGAAGAAATGTTCTGACAGAAGGCGGCCTGCTGCCATGTTGGTAGGGACACAGGGGACAGAGTGGGGGAGGCGAGGCCAGCACAGCTGGCCTTGCCGTCCCCCCCCGGAGGTGGTGGCAACAGAGCAGACAGAAGGGCCTTGCCCCCCTCCCTGCCCTGCTCCCTGCAGGCAATGCAGGGGTGGGGACAGCAGGCCTGGCCCAATGCCTGCAGCAGCAGCTGGGAGAGGGAAGGAGCAGGCCTCCTGCCCCCCTCAGGCCTGGGCCCACTCCTCCCCCACCCCCCTCCCCAACGTCAGCCCCGAGCCCACTCCTCCCATCTCCACCTCACCACCGGGTCGGCCCGGACCTGCCACTCCCTACCCACCCCTGCACCGCAGCAGCCCAGCTTCTCTAGCTATGTCCAAGGGGTCCATGAAAGATGACTGTGATCAAGCAAAAGCATGTGGACACCTGCACTTACAGTCCAAAGGGGGCTGCACCTCCAGTCAGAATATTTTAGGGGTCCACAAAGGACAAAAGGGTGCAAAGCCCTGCCCTACTGCCTATCCCCACGGCTCTAGCCATTCTCTACTACCTATTGTTGTCGCCTATCCCTACCACTATTGGCTATATTGTCATTTCCACTGCACCTATTGCCATCACCAACTGCTGCTGCATACTGCTATTGGCTCCCTCCTGCTATCCCTCCCCCCCTGTCATTCTTGATGGGCAGTTGGCTAGTGCATAAAATAAAAGAGCTAGGTTTTTCACATTCCCAAAGAGTAGACTTTAAGAATAATGTCAAAAATCATGCGGGTTGTCAACTCTGTTCTCTACACCAGAGGTTCCCAAACTTTTTCTTATTGTGTACCCCCTTCCAGATTTACCAGCTGCCCACATACCCCTACCAGCATTCATTTTATATTTTAACCCCTTAAATGCCAAGTATTATTATAATGAAAATTAAATCCATTATACAATTTCTCTCACATACCCCCTAGAAATGTCTTGAGTACCTCCCAGGGGTACATGTACCACAGTTTGGAACCCCTACCCTACACAATGTGTTCATCCTTCCAAACTGCTTCCTTAATTTCTCAATAGCCTAGGTACCTACCAGTCAGACCTCTAATAGGTTTCCTGATCTAATATACTTAAACATGTCTTGTCAGTTGTTCTCTGGATATTTTCTTTTTACTTCCATCCATTTAATTTTTGAGAAACAGTATGAGGTTGTGTTTGTAACATACTTTTCAGACATCGTGGAAATATGCTTCAAAATGTACAGCAGGATTTCTTGCTAGGCACGTGTATATGCCCATGCTCCCTCTGACACACAAATAAATCACTTATATAAATCCTGTACACACACACCATGAATATTCACTATATGTGTGACTTATGAGGATATAATTCTATCAAGAGGCTCCAGTAATGTCATAAACCAAAAAAGCATAGTTGAAGTGGTTTGTGTAGTCACCAGATTCCCAAGAGAAATTATAGCTCTATAATTCAGAAATTGCTTGTTATTTACTTTATATTATATATGCATCTATCTCTGCAGTCCATTCCTATCCTTCTTGCATTGATACCATATATCAGGGTTGTCCAACTGGCGGCCCCTGAAAGGTTAGCAGGCAGCCCACTGCCTTCTTCCCATCCACCACTCCAGCCCCTTAACTCCACCATTGTTCCGGCTGCAGCAGCTGGGTTCTTCGGACTCCCCCCACCCCCTCCTCCAGTTTTTACATCTTTTCCCACTCATGGGGGCCACTGGAACAGTGGCAGGGGTGTGGGATGCCCAAGGTGTACATGCAGCAACCTGTGTTGTGCATGCAGTAGGGGAGGGGGCATAGCTGCCTGCTCTGTATGGGATGAAGGAAAATGCAGGGCTGCCCATGTTGCAGGTAGATGGCACATATGGCCAGGAGGGGAAGGGGGACCTGCACTCACAGCAGGAGGAAGCCATCCTATAAAATACCATAATGTTACAACCTCCAAAGTAAGGTGTGTATAGGGTGGCCTAAAGTGGGGCTGATAGGTCTTCAGCAGCCTCCATTCCTCCATATTCTTGCCTTGGCATATGTGTCAAAGGTCTTGATGTGATGGTTGCAGGACTCCATACAAGCAGATTCATCAGGCACCTCACTAAACCATGATTCAGAGAATTAACGGTTGCCTACTTACTACTACAAATTTTGTTTGAGATCTGAAGGTTTGATTAGCAGAAGTTTCCAGATCACAGGCCCTGGTTCTCATGGGGGACTTCAATCACCCTGACATCTGCTAGGAAGGCAATACAGCAGCGCACAAGCAATCCAGGAAGTTTTTGGAGCACGTTGGAGACAACTTCCTGGTGCAAGTGTTGGAGAGACCAACTAGGGGCCATGCTCTTCTGGACCCACTGCTTACAAACAGGGAAGAATTGGTGGGGGATGTAGAAGCAGATGGCAATTTGGGCAGCAGTGGCCACAAGATAGAGTTCAAGATCATAGAATCACAGAAAATTAGGGTTGGAAGGGACCTCAGGAGGTCATCTAGTCCAACCTCCTGCTCAAAGCTGAACTATCCCCAACTAGATCATCCCAAACAAAGCTTTTTCTTGCTAGGCCTTAAAAACCTCCAAGGATGGAGAGTCTACAACCTCTCAGGGTAATCTTTTCCAGTGTTTTATTACCCTCCTAGTGAGAAAATTCTTCCTAATATCTAACCTAAACTTCCCTTCCTGCAACTTCAGACCATTGCTCCCTATTCTGTCATCTGCCGCCACTGAGAACAGTCTAGCTCCATCCTTTTTTGAACCCCGCTTTAGGTAGTTGAAGGTTGCTATTAAATCCCCCTCAGTCATCTTTTATGCAGACTAAATAAGTCCAGTTCCCTCAGCCACTCATCATATGTCATGTGCCCGAACCCCGTCACCATTTTTGTTGTCCTCTTCTGGACTCTCTCCAATTTGTCCACACCCTTTCTGTAGTGGCGTGCCCAAAACTGAACACAGTAGCCTCACATGTGGCCTCACCAGTGCCGAACAGAGAGGAATAATCTCTTCCCTTGACCTGCTGACAACATACCTACCAATACAGCCTGGTATGCTGTTAGCCTTCTTGGCAACAAGGGCACACTGTTGGCTCATATTCAGCTTATTTTCCACTGTAACCCCCAGGTCAATTTCTGCAGAGCTTCTGCCCAGCCAGTCAGCCCCCATCCTAACAAAAGAAAGAAAAGAGAGCAGCAGAGTATGGACCCTGGACTTTAGAAAAGCAGACTTCGATTCCATCAGGGAACTGATTGGCCTCCCAAGGGATGTTGCCCATCTGAAGGGGAAAGGAATCCAGGAAAGCTGATTGTATTTTAAAGAAACCTGAGGGCATAGGAACAAAACATCCTGATGTTCAGGAAGAATAGCAAATGTGGCAAGTGACCAAGAGAACTCTTCAGTGAGCTTAAACACAAAAAAGAAGTTTACAAGAACTGGAAGCTTGGACAAATAACATGGGAGGAATATAAGAATATTGCTCAGGCATGCAGGGATGAAATCAAAAAGACCAAATGCAATTGGAGCTGCAGATAGCAAAGGACATGAAGGGTAACAAGAAGTGTTTCTACAAGTATGTTAGTAGAAAGAGGAGGATCAGGAAAAGTGTAGGTCCCTTACTGAATGGGGTTGCAACCTAGTGATAGATGATGAGGAAAAGGCTGAAGTACGCAATGCCTTTTTTACCTCAGACTCCACAGGCAAGGCCAGCTCTCAAACTACTGCACCAGGGAGCACAGTTTGGGGAGAAGGTGAGCAGCCCTCAGTAGTGAAAGAACAGGTTAGGGACTATTTAGAAAAGCTGGACAAGTCCATGGGGCTGGATGCAATGTATCAGAGGGTGCTGAGGGAGTTAGCTGATGTAATTCCAGAGCTGCTGGCCATTATCTTTGAAAACGTGTGGCAACTGGGGGAGGTCCCAATTGGAAGACATTTGGAAAAGGGCAAATATAGTGCCCATCTTTAAGAAAGGAAAGAAGAAGGATCCAGGGAACTACAGGCCAGTCAACCTCACCTCAGTCCCTGGAAAAATCATGGAGCAGGTCATCAAATAATTATTTTCTAAGCACTTGGAGGAGAAGGGGATTAGGAACAGTCAACATGGATTCACCAAGGACAAGTCATGCTTGACCAACCTGATTGCTTTCTATCATAACATAACTGACTCTGTGGATGCAGGCAGACCAGTGGATGTGGTAACCTTGACTTTAGCAAGGCTTTTGATACGATCTCCCACAGCATTTGTGCAAACAAGTTGAGGAAATATGGTTTGGATGAATGGACTGTAAGGTGGATAGAAAGCTAGCTGGATTATCGGGCTCAACAGGTGATAATCAATGGTTCAATGTCTAGTTGGCAGCCAGAATCAAGTGGAGTGCCCAAGGGATCAGTCCTGGAGCTGGTTTTGTTCCATATCTTCATTAAGGATCTGGAAGATGGGATAGATTGCACCCTCAGCAAGTCTGCGTATGACACCAAGCTGAGCGGAGTACTCAATATGCTGGAGGGTAGGGCTAGGATTCAGAGTAACCTAGACAAATTGAAGGATTGGGCTAAAAGAAATCTCATGAGGTTCAACAAGGATAAGTGAAAAGTCCTGCACTTAGGACAGAAGAATCCCATGCACCACTACAGCCTGGGGACTAACTGGCTAAAAACACTAGCTCTGCAGAAAAGGACCTGGGGGTTACAGTGGACAATAAAATGAATGAGTCAGCAGTGTGCCCTTGTTGCCAAGAAGGTTAACAGTATACTAGGCTGCACTAGTAAAACAATTGCCAGCAGACTGAGGGAAGTAATTAATTCCTCTCTATTCTGCACTGGTGAGGCCACATCTGGAGTACTGTGTCCAGTTTTGGGCCCCCCACTATAGAAAGGATGTGGACAAGTTGGAGAGTCCAACAGAGGGCAACAAAAATGGTTGGGCGGGCTGGGGCACATGATTT
>NW_017728992.1:154606327-154625794 GCF_001723915.1 Gavialis gangeticus
TGGAGAGTCCAACAGAGGGCAACAAAACTGGCTGGGCGGGCTGGGGCACATGATTTATGAGAAGAGGCTGAGGGAAGTGGGATTATTTAGTTTGCAGAAGAGAAGACTGAGAGGGGATTTGATAGCAGCCTTTAACTACCTGAAGGGTGGTTCCAAAGAGGATGGAGCTAGACTATTCTCACAGGTGACATGACAGAACAAGGAGCAATGGCCTCAAGTTGCAGCAAGGGAGGTTTAGGTTGGATATTGTTACCAGTACTAGATATATTAAAGCTAGCTCAGGTATGGCTAACAAATGCTGCAGTCACACCTGCCAACAGTAATGTAGACATACCTAGAATCTCCTCTCACAAACAAAAGTTACACAGGAAGAATGGTTTGGATACTTTACCATCTATCTTCTTTCTACCTCTTCCCTCTCCTTGACAAATTCCACTTTCATTTGTCCCAGTATAAGCCTGGAATATGTTTTAGCAGTTCTGTTTCTGCACAGATCACTTTGCAAGGGTATAATGATAACAGTTAGCCTTTTTTATTTTTGCAAAAGGCAAGGATTTCTTAGGGTGATATCTTTTATTGGACCAGCTATGTAGTTGGAACAGTTAGACAAGCTTTTGAATGCAGGACATTCTTCCCAAAGGAAACGGCTTGGATTCAAATCCAATTAATTGCCTGACTCTCTGAAATGAATAAATTAGGACTGCCTTTTCCTACTTCTTGGCATATATATATTACAGTCGCATTTTGTCAACCAACAAGAGAAATTATAACACAAGCCACAACTCTCTAGTATGTCAATAGGCTGTTTAGACCAGCAAGGAATTTGGCCCATGGACAGTAACTCATGTTGCCAAGAATCAGTGTTAAACTTAGGGCTTCGTTAATAATTATGTAGCATAGAAAGGAGCCCAAGTTATCCAAATAAAACAACAAGCGAAAAACCCAGTCCTAATAGAATTGTATAAAAAGCTAAATAAGTATTATGCCAGCTCTGGAATTCAATTAGAGAAAATTATTTTTAATGAAACAATAATATGCACTTGATTATTAGTTTTTAATGGGAGTGGACTACCCACTGACTGCTAACAGAGACGTCATACAACCATGCCATAAAACCCCAGGAAACAAAACCACAACAGGAAAAACAAGGTAAATCACCACCCTTTTATTTATGTTATCCACACAATTCCAATTATAAAACTCCATTTAAGAGATGACGATCACAGCAGGGTTGCAAAGGTTCTATGTCAGAGCTCCCAGCTGTTTCATACACCCCCTAAACAAGCACAATAACTGCATTCAGTTACTCAAACTTCATTAAAATAACTCTTCTTTGCTTAGTGCCAGTTGCAATGATTCCAAGAGGTATTATTCTCTCTCTAAAACCTGGGACAGTACTAACCACCAAGCCATACCTCCCACCTAAAGGTACCAAAAACACTCGTAGCTACACTCACAGGATAGATATTTAAAATAGTTGTCACTAATGACAGCTCAAGGTCAGACTTTCACAGGGAGTGTTTAACCCCTCTCAGCTGCATATTCACTTAATAATGAAGGGCACTTAAGAAAGTGCCTTTCAGTTCTCTTCTGTGGCAGTGCAATGGAGTACATCATCACACTCACCAGCTGCACACAAGATTTTCCCTGCAACATGAATGTCCTTCCTACTGCTGCTTTAAGCAGGACTGTCACACTTTAGTCATTGACAACTATAGGTGCCCCACACTCTTAGGCACTGGGCCCACTGATTATTTGCACAATGATGAACAGTGCCATTATTATTTCCTTGTATGGAAAAGAAAAGGAATTCCTAGACTGTATCTAAACACAGAAGTTAAACTAATTCAACCTAAACTTGTTTAAATGAAGGCACAAATTACTGATACAAATTAGGTTTGAACCAATATAGGACAGCTGCACCGATTTAAGTAACAGTGTGACTTCAAATTGGTTGAACCAGTGAAACATCATTGTTGCAATCAAACATACAGTAGGGTAAACTGACTTAATAGAAAAAGAAAAGACAGCTATATTTTGGAAATGAAAGTTAGCAAACCAAAGCATGGAAACTACAATCGGATAAATAAACTAGAGCCCTGAAGGATTATCCTCAAAACATGTAAACTTCATCAATCTAGATCTGCTGTAAATCAGAACACACTTAATGAGATATTTTAATAATAATGCTCCCCTTCATCCTTTATAATTTCCATATTATTCAACTAAAAATCTCCTGCAGATCTTAAAAATTTAGATCCCTTTAAAAAAGTCCCTTACATTGGAAAACATGGGCAAAATCATGGCTACACTGAAGTCAAAGAGAGTTTTGCCATTGACTTTAATGGAGTAAGAATATCACCCTAGGATTTATAACGGGGGTGGGCAAAATGGCTGCTCTGGGCCAAATCCATGCAAATCTAAACAAATGACATTCAGAAAGAAAGAGGTACCTATAAAAACCTTCCTATTTCTGTCAATTTGGGGTTTTTATTGTAATTTTTCAGTATAACCTATGGTACCTTCTTCCTCAAATGATCACCCTGAAACCCTTTCTAAGAGTTATCTTGTCTTAAGATAACAGAAGCTGCATTAAGACTAAAATGGACCTCCCAAACCATCAAGATTTGTCCCTTTTCTTCACAGACAAACCAAAAAAGTGCACAAGTAGTTAACTAAATTTGCACAGTTAGCAAATCGGAAGACAGCATTAACCTGGGTGCAGCTGTAGATGTTTTAGAACAGGGGTGGGCAAAATGTGGCCCAGAGGCCAGATACAGTCTGCCAGGCCATTCTATCTGGCCCGCGAGGCCCCTAAAAAATTTAGAAAATTAATATTAATCTGCCCTGGGCTGCCTGTCATGCGGCCCTTGATGGCTTGCTGAAACTCCGTAAGCAGCCCTCTGCCCAAAATAATTGCCCAACCCTGTTCTAGAAAATAGGTTTAGCATTAAGAATGCTCTTGATTAAACTAGATAAGCAATCCAAAGAACCAGATTTACCTGAATCTAAGACAAGGATTCCTCCTACCCCCCACCAGCCTCTGCTCCCTCTACCCCCACTACTTACCTTCTCCTTGCAGCATTGGATCCAACTGGGACCCCACTCTGGCCAGGGCAAGGAGTACAGAGCATATAGTGCGCCTCTAGCCCCAACCAAACCAGGCAGCTTCAGTGGTAGCTCTGGAGCTGGGGCCAGAGCCACAGCTGCTTCTGCTGCCACTGGTGGGTAGCCAGACAAAAATGGACAACAAAGATATAAAATGTTATGTAGCCATATACAGTTCCTTCATCTTTATCAACAGTAGCAGGTACTTTACACTACAGAGTTAACTTGGAAACTGGGGTCATTATACTTCAGTGAGAAGAAAGGTAGGTAATTAAAATAACAATTTTCACAAAGTTTGCTTATAAATGAAATAGCCCAACACATAACTTAGCACTGTCTGTAGACCAGTTAGTGTAAATAGAGTCATTAGCTAATTGTTTATTTAACTGTGACATAGTACAGTCCAGGTACATAGTTTCTGTGTTCATCTGAAAACATCTTTGACCATTTGACAAAGACAAAAACAGCAGTTCCAAAAGAAAGAATGCAATTAAGGAGCCAGATAATTCTCCAAAGGTAAAAGAAATACCTACAAAGATACTTAGGAAGGAATATGTTGTTAAAAGACACTAAAATTAACTACATATAGTCCAGGATAAAATGGTAGTTCTTTGCACCTGTGCTTTCTTTCTTATAAGAGAACTACATATTGTAATGTTTATAGAAAAGTTCTATACAATTGACTTGAGAATTACAGTTTTCTAATATTATAAAAGCCTACATCTCTCTGTCTGTCCGTAATGCTTTATTCGTGCTCTGATTGGCTGACAAACAGCCAATCAGAGCGCGAACAGCTTTCTAACAGGAGCTGGTGGAGCACTGCCATGATGGTGGGGCACGGGGAACAGAGGTGGGGGACAAGGTCTGACGGGCAATTGGCTAGTTTTTTCAATAAATGAACAAATAATTTGAGAATGATAGTTCAGCTGAAGCGTTCTATAATAAATTCAACAAGCTAGTTTAAAAATTATGAGAAGGATTTCATTCCCTATTACTATATCCCTATTCCTTGGCTATCTCCTCCCCTCTGCCTTCTGTCTCTGCAAGAGGAAGGGAAGAAAGGAGCTGAGGGTGGAGCTAGAGATTACTGCAGGCTGCTCTAGAGCCAACTGCCCAGCTCGAGAATAGGCTGCAGCATTGAAATGTTCCAGCCAAAAAGGCACAGGGGTTTCAAAGCATTTTTGAGGGGTGCTGGTTATAGTTGTGTTGGTCTAAGGACATAGGCAGACAAGGTCCATGGGGTAAATCTGATATCTTTTATTAGACCAAAAACAAAACAGTTGGAAATATTCTTCTTTGCAAGCTTTCTGGTTCAAACACACTTCATCAGGCAAAGGGAGCATCCTCTGCCTGAAGAAGGGTGTTTGTACTCAAAAGTTTGCAAAGAAGAATTTTTCCAACTATTTTAGTTGATCTAAGAAAAGATATCAGATTTACCCAAAGAACCTTGTCTGCAAAGCATTTTTTAAGTATTTCCAAGTGAAATTTCCAATTGAAAACATTTCAATTATTTACTTTACTTTTTAACATCTTTATCAATGATGTAGACATTGGTGTCAGAAGCGGGCTGGCCAAGTTCGCCGACAACACCAAACTCTTGGGTAAAGCATCCACACCTGAGGACAGGAGGGTGATCCAGGCAGATCTTGACAGGCTAATGAAATGGGTGGACGAGAACCTGATAGTGTTCAACACCGAAAACTGCAAGGTTCTCCACCTTGGGAGGAAAAACCTGCAGCATGCTTATAGGCTTGGTAGTGGTACGCTGGCTAGCACTACAGATGAAAGGGACTTGTGGGTCATGATTGGCCACAAGGTGAACGTGAGCCTTCAATGTGATGCTGCGGCCAGTAAAGCAAGCAAAACGCTGGCTTGCATCCATAGGTGCTTCTCAAGTAAATCCTAGGACGTCATTCTCCCATTGTACTCAGCCTTGGTGAGGCCGCAGCTGGAGTACTGCATCCAGTTTTGGGCTCCACAATTCAAAAAGGACGTGGAGAAGCTTGAGAGAGTCCAGAGAAGAGCCACATGCATGATCAGAGGTCAGGAAAACAAACCTTATGACGAGAGGCTGAGAGCCATGGGACTCTTCAGCCTGGAAAAGCGCAGCCTCAGGGGTAATCTGGTGGCCACCTGTAAGTTTATCAGGGGTGTTCACCAGGATCTGGGGGAACATCTGTTCACCAGAGCGCCCCAAGTGATGACCAGTTGGAATGGTCACAAACTCCTCTGTGACCATTTCAGGCTGGACATAAGGAAGAACTTCTTTACTGTCCGAGCCCCCAAGGTTTGGAGTGGACTGCCGCCAGAGGTGATTCAAGCACCCACTTTGAACACCTTCAAGACACTTTTGGATGTTTATCTTGCTGGGATCCTATGATCCCTGCTGAATTCCTGCCCCGGGGCAGGGGACTGGATTCAATGATCCTCCAGGGTCCCTTTCAGCCCGAATGTCTATGAAATCTATGAAAATTACATCTGTCCACATGTAAGGTAGTTGCATGTAGTCCCATGAATTGAGAGCCAGGGAGTGGAGTTGACCACAAAATCCCCAGCAATGGCTCTGAGTGGATGAAGTATAGCAATGTGGCCAGCGCTGCCCTGTGGTAAGGGAGAGATCCTCAGAATCTGAAGATGAAGGAGAGAGACTCTTCATGCAAACTGAAAATCCTCAGGACTTTTGCTGGCTTATTCAGGTTCAGATGACAGGAACAACTAAAGCAAAAACATCAAACAGACAATCTTGTAAGACTTCTATATTCATACCTCCCTTTGATTTGGGGTAGACCATAATTTCTGTCTTCGTTGATAATGCATATCTTAAACCTGCATAAAGAATTCAAAGTGTGGTTCCGCCTTCTTTAACCAATTCTCTAAAGAAAGACTCCTACCACCTTAGACCTCCATGTGAATTCATATCCTACTATAATAGTTGCTATTTAAAGTGATGTACACTATAATCTCATACACAAGCATCTTACCCACATATATTTCAAGTGAAATCCATTCCAATTTCTGGCAGTGTCTTATGATTATTTCTACACAGAGACACATCTAACTCACACAGGAACCCGGTACTGTTGAACTGTGGTCTTAACTCACTTTTAGCATTTTCATAAAATAATTTGGTTCCTGCCATAGTATGTATCCCCTCACAGAGCATATCTAACATCTGTGCAGAGTTCTGAAATTACACATTTGGATGTTACAAAATGTCTCATTACATTACCGTACACTAGAGGGAAAGACTGTATTTTTGGTTCATATTATTTGTTCATTTATTTTTAGCCAAAGGATGTTCATTCTCTTTGTTGTTTAATTTGCTATCTTAATGAGGATATTTCCTTTTTTTTCACAAAAAACTGAGCACTTTCATTCTACTGCATTTGTCCTTTTCTGTAGCATATGTATATTAAGTCTAATTTGCAAGTATATATAAAAATTCCATGGGGATGAAAATCCAGTCTTATCTAAAACTCCACAGAACACTGTACATATATTTTTCCCCTCTAAGAATCAGTGTACTTCCCTATCCATCATTTATTAATAGGCTTACTGTCTGTGTTCAGCTTTAAAATTCCACCAATTAATAGACTGAAGACTAGCAACATTGTGTGTGTGTACAGCCTTCATAATGCAGGCAAAAAGCCCTGATAAGCAATGTATTTAACACAGAGGAATTTAACCCAATGCCAAAGAGATTGTAAGAACAGATTTGTTGCAAAGACTTAAAAAGTAAATTGATTTACTTAGATGAGACAACTTGCACAGGCATTCACTGTAAAAGCTAAACTTCACTTCCAGGACAGAGTTAAAGGACTACAACTCCCACACAGGCTGACTTACACAAGATAACAAAAACATTAGAACATGAAAGAACTCTCTATTTTCCCTTATTGTTCCAGTGACTTCTCCAATTTAGAGGGTGAGATTTCAGAAATGTACTGTACAGTACCTGGAAGGTGAGGATCAGAGATGGATGGCTGACCAGGCTATAAATCAAGTCAAAGGGTCCTAATGACAAGTGGTTTATGTTACCATTTCAGCTGCGAAATTCATTACAACCTAAATAATTTATCCAGCTGCATCCATTATTTTTTATAACTGGCTAGCAGCCCATTCCAAGTCAAGCACAATCACTCCTGTTCAGCTCCTCTTCTCTGCATTTCCCTCAAATTTCATCTTTTTTTCCCTTTCTATTTTTGTTATAGTTCCTGTCTAGTACGTATTTCTACTTTTGTTATGGTTCTTGTTGTTGATCATTTGGGGAGCTTGCGTCTCATGTCCACAATTCATTTGTCTCCTACACTAATTTGGATGCCCAAAGGTCATTTTTAAAGATTTCCACATGCAGTTAACATGGTTTTTCCCTCTTGCTTGTTGTGCACTGAAATACATTTTTTCCTTTTGGCTCAGTCTGGACTTCTCAACATCAGTCTAACGTTTATCAGCTGTAGGTGTCAAGATTCGCTTTGGGGTTATTTTTCAAAATAGTTCAGCTGTCACAAATGACAGGCCATGTGGATTTTTTAAAACCAGGTACATAGTTTCTTCTCTCTGTACAGCACATCTGAACTCACACTCATGGCTATTGTAAAAGGTAGTTGAACCATGTGGAGCTTCCTGTTTTTTTCCTCTGTTTCCTGATTTTGGCTCAGAAGATGGGCTGGCTTGTTCAAGAACTCAGCAAAGCTTCAACTCTGCCTAATTACTAGGACTTAAGTGATGGATTTAGCCTTGGACACATGACTGAATCAGGTGACAAGGATCACCAGAGGATAAATTATTACTTAGAAGAAATTATTGCTTGGAGGAGAAATTCCTGTAAGAGAGGAGCCTGCTCCCACAGCTAGAAAGGGGAAAAAATATCAGGGGCAGGATCTAGAGAGGATGTTAGACGGAAGCCTGGCTAAAGTAACTGGCAGCAAAGAGAACGAAAAGAAATGCTTGCAGTTGAGCAACAATAATGTAAAAAGATTAGGAAATACCAAGTAGCAAGATCAAGGTTCTGTAAAAAACTGTCAAGTCTAACAAGTGGGTGAAGAAACTACTCAGTGGAAGGGGAAAAATTTGGTTCGATATAAGTTTCCATTTAAGACTGGCAATGTTATTAGATTTGCACAAGTCTGGAGACTGGAAAATGAAAGAAGGGAAACTGAGTCAGCAGTAAACTCTGATTATGTACTTGAATAACATTCTGGGCAACTGTGAACCAAGGCTGACATTGGATCTATGTTGAAATGAATGAAAGTTACAAAAGAGAAACAAAAAGCCCTGTAAAAATCTGGACACGGAAACATGGAAGTAAGATCTAAGGTACAGACTAACCAAAACGAGAACAATTTGACTGGACTCTACCATATGATAGACTATGAGCTAGTGACAATCTTTTAACCAATTTAGTTCTAAAATCTGTGAAGCAAGTTGAAATATGGTGGATAATTTTACTTTCTCCTTCCTTCTTTTCAGGGAAGACAAAGGGGAGAAATGTTAACATATTACTCTCTCCCTTTTAAAATATATACAACAGAGACCATTCAGAATGCAGTCAGGACTAGCTCCAGCCTTTTTGGAACAAATAAAAAGTTAGTTTTAGATTAGCCTCTTAATCTATAAGACCTGAAGCAGCTTCAGTAATGATGAGGCTGCACATTGGACTTCTCTATGGGAGATAGAAGAGGGAAAAACAACTCTCTTATATATATAGTGCAGCTAATAACTGGAGCCATCCCATAGCTGCTAATGCAGGTTCAGGCCAGCTCTGGTACTCAGGAGCATATGACTTTTCTTTCAGTCACTCACAAAGACATTAGAGCTTTCTGCCTGTCTGAAACAATGACTTTTTGACAAATTTACAATAATGCTTCTACAATTAAGACAAGGAATATTATAACAAATCGTCTTTTTGATGTTTAGCCACTGATATTCCCAAATTCACTATTTGGTTTTCAAACAAAAAAACAAAACTTAGGAAAAAAACCCCAAAATATTAAGCCATTATTGTTTCTCTAGATTTCAAAATTATCTTCAGATAATAGGGAAAATACATATTTAGATTTACACACATCTGCTCAAAAAATAAAGAGACGTTGACTTAATGTCTTGTACTGGGTTAAACTATTTTGATTCACTTCATTCTATATTATGTAAAAAAGCTCACCATCTTTATAAGTGATCAATTTTTTAAATATATGTCATATTTTCTAGATTATGAACCATTTGAAAGGGAATATCAAGCTGTAATTTAAAATCTTTAATAACATAAAGTTGCATAAATCTAGTACATATTTTAATGTTCTACTTTTTTTCTTTTTTAAATCTCAAACAATAAACATTATAAAATAGACTTCACCCCCTTGAATGTTATGTTTAAGAATGAAATGAAGATAAGACATGGTATGTCATGTTCTTTCATAGTATTTAAGATACAGTTCCACTGCAAACCTGTTTAACATTTATTTTACAAATCATAAAGATCTCAATTAGTATTCACCTACTTTAAAGAGGTGCTCACTTTCCCTTCTCAAGCACAGGGAGGTCTTACCGCAGATCCCAGTTCAAACTGCATGGTCAGACACCACTTGGTCCTATATCCTCTAGACCTGTTCCACATTACATGTTCCTAGCAGCTCAGACTTTTCCCATCCCTATCTGGTGTCCTGAGAGGTTTTTCTATGCACCTTCAGCAGTCACAAAAGCCCACCTTCCACCTGCAAGCCTTGAATTTCCTTTCTGTTCATCACTGCCTAACTCCTAGCATTTGAATATTTTGTGTTCAAATATTCTATAGCGGCTCCTAACAACTAAGACACCTTTACAGATGTTTTCCTCAGTTTAAATTTTTGTCTTTAGTCCAAATAACATCCTTTATATTCCACAATCCCACACATGAAGAAACATAAATTCACCACACTATCCAATATTCTCTTCAACCTTCTTTCTTATCCTTCTCTTATGCCGCAGCGAGTTCAAATTACATATCCTCACCTGCTATGACCTGCGTTAAGATGCTTCTCTTTAGCTATCCAGTCTACTGTTTTATTGCATTGTTTTCAACACTATCAGCTCCACCAGTGAATTCAGCCTTGATTAGTTCCGCTTCCCCCACAATCATTTCTGTATTTTTTTCAGGCTGTTCCCCGTATATCAGATCCTTTTCCTGAGCTGATCTATAAAACCACTCTCCTCTTCCCTTGTCTTATTTTAGTTAGAAAACAAAATATTCTTTATTCAATAGGAGTGCATATTAGCCCTTGTTGCATTCTTACCTCATTGACATGACTTCATCCTATCTCTCTCAGCCCATCTTGACATCACCGAGATATAGTTATGTTTTGACAAGGTCCTCATTGTAGTGATCTCTTCTTCCCTGTATTGTGAGGTGCCTTGAATACACTTGGGCATACAGTAAAGATTGAATGACCCTAAGGACTAGAATAACATGCATGGGATTAAGTTAATAATACAAAGTGTGAGGTCACGCACTGAGGGACTAATACCTATTTTTGCTATCAGGTAGTGGTCATAAGTTGTTGAAATGAAAGAGATGGAGAAAGATCTACACGTATTAGCTGATTATAGGATGACTCTGCAGGCATAACTCTTATAGGATGACTGTGGCAGTGTGATGGTGTCATTAAAAATGCTGTCTTAGAATATATGCAGTAAGGAATTTCCAACAGAGTAAGGGAACTATTAATGCCATTCTTCAAGACCTCATCTGAAATACTGTCTACAACTCTGGTCACCCATGTTCAAGAAAGATAAATTCAAGCTAGAAGAGGAATCAATACTGGGACTAGGATGATCAGGACAGTGGAGAACCTATTTTACAAGAAGAAAAGGGTTCACCTTGACCATCTTAGCAAAACAAAAGCTGAAAAGTAGTATAATTACATACTCTAAGCAGGTCAGGAGGTAAACACTAGCGAAGAAGAAAAAGCTAAAGGTTAATGCTGACACAGGAACACATGGGTATACATGGATGATAAACAGACTCAGGCAGGAAATTAGAGAAAGATTTCCAATATTCAGAGGAGTGAGGTTCTGGAATAGCTTTCTAACAGGTTTTTGCCTACATGGCTCCTAACTGGTTGTGACTGGGAATTTGATCATTAAATGGGGCATTTGCCATGCTTCTGGGCTTTGCTGGTTGCTAAGTGGGGTAAAAAGGAATTATTTTTCCTTCCTGATGCTACACGTGTTGGGGAGAGAAGGGGGAATTGTTGGGTCTCGTCTTGATAGAGGTGTGCCAGTGCTCCTGCTGGGACTTAAGCCTGGAGGTTCCTGGCTAGAAGGTCTTGCCCCTCCACTTGGGGTCAGACTGATCACCATATTTGGGATCAGGAAGGAATTTAACCCCATGGTCAGATTGGTACAGACTATGGAGGTTTTTTCTTTCCTCTGTATCGTGGAGCATGGCCCTCTTCCTTGGATCCCTTGAGCATATTCTAACAACTTTTGCAGCATCTGGACATTGGCTGCCATGGCCCTCTCCTGTTCTATCTGTGGCAGATTAGGGCATTATGTCTTGTGTAGTGTCAGGTCTGGCTGTGTAGTTTTACTTAGAAGTTAGACAATGGATTTGTATAGGGATGGTTTGGGTAGGGATGATCCTGCCTCAGGCAGGGTATTGGACTAGATGACCTCTACAAGTGTCTTCCAACCCTACTTTCCTATAATTCTATGAGAAGGGTTATATGATGAGGTGACTGCAAAGCAGACTGGACTTGATGACTATAAGATTCCTTCCAATTCTGCCTGGACTTTGTGCAAACAGAAGAAAAGAGGATCACTGAGACATCCCTCAGCAATCCCTGGCTGCTAGAGCAGCCCTTATGGCCACTGACAGCTGGTATATTTTAGAATAGTCTTGAGACTACTGAAACCAGACTGGGGATTAGGCCAGGAAGAGAATGGCTCCTTAGCATCTCCTTCCACTTAGCTCTACTCAGTTTTCTTTGTCCACATATGGTTTTTTGATTGCCTTCTGTAAATACTTTAGAAGAGCAAACCCATGACAGGGAAAGGGCTATTTAAACTGAGGGACAATATTGTCAATAAAACAAGTAGGCATAAACTGGCCATGAATTTAGACTGACAGACAGTTAGAATAAGCTTCCTAAATTGGCATAAGCTTCTAGAGCACCCCTTCTAGAAGGAGTAGCAAGGAAAAATAATTAACTGCTTTTAATACAAAGCCTGATAACTTTATGTAAAAGGACATCATTACTTTCAATAGCAGGAAACTGGACGTGATGATCCAAAAAGTACATGCCATTCCTCTGTCCATATTTAGTCCAACACTGCTAGGCAAATTCACAGTTGACATAAATGGCGGGTGTAAATTACATGCAAACAGTTCAGTTAGTGTACACTGAGCAAAATTAATGTAAGCTGTTGTAAGCTGGTATAATTAATACAATGCAGATGTAGAAAAGTGAGGTTATTGCACAAAGTAATGCAATAGAACAAAGATTCCCCTTTAATTTTCTGCCAGAACTACACAGACACTGGTAGAAGACTCCCAAAAACAAAAGTGGGGCAACATGGCATCTGCAATCTCTTCTTAAAAAGCGTGATGACCGCTGGCCAGGATAACACCCAAAGTGGGCAGTACTTAGCAGAGAGAAGCAGTTGCTATGGTAGATATACTAAGCAAGGAGAGAAACAGCAAGATGTTTTTGCAGGAGTCTCTACTGACTGGTTTTCTAAGGCCCCAGCAAACAATAAATTTAGCCAGAACCACCAAAAATCCAGGGAGGCAATAGAAACACAGTCAGCCTTCCTCCAGAGAAGAAGCTCTTTCTGAAACAATGGGGGCAGAAAAGATTCATGCCATGAAGAAAAAAGAATTACCTTACACTCAGCAGCTTAGGACAACTTCTGACAAAGCTTACACCACTGTTTATTACCTACCCTTAGCTCAAATCTGTCTCTAAAAGGGATATCATGTGGTAATGATTCTGTTCAGTGGTAGGTCTCAGCTGTAGGACTACATTCAATTTGACCAAGAGCTCAGAAACACAGATAATTTGAAGAAATTTCAGAGGAGAACAACAAAAAGGATCAAAGGTTTGGAAAGTAAAATCTGGGAAAATTTGGCTTAAGGGAGCGGGTCTGTTCAGTCTGAAAAGGAGACATGATGACTTTCTATAAATACTTATGAGCAAAATGTAATAGAGGAAAGGAATGCCACAAGCAACAGAACTGCTTTAATACTTCTCTCTAATATTAGGAAGCATGCTGCAGAAAAAGACTCCAATTGAAGGTGGATGTTTAGAGAAGGGCAAGGGCACCTTAAAAAGAGAGGAGTACTATGTGACTAATGTTGATCTACACACGCAAAGATCCTACATAAAAGATGTACAGGTGTTCCAATTGCTACCAAAAAGCAAGGAGAAAATAGTACTTTCTTTTACATATTTGTAGATAGAATATGTCAATCCAATCTTTTTGAACTACTCACGGATCAAGTATAGAAGGGAGTCCTCAAAAAAGTTTGAACTATTGTATCCATCTCACTACAGAGATAACTCTGAAGCCTAGTACAAATTAGGGGTGTGTGAAGAGGGCAATATTCAATGTGGATTCGGCCTGATTCAGAGGACAGTGATTCAATTCGCTGATTCGGATCACTGTCCCGATTCAATTTGGCCAAATCTGAAGATTTGATTCTGATTTAGAGAATCAGCGATTCACCCATAGACACAGCTTTATATGTTTTTTCTACATACCTTGAGGTACCAGGCGTGGCTCATGAACACTGAGATGATGGGGTGGATGGAGTGTACCAAGGGAGTGTGGAGGGTGGACCCCTGGGTGCTCGGCAGTAGACCTAGAAGTGGACCAGAAGTACTTCCAGTCCACTTCCGGGTCCACAGCCAAACACGCAGGGGAATCCCCCCCGCACCATCCCCAGCTCAGCGATCAGCTGTGGTGGGACCCTGGGTGCCCCCCCAGACCTAGGAGGCACCAGTTACCAAGCTGGGGGGGGGGGAGGGTACCCTCTGTGCCCCGCGGCAGACCCGGAAGTGGACCAGAAGTACTTCTGGTCCACTTCCGGGTCCGCCACTGAGTGCGCAGGGGACTCACCTGCGGTCCTGTGGGATGCTCCATTCACCCCACTATCTCAGTGTTCATGAGCTGCTCCTGATATCTTGAGGTACATAGAAAAAACATATAAAGCTGTGTCTATGGCTGAATCATCGACTCTCTCCGAATCAAATCAGAGGCTTCCGATTTGATTTGGAGAGATCACCGAATCGGGCCAAATCTCCTCCAAATAGAATCAGTAACTGAAGATTCTCACAGCCTTAGTATAAATCGTTTAAATGCTAATTGTTGTTCCTGATTATGGTAGCAGAAGAAACCATTTAACTCTCAAGTTGAAGGTAGACCTTACCACTTCTTTTCCTCCTCTGTCTGCCTTATGCTTTAATGCACTGGACTGCTGATAACAGCATTTAGTGCAACAGAATCACCACCACTAAGGATAAGTTTCATAATTTTCTCAGTCCTGTGCCTGGTTTTTGTTGAAGAGTATAAATCAGTCACCAGAAAAAAAAAGTAAGATGGAATTTTCAGAAGACAGAAGTATTATTTTATCACAGTTTCAATAAAACTCCCACTGAGTAGGATTCCAGTCTTAGCACCTTTTCAAGATTTTAATATCAAACTCAGGGCAAAGCCAAAACTGTTCTTAGCTAGGTTAAAAAATAACCTTATAGGAAAGAGAGAAGATATTTTCAGATATGCATGTATCTGTCCTTCACTAAAGATGTTAAATCAAGATGCCTTTTGGCCTCAGTCTGGTGTCAATTCATGAGAAGTTAATTATCCCCTTATCAAAAGAGGACAATCCCCCAGTTCTCCCAAACTGATTACAAATGCTGCACACACCACATTGTTGAGAATCTAAAGGTTACATTTGCTTTTAAAAAAGGTTCTTAACTTGAACTATTAAATCTGAGTGTACCTTTGTGCCCAGTGGCGATGCGTAGGGGGTGCATGGGGGCACACATGCACCCCCTGAGAGTGCTGGAGTACCCCCTCACAGTAGCGTTCTGTACTTAAGCGGCAGGTGGGGGTGGGGCAGGCAGGAGTGCTGGTGCCCTCCCCAAGAGTGCTGGCTGGGGACTGGGGATGCCAGAAGTGCCGCCAGCATTTCCAGGCAGCATTCCCTCTTAGACCCAGCTTAGAGGGAAAACTGCCTCCTGGTCGGTGCGTATGACCAGCCATGGGGGGACCCCCACCGGTCAGCGTGACTGGCCATGGAGGCACCCCCCCCGGTCAGTGCGATCAGCCGCGGGGGGAACGGACTCAGGAGGCACCAGTCGTCCGTGTCTGTGTCTACATAAAGCATCACTAATATTGATAAAGCTCCACACTGACCTGGCAGTCTACTTATGTACTCCATGTTGCAGGATCAGGATCCTTAGTCAATGGGATCTTGACAATTCACCTTATGGAATACAGAATCTAGCTCAGCCAGCATAATTTATCTAATGCACCTACCTTATCTAATTCAGGGGTCACCAAACTGCACCCCTGTAACTTGCCATGCCTGTCTGGAGCTCTTTGCTTAGCCTTTTCTAGCTGCCCAGAGCCAACCATAGTCCTGCGAGCGAACAGTTTGGCCCCGGCACCAGTTACTTAGACCATCAAAGCTTCTCACCTGCCACATCTTTGATGAAAATTTTAATCTTGGGATTGGTGTTACTACCAGCTCAGTGGTATCTTACTACTGTCACTTGTCAGCACAAAGATGTTGGGGCTCTATCTCCCCTACACCCCCCCTAGTGACAACCCATTGTTACTTTGATGTTTGCAGGGACACCATATTGTTACCAGTCATTGCTCTCATCCCATCTTGTAGGTCTGTCATTGTCCTCTTGGCCCTTTCCACAGCTGGGCTTCCCGGTATCCTCTTCAGGTAAGTGCACCGACTCCTCCGAGTCAGTGTGTGGGGGCAGCTCCACACATGGAGGTTGCCACCAACCGTCTCTCTCTGGTTCTCCGCTGTGGTTGTGGCCTGCCCTAGGCCATCAGGGACTTCCTTCTGGTCCTCCTGTTGGACCAAAGCACAGGGTTTTTATCGCTGCCTCTCTGCCCTGGCTGGCGAGTCGGTGCCAGCACACACTTACAAAGCATGTCCACACCGGTACCAGCTTTTTTTCTTCAGCCCATCTCTGGGCTCCTGCTGGCTGTGGCGAGGGATGCCACAGTGTTGTTGGTGTGTCTTGCAGCCCACTGCTGCCATCCTGCTCCCGGGTCTTGTGGGGCTGGGCTGCTGCCAGCAGGATCACCAGCATTGCTTGTGGTGCGGCAATCCTGCTGCCGCTGCCATGCTTCCCCTGCTTGAGGGGCTTTTGCCACTGCTGCAGACCCCTGGCTCGGGGCTTTTGCCCCTGTCACAAACCCCATATATCAGTTATAGTACATAAGCCTGTTGGCAGTAGTACACAAAAAACTCTTTAAAAAATCTTTCAATTTCAAATGAATCATTGTCACAAGTACTACAGCATACCAGGAATTGCCTGTGAATGTATTTTCCTGGCCACTTACAGCCATAATGGTGAATAACACTCACCAGCCATGTCAGCACAGAACTTCTATTAGCAACATGTTATGCAATGTGGCTGTGCAGATGGGCACTGTACTCTTCTGATGCATAGCTGGCTGGCCACCTGATGGACCAAACCTTCAACTTGCACCAAGCCAGACTCTTCTAACTATTGAGCCAAACTTGCAAGGTCCACATCACATTGCAACTCCTCTTACCTGAAGATACATGGATATAAGGCAGGGGTAAAGTGGCTATACTACATGCAGCTGTAGGAAGCCCCAAAAAATCAAGGAGGTGTCACATAGGAGGCAACTGTGGAGCTTCCTCCCTCTGCGTTCCCTGCCCAGCAGACGGTTTCTACTGGAGAGCAGGGTCCACAAGGAGAATTTCCATCTGTCCTTGCTAGGTGTGTATAGGATGGAGTCTGGTGGATAGAAGTCTGCCTAAAGAAGTATGGTGAAGCACCTGGCTCTTTAAACACCACAGCAGCTAGCTGGGTGTAAATGCAACCTCTCCCAGTAATTGGAAGACCACTTGCAGTTTGATTTCTTTACAGGCATGCCTGGGTCCTACTTAGGAGAGGACCACAGCTGAGGAGAACCTAGATGCTTCACGTCCAAGCAAAGAACACCCCTCAGCTCCCAACCCATATTCCCCTGTGTCAGGGCTTGGCCTGGTTAAAGCTATGTGCATGATACCCGAGTACCTTCGTGGCCCTGACCGTCGGTCTCGTGATCACTTGCCTGCACTCTGTAGCGGTGGTCCCAACTCACGCCTGCCATGTGTTGATGTTCTTAAGATGATATTGATTGGGAAGTGGTAATTCTCACCACCACTGGGCAACGGCAACCCACCTTGGGTCTCTTCCGGGGCTCCAACCTCCCCCAACACCCTGTCTTAGTGCCACCCCAATGTTACGTCACCACTCATGTACATCAGTCTTAACAGGCAATATGTCTTTTCTTTTATAGGTTTGTGTGCATCTTGACAGCTGTCTTGATGGAACTAAATTGGTGCGAACTACCGGACTTCTTCTCAGTCTCAGGTGAGTCTTGTGGTTCATCTTGGGAGGGATTTATAGCAACTTGACCAGTGAAAACTTCATTATTTTTATTAATGTATAACTTTTATCACAAATCAAACCTATAACTTGAGGGATAAGAAAAGAAAATATTTTCCTGTGGAGACACAATTTTACAGTAGCTCCACATGTAATCAACCTGAAAGGTATCTAGAATAAACACTTCACCTCTTAACTCTTTTTTGAAAGCCTTTCTGAGATATTTTACAGACACTAAGTTACATAGAATATTCTATGTTGCATCTGTACATTTCAGATGTAAACTACAAATGTTTATCTTTCCTGCATTATGTTTTATTCACTACCTGATTAAAAAAAAAGATTTGAAACTATGGGCCGGTCTTTATTTTGTCTCCATTAAGAAATTAAACCATTGGTCAAAATGGTTTTCAACTACAGAAATCTATGAACTGGCACTGAAAACACATTAAGAACTAAACATATTGTGAACCAAATAAATGTGTTTTCAGTACTATTTCATAAATTGACACCTTCTTTGTAACAGCAACCACTAAACCCAATGAGATATTCACCAGAGAAATATGCAGACAGTGATGCTAGAAGGGAGAAAGAGAGAGAGCATGGGGCTGTAACCTGCACTGGAGAACAAACTGGCTTCCAATATCTACAGGGTAGAGGAGGACTGAGCGTTGTCCCGTGCTCAGGAACTAGCACAAAAATTAATACCTTTCAGGGGTCCAACTGCATGGAGTTCAAAGATTCTAAGTATGATTTGCATTAGGTTTCCTTTATACAAAGAAGCACAATACACACTTTGGTGTTATAATATTCAGGGCCCAATTCCCAGCAAAATTAAATGCTCTTTTTAAGACTCTGGCAGCACCTGGCACAACTATGCTGTACTACTGATATGAAGCGTTCTATACCAGGCATGGAGTGAAGGGGGCAAACTGGGATTTAACAAAAGAAAGCATTAAATTATTGCTATTCTCCGCATCTTAGGGAGCCACAAGAAGCAAAGTATTTATTAGAGCAACTTTAAATCATCTCTAATAAAAGATGGACAAATATAATTTAAAGTCTGTCTCAAGGCCAGGAATGGAGTGACTGGGGACACATCTACATGTGCAATTAATCACCTGTATTTTCTGCTCCCAGGCACACATCCACATGTACTCCCCTGTTAGGAGCAAATTTACTCCCAAAAGGAACAGTTCAGTCCAGTGCTGCTCTTGCCCCCCTGTCCTGCTCTGCCCCCCTTGCAGCAGCCAGGGGCAGCTCCAGACTCCTGGCACTGCTTCCCACCTGTGTTTCCACCAGTTCTGGTGCTGCTTCTCCCCCCACATTTCCTCCCACCGTCCATCCCAGTACTGCTCAGCTTCCAGCTCCCCCCAGGCATGGGCAGGGAGTGGGAGCCAACTGGGGCATGTTCTGCACAGGCAGTGGCAGGGCTGAGGAGATGGGGGAGCTCTCTGTCCCCCTTAGCCCTGCTGCTGTACATGCAGCACTCCCCAGTTAGCTCCTGCTCCCCACCCGTGCCTGAGGGGAGCCGGGATCTGAGCAGCACCAGGATCAGGGACAGAGAGCTCTCATGTCCCAGTAGTGCTCAGCTCCTGGCTCCAAGAGGGAACTGGAAGCTAAGCAGTGCCAGAGCCATGGACAGCTTCCTCACCTCACCCTCCCCGCTCCCCACCCCCACCCCCTGGTCACCATCTTGGGACCAATGTCCCAATGTCTTGGGACCAGTGTC
>NW_017728992.1:154630794-154643902 GCF_001723915.1 Gavialis gangeticus
CTTTGCCTTTCTGATGGGACTGCCAACAAAGATGTCAATAACTCTAAGAGGGTAATAACTTTGGTTAAAAAGATCAATTTTCTTTAAAGACACATTAAAACTTTCTCGTGTGCTGAGCTCCTCCGGCTTCCTGCTTTGCAGGTGAATTCAGCCTATATATCGCTGCTTAACTGATCATTGACCTAAGTTTTTCACTTCCCCCACCGCCTGTGGCCCCCTGCTGCCTAGGCAAACTGGGAACAATTTGCTCCCAGTCAGCAACTACATGTGTGCTACTATGCAGCAGCTAATGCACCATTAATCTAGTACCTGTATTTGTTGGTACTAGCAAATGGCACATTAGCCTGATTTGCTGTGCAGTAAGTCCAGTACATATGGACACTGATGCTTTACTGAGCGTTAGATTAGTCTAACACGCACTAAAGCATTTTGTGTAGATGGATCCAGTGAAAATCAAGACTTCTATCTACAGGGGAGCTGCTTCTAGTCCAGGCATGAATTTCTATGTGGACATTGGGCAAGTGTAACATTTTCCTAGCAAGCTGATTTAAAAATAGAGCCTGAAGCTGCTCAGAAGATCTGAATGTTAAAACACATCTCAGAGAGACAGAGATATGGGCACAGAACCTAATTGTATAGGTTCTATGGCACCTTCCATTATCTCAGCTGACATGGCTACAGATTGGGATAGGGAATATAATCACCCTGTTCCAATCAAGAGAAAATTAAAAAGACCTCCAAAATTACTAGAAAAAATATTCCTCAATCACCATGTGGATGGTTGGTAATGAAGGGTTGTGTGCTGTAACACCTTCGGTGCTCTGTCACATTAAGGGCTGAGAGCAGGCAGCTGGAAGGTGCAGGCCAACCCTGATGAGGCAGCTATTTTAGATCCCAGCTTTCAGGGCTGAGGCAGCAGTATGCTGCAAGCAGCCAAAGGAGCAACAACACCTGGCTGAGCTGCTGTTCACAGAACACTTTGGTAGTAAGAGAGGAACTATGGGGCTGGCAGGAGGTTCCTACAAACCCTGTAGGGTCCTGAGCCCCAGGAAGCAGGCTAGGGCCTAGTAACAGCAAGGCCTTGCCTAGCAAAGGGGTTAACAGATTGTGGGCCTGCTCAGGGGCTAAGCAAGCCCCTGATAAGAGCTGGCAGGAGCAAGGGGTGAGCCCAGTTGAAAGAAAGGCTGCTCTATTAAAGTCTTCAGGGCTCTAAGCAAGACCAAGGGGAGATGGCCATATGCTGGGGCCCAAAAGGGGACCCCTGTGGTCCACAGAGGGCAGCAGAGGCTAGGCTAGCTCTCTGATCCCCTGACTAGTCAGCGTAAGGGGGCCAGAGCTGAAAGACCAAAAGGCAATTGAGGCCAGGACGAGGGGCAGGCCAGGGCTGCGAAGAGCCATCTGGTACCCTATCTGGCCTGGAGGTGGGGCCAGGGCCTCAAACAGGCCAAAAGTCTTCTTGAGGAAGGGGACATCACAGCCAGCAGAAGGTAGGGGCTAGTCAGCATGCATGCTTCTATGAAGGTGGCAGCCAGTGGAAGGAGGCTGCCATAGGGGACCTAGAATTGAGAGCACCACATAGCCTAGCAGGAATAGGTCTGCTTGGTCCTGGGTAAGACCTAAAACTGCACCCAGCTGGGGAAGAGTGGTTTGGTGGGGCTGTCTGTGGTGGGATAGTCCCCCAGAAATGCCAGCCCAGTTGCCTCCCCAGTGAAAGGCAGGTAGGGGACCCTGATAACTCCAGCCCCCACCATCTGGTGGGTCATGAAGACCTGAGGGTAGTGGGGCCAGGCACACCTAGGCAGAGGCACCTGAGCCCATAGGGGTGTAAGACCCTGGAGGTAGTGAGGCCAGGTATACCCACCTTGAGAGGCACCTAAGCCCGTGTGGGTGTAAGACCCCAGTAGTAGTGGGGCCAGGTATGCCTATGGAGAAGCACCTGAGCCTGTGGGGATGTAATACCCTGACATCGCAGCATAGGGGCAGAGTGCTGGGATAACTACTCTGCCCCACTCACTGGGGCCCACAAAGGGGTAGAGTGTTAAGGCACCAGAGAAGGGGGTATGTGTTGAGGTCCCAGAAAGGGGGCAGTTAGGCCTAGGTAAATCTTCGGATGCCTGAGGCCACAAGTGGGCCTAAGGTAGAGAGGGCAAGTAATTGGCCCTCATTAGAGGGTGTGAATGAGGAGTTACCTGGCAAGCGGTTTGGGTCAGAATTTCTCCCAGAGTGAGGTGAATTGGCTGATCACCGTTCAGATGAGGGTCACAGAAGAGCCCTGAAAAGCTGCGCCAGGGCCAGTCAAGGAGTATGAGTATGCAAGCCTGATGGCCTATGGGAGCTACTCAAGGGAGCAGGGCAGGTCAAACATGGCCCTGTGTGGGGCAGCAAGTAAGAGGCCCAGTGAAAATTGGTGGAGTGCTAGAGGCCCAGAGAGTGGGTGGTGTGAATGAGGCCTGTTGGGCTGGAATGATGGGATGAATGTGTGAGGCCTAGCAAGGGGCTGAGTTTGGCCTGGCCTCAAGCTGGAGCAAACAGCAACTCAAGGATGACATCTGCGAGGCATGGAACACAATAGGGAAGGTCAGAGTCGTGTGTAAACACCTAGGCATTGGGGTCTTGAACGGGCAGCCTCCCACTTGTATTGTAACACCAGTTTACAACAAAGGTGTGGCAGGCAACATTGGGCAGATTGCCCTAGACAGGTGGGCAGGCTGGTACTGTGACCGGGCCTGGGAGTTTGCCCCCTGTCACAGATTGTGTAAGTCCTCCAACTGATGCTTAGTTCAGAAATCACTGGGGGGGTGGGAAGCCACCCCTAAATCTTTATCCTTAGCATCACAAATCTTTGCAAACTTGCCAGCTCAAAGACTCTCATACATTTTTAAAAACAGTGAGTTTTCAGATGTTTTGTTGAGCAGGACTATAGAAATAAATAACGTATCTTGTCATCTTTCAAATAGAGAGACGTTAGAAGTAAAACTACACTCTTGGTTGCATTAAGCCAGACTCTTTCATTTATCCACCTTTATTTCCATTAGAGAAAGTACCCCCTCCCCAGATTTTATTTTGGTCCTGAGTCAAAATGTGTAGGCAGAAGGAAAAAGTCGTCATATTTCTCTAAATGTCACAAGACAAAATAAATAATGAAAAGAAAAACAGTGATATTTAGATGAATACTATTATAATTATGTCATTTGCTGTTTTCTGACAACTGAATTGGGTTCTTAGAATGTTAGTAGGGCACATGATAGTTCTATCACTAGAGTCAGAAAGCAATAAAGGAACGACTGATAAACGGAGTCTGATTTGTTTTATATATGCTTAAAAGTACATGGTTGAGGGAAGTGGACTAATCCTGATCTCATTGAGGGAAAAATAGAAGAGTCCCATTTGCTAACATGTGAGCCGAATTGAGGCCTTGGATGTCAACAGTGCATTGCCTAAATATTTTATTTTCTGTTTTTACTGAAAAGTAGTCATTTGCTGCCCCCTAGTAGTAGGTTACTGAATATGCTGTACTATTATGGAACACTCTTGCTATCTTCAACTGCCTTACCTTTTTTTTTTAAATTTTTACTTAAATTATGTGACAGTGGTGCAAAACAATATGGAAATAGTTTAAGTACTCTGGGTAAGTAGTAAACATCCATTACAATCTATAAAACATCTCTTTTCTTAAATTAAAAGAGACTAATTAATAAAGTTCATCCACTGCTACTTTTCATTTATTTCATTGAGTACTGGACTGAGGTCTCGAAGAAGGAGAAATTAAAAGATATGAAAAAATTCAAGTTCTTTCAGAATTTCTCTGTGTTCACAGTATCCACAGAGTTTGGTAACACGTGGCTGATTAACCGGATGGGATCCTGTCACGTAATCATGTATCGCTATTACAATTACAGTAGGCCAATGTATTCTCAGGAAGCATATTACATCCATGCTTCATGTTGCTCTTATGGTACATTTCATTATTATTCCTGGAAACAATAGGGGTAGTATCCAGATGCTCAATCATGGAATCATCTGGCAAATTGTAGAGCCAAGATCACCCAACTTGTTCTGTGTTCACTAAGGCATCTCCCTGGCATTTTGATATTAGTTGCCCCTGTGTAAACCTAGCGAAGTCAGATGTATTGCAGAACTGTAACTGAAGAAAATGTTTTATCCCAATGTGAGAAAATCAACACTTTGGCAGATATAAATTGACTTGAAGAGGAGGTGAAAATAGAGAGAGGTTGTCTAGACACGGAATATATTTCTGATTTTAGTTGCTCTGTGTCAAGTTTAAATTCAAAGCTCTTGCTCTGACAAGTGGAGCTGTATAACTTTACTATTTTTATTTAATACCATTTTACATTCTAAAGCTATGCATATTCCCCTTTTTGCAGAGAGGGTCAACTGTCACATCTACAAAAAGAAAAGCAAAATTAGTCACAACTCAAATCGCATACTTCATTACAAACTCAAAAATCAGACTGCTGCCAAGAAAAAAATATGCTTGAGGATATGATTTCTTTGATGAAAGAAACCTGTTTTCCAGAGAAAATTAGTGTCTTTTGAACACCAGAGAATATTTATAATTTAGCAAGTTTACTTGAAGCCACTGGTCATGTTAAGCCATTGGTGCACTGTGGTGATAATGCAGAAGAACTGAGACTTTATCAGATTCTTAAAATCAGACTCGGCATGCTCAGAAGTAGCAGAAGTAGTTTTTTCAATGAGATGCAACTATGTCATATGTTTTTGCTCCACAAACGTAATAAGAAGGCCACTTCTTAATAAAGATTATGTACACATCAAGTTTGGCAGAGAAGGAAGTTGTTTAGTTATTTGGGGGGGAGGAAGGGGGAAGAAAAATAATAATATGCTGGAAAAGTGTCTGCTTTCCCCCAAGCTTCTAATGACTCAAGAATACCTGATGGAATTATCTTCAAATTTGCTAATCCTCTTCCCAAAAACCTCAACTCTGAAGTCAAAGGAGATGTAGTGTTTCATAGAATCATAGTTTGAAAGTGGATGCTTAAAAATGAAAACCCCAGTGTCAGTGGAATTATCTTACTATACTCATAATATAGTACAAACTGGACAAGAGATTATATGTAGTTAGGGTCGCATTAAGTGTTGAATGCTATCAACACAAATTGAAAAATTTCAGCTGAAATATGCAAGACTACAAATATTGTCCCAGTACTATTCCTCAAACTGCCAACTGCAATATAAGCCTTCATGCTATGCTAATTATTATGTTATTATTTATGAAAGCTTCCAAAAAGAAAAGCCATTCTAGATACTTTGATTTTTCATGCCCAATCTGAAACAGTTGAAAGAGAAACAAAAGCCCACCTTTAGTAACAATGTTAATATTCAATGACACCCAGAGCCATCCAGTACAGTACTTCCTTTGAGATGTGTGAATTTGAATTCAAATACTACTTGCACCTACTCATTCTATTCACAGCTAGTCTTATGTTTCTCCCTTTTCTCCTCACCACCATTTGAGTAATTTGGACTTAATTCCTGCCTACACTGATGTAAATGCCAAGTCAAGCTCTGGAAATCAAGTGTTGATCCAGCTTTTCTAGGCATAAGATAAGATCTCCCAGAATGGGACAAGATGAACCATGAAAATAAGGGGCTTGGTTTAATTTCAGTGTCAGTCAATGTTAGCTGCTCCAGCATTAAGATATCAATACAAAGGAAAAGTGGTTTGTGCATATGCCAATCCCCGAGTAAAACGGTCAAGAACACGTCAACTTTAGCAATTTTCAGTACCCATAAAGAATGACAAACTGATCTTACAAGATTTTTTAATCTTGTTGGCTATATATAGCATTTGAATAAATAAGAGTATGCACTGGATGCCACCAAGTGGCAGTTCTTATCACATACCAATAACAGTGCCATTATTCCATACTAGGCTGACACTTCAGCAGCGGCAAATATTGATTTCAATATCATGTGTTAATGTCCTGATACAGCATTTTATTGGGAATAGCATTATACTGCTGGAGAAAGAGGAAAAAAATATCCCCCAAGGATTACGTTTGATTCCTACTGTCAAATGCAAAGCTAAAATTGACTTCAATAAAACCAAATTTTAGACCTTCCTCTGCAGCCCTTGAGAGGATTGATCCTGCAGAACCCCTCCCCACCCTTGCAGAATATGGGGACTGGACAAAGGAAGGGCACCTGTTTTACCCTGCAGCATTCTGATCCATCAAGAGGGCTTCCTTGTGTTCTATTGTTTAAAGAAAAATAGGAAGAGTTATGAATCTACTATCCTCACCTTTGCCTTAAAAAAAATCTACTAGCTACTCCTTACCTACAAAGAGGTGTTAAATCAGCTGCAAGGAGCATGGGTCACAGCAGCCTTTTCAGAAAGCTCTCTCTCTCCACATAACCACAAAGCCCAGCCACTGTTACTTGTAGGTAGAACTGGAAAATGTACTGAGATATAGTAAAGACGAATGCCTTAAAAAGACAACAAATGGGATTTCAGTAGAGGATGCAATGATATGATGTAATATTTTAGATTATATAATTTGTAATTTTCATTCCAGGCAGGTAATTACAAACATAAAGAGAAATAATGGAGCCTTCAGGCATTTTGCATTCTTTAAACAAGCTCTCAG
Organism: Gavialis gangeticus; assembly: GCF_001723915.1. Classification (NCBI taxonomy): domain Eukaryota; kingdom Metazoa; phylum Chordata; order Crocodylia; family Gavialidae; genus Gavialis; species Gavialis gangeticus. The sequence goes on from NW_017728992.1 coordinate 154,637,424, forward strand.
ATTTACCCAAGATAACAAAATAGCTTAACTGTGAACTTTTATTAAAACACAGTTTAAAACTTGATTTCTGACTACGTGTTGGTTCTTGTTCATTCATGCTGTTTTTAAGCAGTTTGGATTTGAATATAACCTTTTGAATTTTCTCACATCTTAGCCCCAATTTTCCCAGGGAAAAATGGTTATTTCAGTACCTTACAGGTACTTAGTGTGGGACAATGAGCAGTATGTCTGTAGCATCCCAGAGAATAAGGCTAAAAACAAACAAACAGTTTACCCTGGGACAAAATATATATATATATATATCTCCTGCAATCCTATGTGCTTATTGTTCCACTTCAAATACCGTGAAATATCCAAGAAATATTTGGATATTTTGCCCTGGGATAATCAAGGCTGTTTTGATTCAAGTCAACATCTGGTACAGTCAGCAGGTTGTCTGTTTTTAGCCTAAGAAACAAACTCACAAGGATGGGGTAAATTAGATGACTGGCAATTAAATATGATCTGAGAAGCAAAATAGTTAAGCTACCAATAAATGTGGGGGGGAAGAATCTGATGTAATTAAGGTGAGAATAAGCTTCAAGTGGGAAAGAGAAAGTTTTGCTTTTTTGTAGATCACTGAAAACAATAGATACAAAAAGAAAACATATAGCAATGTGGTGAGGTACATGACTTGTATTTATAGTTTCAACAAGAAGCACAAAACAAAAAATACACCCCAGGTGTGGAGCAAGGAACCTGGTAAGAGAACTCTTCCTGTCATATCTTAGTCCAATAGTGCTCTACCTATAGCCCACAGGCTGACTCCAGTCCACAAGGCTCCCCATGGGGGTGCAACTGTAAATGCTGTAGCAATTAACACTGTCACCTCTCCCCCACTACCAAATTTCCAGATCTGTGGGGACTGCCTTGGGCTGGATGATGCATACTGACAATGGCCAGATCTGAAACATGGGGTTAGGGCAGCATAGGGCCAACTCTACATGCTGGATTACACCCACAAACCAACCTTATTGCACCGGATCAGACCCACAGACTGGACGGGTGAAGCACCACTATCTGAACCAACAGTGGCAACCTGGATAGCATACAGCTCTAGCCTAGTGATGTTGGCCTTTGGTCAAGATTTTCTTTCAATTGTTAATACATTCTTTCAACTGTTTAATACATTATTTGGTCTATTCTGCTTTTAACTAGAATATCCTGAAAGTGTGATTGATAAGTTCTTCATTAAGGGCAATTTATCTTTGTGGAAATTAGAACTGGTCTAGATTGTTGGCCACCTTGACCAAGGTCAAGACAAGGTTGACCAGGAAGCCCTGGGTAGGGTTGCTGACCCCCTAGGATTGCCCTGGAGCCTCCAGGAGACTGCTGAGAGGCACCTGGGAACTAAATGACACAACATTCATTAAAATAAATATTAAACGTTGGAGCTGATTTATACAGTAGTACAGTGGGTTTTTAAAATGTAATAGCAATGTGTATTTGCCTTTCTGCCCTTAAGTCCGCTACACACTGTGATCCGTAGCTGACCTCCGCGAGCAGGCGGGCGTGCTGGCCGCCCAGAAACCTCCCGCAACAGTCGGGGCCGGCAGCCCTGGGCCCGGCCGGGGGCCTCAAGGACATGGTGCGGGGCGCGGTGCAGCCAGGCCCCCCGCGGGGCCGCCGGTGGGGTCACCGCCCCAGGGGCCGAAACGCGGGTGGGCGTGAAGGAGGCCGCCCCAGGGGGTTGGTCCCTCCGCAGGGTCTGGGCTTCGCGCGAGATACAACGCGGGAACCAAGCCGCTGCTCTGCCTTCAGCCTTAGCTTCCTGGGCAAGGCGGTAGCACCCCACGCTTGTTCGCAGCCCGGCGTAACGCGCTCCCAGACTAGCGGCGCTGGCACGAGCCAACCAGACCCCGCCCCGGCTCCTCCCAGCCCAGTAGACCAGACAGCAAGACTCCTCCGCGCGGGCAGGACCCGCCCCCGGGGCGGGGCTCGGTCTCCATGGGAACCGGGTGAGAGGGCTGCGCGCCGCCGCCATGATGATGCTGGGCCGTGGGCCGGACGCCAGGTAACGGCAGCTGCTGCCCCTCCCGGCGCCCGCGGCTGCGGCTGCGGGGCCCTGGGCCGGGAGTGCGGGGCCCGCCGGCCTGAGCGTGTGCGGCACGGTGGGCTCCCCCTGTGCCCCCCGCGGGGCTCGGACATGGGCCTTGGGGCAGTATCGAGGCCGGCGGCGGCAGCTGAATCCAGGGCTCCGCCCGGGCTGGGCCTTCCTCGGGGCCCGGGAGGGAGGACACCCACCCCCGCCCCTGCTTCTGGTTCAGGGAGGGGCTGCATCATTTCCATTTGCTGCAAGTTGGAGTTTTGCTAATGGCTCCAGCAAGTGACCTTTAGGGAGGCATTGGTGCTCTGGAGGTCGAAGGGGGTCTAAGGGAGCTTTCAAGAGACCGGGGTCATTTGAAATCTGCCGCCTTTGACAAACTGCTTCCTGCTTTAGTATCACAGCCTCCTCCTGTTGCAGGTTTGTGGGTTGTTCTTGGTTTTACGCTCGGGACTTCCACATTGTTAAACACTGAAGTCAAAGAGGAGTTTTCGTTTGTCTGCCTTCTTTTAAGTTGGGTGTTGTCACTCAGGATGCAGATGCACAACATTTTTAGTGTGTCTGTGTCTGTGTGTGTGTGTGGCAGATCAGGGAGGGAACAGGCAACAGAGCAGGGAGCACAAAGCAGAACATCTGGTTGGGCAGGAAAAAGGGATCAGAGTGGCACTCAGGAAGGGTTTGGTCCCCACTATCCTAGTAAATGTCAAAAGGCATGGAAGCCTTTTGCTCACTACAAGCTGAGTCTCCTGCCACCTAGTTACCAGGTTCCGACCTTGTGCCTCGGTCCTTTAACAGAATTGACTGCAGGTATTTAGTTCATGAGAGCTGTTTGCATGTCCACTTACTGCTATGTAGTATATTTACTGTGGAGTAAAATCCTGGATGATTTACTCTGTAATCCACTCAGACTTCTAAAACATTAGAGCAGGAGTGCTCCATCCCCAGCCCATGGGCCAGATCTGGCCTGCAGAATGGTGTCATCCAGACTGTAGGGCTCCCCAAGGGTCTGGAAATTTGGTAGTAGAGAAGCAGTTGCTGTATTAATTACTGTTACCCTGCTGCCAATTTTTCCAACCATGGGAAACCCCCACAGGCTGGATAACATCACCGTGCATGCCAGATTGGGCTGGCTCATGACCAGATCAGCTAGTATACAGGTCAGATTGTGGGTGGGCAGGTCCACATTAGGTAGTGGGGGTCGAGATTTGGGTGGTGCATGGCTAGATCTGATAGCACAGTTCTAAACAGGCAGTGCACAGTTAGATCTAGTGGCACAGGTCCAGATTACGTGGCATGCAGCCAGATTGGGAGGTGCAAGTGTGGATTTGGGGTAGCATGGGTCCGGATTGGATGGTGCTTAACTAAATTGGGTGCCACCGGTCTGGATCAGGGTGACATGTGGCTGATGTGGGTTCAGATTGAATAGTATGTGGCCAGATCAGGAAGTATGGGTCCAGATCATGGTAGCACTGGTCTGCACTGGGGCAGCGCATGGCTGGATCTGGAGATGCAGGTCTGGATCACGGCAGCATGGGTCCAAATCGGGGCAGCATGTGGCCAGATTGGCTGGCATGGGTCTGGATCAGGGCAGTGTGTGGCTGGGTTTGGGAGGCATGGGTCCAGATCAGGGTATGTGGGATCTGGCCCACAGACCAGCCCCGTGCCACTGATCTGGCCCACAGAGGCAAAAGGTTGGACACCACTACAGGCAGTCCTCGGACTTATGACACAATTGGTCCCTGAAAACTACATCATAAGTTGAAACGTTGTAACTCAGAACCAATTTTCTCATAAGAAACAATGCTATAAATGGGGGATTGGTTCCTGAACCAAGGCCCGATACCTTATTTTCACCAAAAATACCCCAGAATTTTGTACTCAGTCAATTATAGATGAGTAATATAGCTACATTAATATATTTATATTGTAAATAGCAATCATATTGATTTGGAAGGACATCTTTGAGGTGACGTTGCTGGACTTTTTGAAGGGCTCTTGGTTGGATTTTTGAAGGGTTCTTGGCTGGAAGGTTTTTTCTGTAGTCTTATCTGCTTTCTTAAAGAATGTGTCTAAGGAAGTTTGGACAGATGTTCTCCAGGGAGATGAGTGACGCAGCAAATTTGTTCATTGGTGTGGCATTGCATCGGGTCAAGCGTTGTAAGTCGAAACTGGCATTGTAAAGTGGAAACAGGGTGTCAATTTATAAACGTTGTAAGTGCGAAACGTTGTAACTCGAAATGTAAGTTGAGGACTGCCTGTATATTAGAGTTTTATTTCATACCATCAGAAAAAACATTTCAAATAAGTAGTGTGGTTTTGATTATGTTTAATGTTTGTTTTCCTACTTTCCAAACTAATTAAAACTTGGCAATTCAACTACAAATCTGTCCTGATTCTTAACTGTGCAGTTGCTATGGTCAACTCTGTAACCCCAAAGAAAAAAAGATGGATCTTTGATCTTGGTAGGTTTACTTTCTTCTGTTTTCAGCTTCTATAACTTTCAGATTTCATGGCCAAAATCAAGAGTCTATCCCTTCTCAACAAGTCCCCTAGAAAGTACACTAGGTTGTTAACCATTGGACTGGGTCACTAGTACCAAAGTTTATGAAGTCAGAAACTAAACTTTCTATAGACCCTGGACAAATCACTTGACTTCAGTAAGATTAATCTTTAAAATTAAGGTAATGTGTGTTTGCAGGATTTGGACTTTAACCTGGCTGGCACACATTTTTAAAGGTATTTAAGTACTTCAAAACCTGTAGGTTTGTCTCTGTTCTTCAAGACAGGAGTGCTCAATCTCTGTGCTGCAGGCCAGATCCAGCCTGAGGTATCATGTCATCTGGCTGGTAGGGCTCTCCTCAGGGCTGGAAATTTGGGAGTGGAACTGATGGTGCCCCTCCCCTGCTGCCAGTCTCTGGTCCCATGGAGAGCCATAAGCCCTGTATGTTGAATCTGGTACCCAATCCCAGCACATAGGGCCAGGTGGGGGAGCACTGGGTTCCAGGATCTGATCCCAGCGCACAGGGATTGCAAGGGGTTGGTGCTGACCCCCAGGACCCAATCCTAGAGCATGGGAGGAAGTGGTGCTAGGCCCCCAAGATCCAGTCCAGCCCATGATGGGCCCTGTGCCTCATCTGGCCTGCGGGCTCAAAAGTTTGAGTGCCACTGCTTTAAGTGCTCTAATATACCTTTAAAAATCTTGTCTTGTTGCCTACTTTCCCATGCCTGTTGTCTGAGTTGTTTATTTATAAACTCTTTGGGAAACAGACTGTCACCATATGGTAATGTGTTGTGCCTGGTATGATAGGTTTTTTTACCTTTGACTGGGGAATTTTATCTATTACTGCAGCAATTCCCAAACTCTGACAGACTGAGTACCATCAATTTGATACAGCTTTAAGTACCACCAGCAAATTTTTCATACACATAGGTAACAGACTATGTATTAAAACAACATCAAAACCTTTAATAATCATAAAACATTGTTTTAACAGTTATGGTAGCCATATAAAACAGTTGTAAATTGGAAAAAAAAGCAGTGTAAATAAATTTACCCATCCAGAGATGCTTTTGGGGATGTCTTTAGTGGGAAGGTATGCAGGGCTGTAGGGGTGTGTGTGGGGTTTGGAGCCTGGGGGTGGAGGGGGTCCACACACACCCTGGCAGGATGCAGGGTACTATGGGTCAGGAGTAAGGGGCAGCAGGAGGGCTGGGAGGCTGTGGCTTGAGAGTAACAGACACGCACAGACAGACAGACTTACACATGCAAACGGACTTACACATGCAGACAGACATGCACACAGACACACACAGTGCCCAGTAGGTAAGTCTGTGGAGGGGGAAAGGTGGGGGAAGAGGGGCAGATCAAGGCCCCCACAATGAGGAAGTAGAGCAGGGGCAGGAGTGAATGGGACCCTGGGGTCAGGGTGGATAGTGAGACAGAGAAGTGGGTAGCTCATCCAGGGGCACTGGGAGAGGTGTGGCTCCCCACCATTGCACACACCCCATGGCAGGCATAGGGGGGCACATGCCCCCCAGATCTATGCATGGGGCAGAGGCTGGTGGCCTACTGCAAACTGGGCTCTGCACCACACTGCCACTGCCCTGGGAGCCTCACGCGATGCCATGTGCCTTCTGTGTCCTGGCTGCACTGCATCCCCAGCTCACCCAGTAGTGGCAGGCATATGGCGTTCCACACAGCTCCAGAGGCAGTGATAGCACGGTGCAGAGCACAGAGGCAGCCCACTGCTCCCAAGGGGTTTTCTCCCCTTGGACTGGCTGCCCCTGCCCCTGCGGCAGGGTTGGCACAAAGGTGAAATGGGCCTCTCCAGGGACATGGGGGGGGGGGGGGCCCCCCCGCTGGGGGGAGCCCCGGGGCAGGGAGGGGGGGCCGAGA
>NW_017728992.1:154644041-154648810 GCF_001723915.1 Gavialis gangeticus
GGGGGGGGGGGGGGTCCCCCCGCTGTGTGTGTGCCCAGGGCAGGCATGGCGGGCATGTGCCTCCCAGATCTGTGTGCAGGGGAAGATGAGCTCCCTGCTGGCTCTGCACCACATGGCACTGCCCCCAGGCCTGGGCAGAATGCCATCTGCCTGCTGCCACCGAGTGGGCAGAGGCACTTGGCCAACGCACAGCAGGCAGTTGTTGTGCCGTGCATGTCCGGACGCAGTGGCAGCAGCAGCACAGTGCAGAGCCCAGCATGCAGCACGCATCCCACCTCCATCTGGATCCGGGGGACACATTCTCCGCATGCCTGCCCTAGAGTGTGCACAGCCTCTTTGCCCCCCCTCTGCTGCTGATGCCTCTGGACCTGTGGAGGATGCCATCTGCCTGCTGCGCGCTGGCCAAGTGCCCCTGCCTACCTGGTGGCAGCAGGCAGATGGTGTTCTGTGCAGGTCCAGAAGCAGTGCCATGTGGTGCGGACCCAGTGCGCAGCCCAACCCCACCCTCCATGCACTGATCCAGGAGGCATGTGCCCCCCATGCCTGCCCTGGGGTGCACCCAGCAGGGGGAGCCCCCCACGTCCCTGGAAAAGTCCAGCCCACCTTTGTGCTAGCTCTGCCATGAGGACAAGGCCAGCCAGACCGTGGGAGAAAACCTTTGGGGAGCAGTGGGCTGCCGCTGCGCTCTGCATTGTTACCACACCCTCTGAAGCTGCATGGGACACCATATGCCTGCCACCCTGGGTGGCCTGGGGATACAGTGCAGCCAGTGCACAGAAAGCACATGGCATCATGCGAGGCTCCCGAGGCAACGGCAGCATGGTGCAGAGCCCAGTGCACAGTGATAGCCCACCTCTGCCCCACGCACATATCTGGGGGACATGTGCCGCCGATGCCTGCCTTTGGGTTTGTGCAATGATGGGAAACCCCCCCTCCCCCCATACCCCTGGATGAGCCACTCCGGCTCCTACCGTCACACCCACCCCAGCTGCCCAATCACCCCAGCCCCTGCCCCTCTTCCTCCCTCACTGTGGGGGTCTTGATCTGTCCCCCCAATCTCCCAACACGTTTACCTCCTGGATGCTGCTCGACACACAGTGCTGTGTTCCTGGCCATGTGCAGCAAGCTGTGTGCAGCAGGCTGCTGCTGGGCTCTGGATGTGTGCAGCCCCTGTCCCTGGCCTTCCGTGTACCACAGTTTGGGAACCGCTGTATTACTGCAATACTAATGATAATTATTGCCAATAATAATATATCTTAGAACTAGAGGGAGAATGTTTTTTGTGAGAACGTTCTCAAGTACGTAAAAGAATCTGCTTTGGGTCTTCATTTACTGCATTTTTACTTTAAAACTTGGTTTGTGAAAGACAAAGATGCGCTATAGTAGTGCAGCATTTTAAAACTAGAATTATTCATTTATAATAGTAGTACTGTTTAACTTTCCCATTTACATTAGTTATAGCTTTTGTTTTATTTACTTTTTGCTTCTCATTTCTCACTTGTGTTTCTTTTTATTCTCTAGAGACAATCAGACAAGACAAATACGAGATGCTGTTTCAAATGTGGAAAAACATTTTGGTGAATTGTGCCAAATATTTGCTGCATATGTACGTAAAACTGCCAGACTACGAGACAAAGCAGACCTGCTAGTGAACGAAATATATGCATATGCAGCTACAGAGACACCAAATTTAAGAGTTGGGCTGAAAAATTTTGCAGATGAATTTGCCAAACTTCAAGATTATCGACAGGCAGAGGTATAAAATTTAAGTTCTATATTGTGCTTGCAAATTTTTTGTTGCTTTTGTTATGGTTGGGGGTGTACTCAATTCAAGATAGTTTCATGGTTGATGACAGCCAGCTGATTTTTTGTGGGCAAATCTTGAGGCTGGCTCCCATTTTCAAGGGCTTGTCATGGCAGGGCCTCTACCTCCCTGCTCCCACACCTCTGACCAGGGGAACCCACCCCCTGCTGCTAATTGGTTCAGAGGGCTGCCCATCATGAGGCCCCACCCCTTACCACTGATTGGTGGAAAAGGGTGCCGCTGCATAATAGGTAGCCCTCAGCTAATTTGTGGTGAGGGGCAGGGGTAACAGCCATTTTGTCTGTGCTGGCAGCCCCTTTTGTGCCAAGCTGTATGGTCAGGAGGACTACTGGTTCATACTGGAGAGTCAGCTGCTTATTTTTAGTAAGTTTTTATTTTCCCTCAGTGGATTTCTCAGAGATCACCTGATTTTGCAATTTCTATGAAATCTGCACAATCATGATTTGAGTAGGTCCCTAGTTATGGCATGTATCTTTTTTTTTGTCAAGTCCAAGCTAAAACATTAAACATATTAATAATATAGCCAAATAAGCCCCAAACTTTTCAGTTTGTCCTGCAAATGACCTCACTAAAGGCTTAAGCCCTAGTAGCATGTGTTATAAATAGTCTCACTGAAATCAGTGAAACTACTCACATGTTTGTTTCCAGTATGAGAGTTGCATCTTCAGTGGAGGGGAGAGATGAAGTCACTGGATATTATTAGGCCATAGGTTACATTTACTAAAATATGCATTTTGGTTTTGTGACTTGAGCCAACTATCAGTATCTAAGATGACAATTAGTCACCCTTTTAAGAGAATCTGTTGATCAGGACATTTGTATTAGAAGTGCACCAATACATTGGTCCATATCATATCAGCACCAATAAAAGGAAAATTGCCATTATTGGCAATTGGCTTTTTTTGGCTGATGTGGCCAATAATGTTCCCAATAAATGCCATGTGCATGTGCACAATCACAGCATGAATGTAGCCACCCAGCAGCTTGCAGAGCAGAGTTCTGCTGGTAAGTCTGTTGAGGGGGAAGGGGAAGGTGTGTGGAGGAAGCAGAGCGAGGCCCCCATGGTAAGGGAGGGAGTGGGGCTGGGGCAGGGGCAGGCACTGCACAGTTGGGGCACAGGACAGAGTTGCGAGTGGCTCATCCGGGGGGTGCGGAGAGGGGGGTGGCTCCCACCGCTGTACACCCCCCTGGGGGAGCCACTTGGAGTGTGTGGCCCCTGGATCTGTGTGTGCGGTGAGGTTGGGCTGCCGCTGCGGGCTGGGGCCGGGGGTAGCACTGGGCTCTTCCTGGCAGGAATGCTGGGCTGGGGCTTTGTTCAGGGTGGGCACCAGCAGCACTAGGAGGAGGGCTATGGCAAATTTTGGGGTGACTGCAGCCTTTCCCCCTGCCCCCCCAGCAACACTGCCATACGCCCCCAGCGCAGCCCCGGCCCAACTCCCCCTCTGGGAAGAGCCCAGCACTGCCCCCAGCCCCAGCTTGCAGTGGGCAGCCTGCCCTCACCCCATGCACAGATCTGGTGGGCACATGCCCCTCCCCCACACCCATGGCTCCCATGGGTGTGTATTAGTGGTGGGAGCCACCCCCTGCACCATCTGGACATGGTGCTTGTGACTCCATTCTGCCCTGCCCAGCCCCACCCCGCCCTGGCTGAATAGCACCTACACCAGCCCCACTCCCTTCCTCACCGCAGGGGCCTCAATCTGTCCCCCTCAATCTTTCCCGTCCCCCCCACCCCTTCCCCCCCAACAGATTTACCAACCAGCGCTGCTTTCCAAGCTGCTGGGCTGCATGTCGGCAGTGGGATCAGTATCGGCCGATATAGCTTGTTAATAATCAGCAGGGATCCTGGTTTTCTCTGCTGAAACAATATCCCTAATTTTCAAATTTAAAAAAGTAACCAGCAGTCCACATTTCTGCATGATTAAAATGAAACGCCACTAATAGATAGATAGATATATGGTGCTGTTTCATCTTAATCACAGAAAAATATGGATTTGGGGTTACTTTTTTAATCTGAAAGTTAGGGATTTTTTTTTTTAAATCCGAGGAAACTAGGATCCCTGATAATCAGCCATCAGTATTGGCCCAAAAAATCTTTATCAGTGCACCCCTAATTTGTATTCATTAGGTTTTAAAATGCTAAATTGCTTTGTTGTTTGAAAGCAACAAAATTCCAGTGATTTGGGGCAAAGAATTAAGCAGGTTAATTGAGCACATGTGAATGATCAAATTGGTGTCAGTGGGATAACATGCATGTATAAAGTTTAAACATATTTATTTTTCAGGATCCAGGTCGTAGTTCAAAACTGTGGTAATCAGACTATATTTCACTAGATCATATTGTTTCATTCACATAAATTCACCCTAAACAAAACTACTGTTGTGTTAAAGGTGAACTGCAACATAAGAGTTGCTTTCTTGTGGACATACCCCTGTTACTTCTAGCATGGAGAAGGTCTAGATATGCTTTTTAAGTAATTTTTCTTTTGCTATTTTTTTAATGTATAGAAACCTGGAGAAGAAGTAGGTTTATAATGCCAAAGATGTCAAGAATAAGAAACATAACTACGGGCTTCAGTTGTGCGTTAGCGTAGGGCTTCACTGACATCAGTGAGACTGTTGAAAAGTCCACTTTTGCAGCTCCGGCTGACGAATTGAGGCCTAATTGAATGTGGAAATAATTTTATTCAGATAGTCTTGCAAGTACTGTTTTGTGTTAATGCCTATTTAACGAAAACACTTTTTTTAAGGGTATCCTTGTCCCTTCACTAGAAGGGTCAGAAACCATTCACTTCACTTACTTAAACCACCAAGAAGCACTTTAGTTAGAGGAATCTGTTAGTTGATATCCTTGATGTTTATAAAAATATGTCATTTCATTTAGTAAGGAAGAACTTAAACCATTATGGATAGGACAGAAATGTTACAATATTCAGATGGAAAC
>NW_017728992.1:154653810-154674861 GCF_001723915.1 Gavialis gangeticus
AAAAACAATTAGAGGGGAAAATCCTTTTTTAAAGGAAACCTTTCAAGCTGTCTTTATACACCACCAATTCCTTTTTTTAAGTTTAGGTTTCGGATGTTTGGTTCTTATTATTCACTAAAGGGAATTGGTAATCCAAATGCTATATATGGTCCTTTCACAGTGTATCTAGGACATATTTTTAATGCTACTTAAAACGTAAAGATGTAGATGGCTGCCTACTGGGATTTTCATAAGTGTGTAGGTGACTTGCTTACACTGAGCCAAACATAAATTAATGCACTCAATACAGTGGCAAATGAAATACAGTGAAATATAATGGCCTGTGATAGACAGGAGGTCAGTGTTGATGATGTAATGATCCCTTGTGGCCTTAAACTCTATAAATCCATTATTTCAATGAAGACTTTGTCTAGACTTCTTTTGGGATCTTCAGAAATGCCTTTAGTAGTTAGTCTTTAGAATAAATTTTCTTCCATTCAAATAAATTTCCATTATTCCCACAGTTAACTGAGGAGATGCAGGGCAAAAGAAATATCAAATAGATAAAAGAAACCAAAGAAAAGGAATCCAAGAGTAGTTAAGTAATTTCCATCTCTGCATGAAAAAATCAGATGATAATCTTGATTTCCCTTATTTTGGTGATCAGTTTAGACAGCAACTTTCTTATATAATAACAGTACTAGAAAGTGTAATTTCCTTGTAAGGACTACTGGTTTCTTTCTTTAGCTATAGTTCCAGGTACTGAAGTTCTTTTACTTCATAAAAGCAGCAGGAAAACAAGATAAAAATAGCCCTTCGGTTTTTAAACATTTTCATAAGGGAGTATTGCAGGTCTCAAGTTTTACACCTTGTTTCTTTGAGTGGAAAAGGGGAAGAATGAAAGGAAAATTTCAGAGACAAAGTAAGAGAAGATGAGATTCAGATCTGTAAAGATCAGGTTAAACATTTTCTGTTCTAGAAGGTCTGGTTACCAATGTATATTTAAATCATAGCAGATTTTAATCTGGAACTGTTGAGATGATTGATACTATCAATCTGGGTCACATGGCTAGTAAGCAGTTTTTATTTTATTTTAAGCATTGTGCACTATTAATTGCCATGGGATTTCTCAGCATATCTTATTTCTGTGATATCTCTTTTTAAAAATTGCTGGTCATATTTTTATCTTAACTTGAACTCTATCTTGACTGCCATGGAATTGGAACTTGGCTGCATACAATACACTCTCTTTATTTTACTTGAAATGTTAACACGTTCCATCAAACCAGAGGTGTAATGACATGGCTGGGTGCCTAAAAAAGCTGCCACACAAGGCAGTGGTGGCTTCTGGCTGCTGCCGCCACAATTGCACAGCTGCTGGGGTGGCGGGTTTTTTTCCACTGCCCCCTGCAACCTTTCCAGGGCAGCTGCCATCATCATTCCACCTTAGTTATGCGACTGCGTCAAAGTTAAGGATATGTTAGAAGCAAATATGGTCTGACGAAAAATGTCACTGTAAATGAGGGAGTAAATACAACGCCCGAGGAATTTGCTGCTAGCAGATATATTTTATTATAATGGGTACCACTTAGTAGATGCGTCTACACAAGCGGCTGGCTGCACAGTAACTAGCATTAGTGCCCAGTCCTGTCACTGCATGGTTATTTTTAGCTGCTACTGCACAGTAGCATCATTGTCATGGTTTGTGCCTGGCAATGCTACATCGCCACAGCAACGAGCTACAGCAGCGTAGCGTCTCATATAGATGTGCCCAGTGACCAGGTTCTAGTATGCTTTGTTACAGACATTTGGATAAGACAGGTCTTATCCTGAAGAGCTCATGGGGAAATCAAATAAACAAATAGTTGGAGAAATAAGAGGAAAAGTTAATAAATCAGACAAAATTACAGTTTGACAAGCAGAAGTCTTAATCCATTACATACCTACCCATTTTCAGCTGTTTTCCTCTGTAGACATGTTTAAAACATCACAAATATAAGTATCTGTTAATGCATTAAATAGTATTAGCACAATAATATTGGTATATTCATTACATAGTTTGCTGTTTTCATGCCTTTCAAGAAATCTTTTAAATTGCTCAGAGGAAACAATAATTGAATAATCTACCAAACACATTTAAAAGAAATAGATTGCCTTTTTCAGTTCTTAAAAAAAGAGTTATAGAATTTGAGATTTAACATTGCACATATCCAGTAACAATTCCCAGGCCTGATTCCTCCCGATTTAATGCCACTGAAGTGAAATAATTTACACCAGGAATAAATTAAACCCATCTCTTCAGGTACAAATCACTTTTTGTTCAGCATTTCTGGTTTTGTTTTTGCAAAAGACTTTAAAACCTCTGCCTTCAGTGATTATGGATTAAACTTCTTGTAAAATAGAATCAACATTTTGCATAATCTTTCTTTCTTTGACTTTTTTTGTAGGTTGAAAGGCTTGAAGCCAAAGTTGTTGAACCTCTGAAAAGTTATGGGACCATAGTAAAACTTAAAAGGGTAGGTAAATTTAGGTGTAAAGTATTTATCTCAAAATTCAGTATATTCTTATGTCTTTATGAATATCATTAACCTAAACTAATTTGATGTGCTCTTCTTATTAAAATGGTTAGTGTAACAAAAAATACAAATAAGTGGATCAAGAATACTTTTGAATTTTGGCTGGGTATATGTGAAACAGATAAGTTCCAAGAGAGAAATTGAGGAAAGGGAGTCCAGTTCCCCGAAGGATTAACAACTGATGCATAGCTTTGTATACATTCAAGCAGACTGCATTTTCTTAATTAAGTGCCCTATGTTTTATCTGATACTTTTAGGAGTTTGACTAAAAAGAGAATGCAAAAGTTATAAGAACATCCCAAACCCTTTAGAATTACAAGCAGGCTTCATATTTGTTGGAAATTACTGGTGAAGAAGCTCCTGGCTGAAACGCATAGATCTGTATTATCCAGTATCCTCTCTTTTCTGGAATGGCTATCATAATGAAAAGGGGAAGTACAGATGATTTGGAGTCTATGATTTTTTTTTTTTTTTTAATTTCTGAGGTTAGAATGCAGCAAAATTGGGGTTTTGAGGTACTTTCATAAGAAGTGCACCAATGTCTTTTTTTGTACATTGACACAAGCAAGAATAGATTTCTTTTTTTTTTCATAGTAAAGTGGTGTTTGTGTTTCATGAGAGTATACTACGTAGGATGCCATGCTGCATATATACAGAACAGTCCATATTTGGTATATGCTATATTATTGTACTCAGTTTCTTATACAGTGCTCACTACTCAGGTATCTGAGCTCTTTCCAGTATCAAGTTGATTATCATCTGTCACATGTTTGTTCTTGCATCCTTTCCTGGAGGGAGAATCATATGCAATAGAATATTTTATTTTGTGGGTTTTTTATACATACGAGAGAGAGAGGGAGAGTGAGTTACCCTGCCAAAAAAGTGCCCTTCAATTAAACTGAAAAGTGGTAAGATTTTTTTTATAGTTCTTTGTTCCTATGAAAGTTCACTTCACTTGGAGCTCTTTCAGAAGCTTACCTGTTTCCTCCATAGAAGAGCTTTGTAGCTGTACCCTTATCTTAGAAAGTTCGAGTGTGCCCTATAAGTGAAGAATACTATATATCTTTAGAAAATCTTATGCATGGCCTGAACACAAGCCATTGGGCATCATGAAATTAAGGGCAAAGACCTTGAATTTGATTCAAAATCTAAGGAATATATATGAAGGAACAAACAGGATTGATTATGTTTGTGAGGTTTTGTTTTATTTATACAGTAGCAAGTATCTATAAGAAGATGTAGAGAAAGTTCCAACAGGAGTTTCCTGAGTACTGAAGGCTTCATGCTCAAGTATATTGCATTGTTGTCCAACCTAAAAGTGATATAGTCAAGAGTAACTTCAGCCAATCTTGGATGGTTTTAAGTCTCCTGGTATCCTAGGCAATCAGATATGTTAGATAACATTACTCCGTGATATTGCTATGTGATAATTTAGTGTGGGTGAAGAGCCCAGGAGTACACTTAAGCTGCAAACTTCAATAGGCAGCTTTTGGCTGGCACCTTCAGCCAAGAGAGACTTCCCCTTAGATGCAAACTCTTCAGAATGCTTTCCTCTGCCAACCTCCATAATGTTTCTCTTGGTTGGATTCAGCTTCAGCCAGCTGTTTTTCATGCCTCTGTTGTTGTAATCTGAACACTGGACTACTTGGGTGATAATAATATAATCATATATAATATAGAGGTTGAGCTGAATATCATCTTCATAGAGCCAGCATTCGAGTCTGTATTCAACAAGTTTCTACAATGGCTACATATAGATGTTGAATAGAACAAGACAGGGAACTGATTTTCATGAGACTCCACAAAAGAGGCAGTATAGCAGTAAAGGCAGATTTTCATTACTACTTAATGGTGTACACATCGAAAAAGAACCCACAGCATTTTAGACTGATATTCTGGACTGCTTCTTGAAGGTGAAACAGCAATATTGATCTCACCGCTGCTGTTTATACAGGTAAAATTACCACTCTTCTCTCCTGTTCATTAGTCTTCTCTATGTACCTCCAAGGATCACATTAGCTGTTGTTTGTTTG
This sequence comes from Gavialis gangeticus, assembly GCF_001723915.1. Classification (NCBI taxonomy): domain Eukaryota; kingdom Metazoa; phylum Chordata; order Crocodylia; family Gavialidae; genus Gavialis; species Gavialis gangeticus. The sequence goes on from NW_017728992.1 coordinate 154,658,399, forward strand.
TTTGTTTGTTTGTTTGTTTGTTTGTTTGTTTGCAAAAGCATTTTATCGGGAACTCATGTTGAGTTGCTAGTTCCCAGGATGAAGTCTCCATTCTCTATAAGTATGGTCTGGATTCCTTGGTCCTAGATGTGTACTGTTATTTGGTTGTAATAAAATACAACTTGCTAGAATGAGCCTAGCTTACCAAATCATCTAGATACCATTGTATGACTGCCCTATCTCCTTATTATTATATATTCTATGTATCTTTGTATCACTTGCATATTTTATCAGACGTCATTTTTATATTTGTTTCCATGTCATTGAAAAAACTATTGGGTGCTGGGTCTACCACAACCCTACTCTCAAGACCGGTCGGTGTTCAGTGATGAAATGCCAACAATGGCTACTTTCTGAGATGTCAGAAAACAAGTTCTTAATTCATTCAGTGCATGCTCTATTGTTATTGTATAGTGCTATTTTTTAATCAGAGTGTACCAAGGAGCTAGGTCAAACTTGCCTAATCAACCCAACTTGAAATAAGGTTTATTTCTATCAGACCACATTGGCATTAATTATCCCTTCCCTGCAGTTCTTTATTGCTTGAATCTGATTTTTCTATTTAATTTGTTCAGGATTGCTATCAATCTATCTGGCCTCTAGAAGGAGAGGGAGATCTAAATAATTTATCAAAGATTGGCACAGTGTTAATGCTTTTCCATCTTTAGAAATTTTCCTAGTAATCCAAAAATTTATTAGAATGATATTTTAAGAACTTGGTGCAAGTTATCTGGGCCTAGTTATCTAAAATGTCTGTTCCTGATAGATGTTTCTCAGTTACTTGTCTATTGGAAAATACTTCTTCATACTGTCATGTAGCCAAGGTGGAGCTGGACACTCACCAAGGTGCTGTATTTGTTTTTTACCACACTGGACCCATACAGTGTTAAGATTTTCTGAGTCTCATGTTTTGGCTAACATCCCTGTTACACTTCTGTATGAACTCTGTCTTCTGCTGTCATGAGGTACATGGCCCTTAAAATTAGTGAACAGTTTTACTAGAGAGTAAAGAGGGGTGGAAATTTTCTGTGCATCAATTGCTCTGTGGTTATGGCCTGAGTACATGTTCTTACCCTATAATTAATAGAAGTTTAGACAAAAGTAGCTTAGCCCTCAGTGAAAGAGGGGAAAGTTTTATGGTTTAGCTTCCATATTTCATGGGATGAAAGCGTACAATTATTAGAGTAGCTGAAAGTAAATCCATTCCCCCTTTTACTCCATAATACATTGTTCATATGGCTTTTATTTGAATAATATTTCTTACTCCCTTTTTTTATGATGGCATTGTTTATTAGACAAAAAAAAACCCATAGTTGACAGTCTTTTAAAGCATAAAGGTAGTATAACTGTCCTTTCTTGGGAAAAAGAGACAGTTGAGAAGGGCTGGAGCTGGGTGTGTAGCTGTCATTGTACAGCAATCCTGTACCCTTGAGAGAAACTAAGAAAAATGCACACAAGAACAGAGGGAAAAACAGCTAAAACATGGGCAGAGCAACATTTTTACACACATCTACTGCAAGTCCTGGTAAACTTGTACCAACTTGGCTTAAATATGTATTATACCAGTGGTGCCGAACCTCCTTGCCCAGCAGGCCAAATTGGCAGTGCCAGGTATGTCCAAGGGGCCGGATCCAGCTAGTGCTCCCAGTCTGGCACCCAGGAGAGCATGGCAGGTACCATCTGGCTGCATGGGGGGAAAGAGGGGGAGGGAGCAGGCTGGCCCCAACACAGCTTGGCAGGGGAAAGGGGCTTGACCTGGCCCCACAGAGGAACGGGGGTGTGGCCAGGCCCCAACCCAGCCCTGCACAGAGGGAAGGGACATGACCAGGCCCCAGCCTGGCCCCTTGGGGAGAAGGGAGTGTGACTCAGCCCCAGCAGGAGGGAAGGAGGTATGGCCAGGCTACCAACCCAGCCCCACAGAGAGGGAAAGGAAACGTGGCCTGGCCCTATGGAGAGATTGTGGCCAGACCCCATCCTGGCTTCATGGGGGAGAGAAGGGGGTGTGTCTGGCTCCAACTGGCTGTGCAGCAAACAGGGTTTGTTTTGGCAGAGGGAAGGTGGACATATTAATGACCACCAGTCCCCTACTGTCAAATTTCTGGACCTCTGGAGAGCCCTGTGGGCCAGATGCAATGGCTCCATGGGTTGCCACAATCTTCTTCCATAACTACATGTGATTTGAACACAGTTTTTAGGTGATACTGTAGCTTTTTGTCCTTTTATTGATTTTTTTTTTTCTTTTAAATAAATAGATTCATGCCACAGATTAAGAGGATTTTAGTTAGCTTAGATCAATTTAAGCATTCTTCTGCTTCTCATGGCTTTTCCTTTGAATCTTTCTCTCCTTTTCACGATTAACTTTCTTTGACCTGGGCTGGTCTCATAATCTAAAACAGCCTCCAATTCATTCATTCATTCATTCATTCATTCATTCATATTCTCCCTCTCTACCCCTCTTTTCTCTCTTCCGACCCCCCCCCCCCTTCCAAAAGCTTATGAACTCTGTAGACATGTCTACATGTGCAGTTAATGCACATGAATAAACTGGAGCTCATTGCTTCAGAGATTTTTTTGTTCCTAGGTACACTGTTTGAATGTGTGCCCAGAAGCAATCAACTCCACAGCAGTCAGTTCCAGAGCTTATTCATGCACAGCACGTGGAGCCAGGTCGGAGCAGCCCTGGCTGGTAGAGGGGCTAACTGGGGCATGAGGGAGCTTCAGCTCATGGCTAGCTGTTAGGCAGTGCCCACACTGAAGCACCCTCACGCACCAGCCAGCCTGGACAGAGTCTACACATGTGCTGCGTCAGAGTCTTTTACTCCGCAGCAGGATGGTACTTGTAAATTAGTTTACTGCAGCCTAGAGTGAGATATTCTTACCACCACAATTTTATGATGGTTGAAATTTATCTCACAGTCTCAGGGTAGAAGCACATCAGCAGTTTTTTCTTCCAAAAACAGAATGGAAATACTTATTGAATACCTATGGAGAGTTCTGCCTTTTTTATATTATTATTAGCTGTGTTACTCTGTCCTAGTAATGGGCCTGCATCATTACTAGGACTTCTTTTTGTTTCTAATATACTTACTGTTACTGTCCTTAACCTTGTTCTCTATAGATTTTTCTCCCTGAATTCTGAATAGTTTTACACATTATTTTACTTTTCTCTTTTTTCCAGTTATCTATCACTTTTTCATTTTTAATTGTTGCCTTCACTTTGTTGCTGAACCAAGACGGGCTTATAACCACAATCATGTTTCTCGATTGTGGAATGGTGGCATTTTAGTAACCTAACAGAATAGTCATAGAGTCTTTCATATAGATGTTAATAGCTAACCTCTAAAAGATGGCACATGTCAGTGGATCCACCTATGGAGTTTGAGCACTGTCAGGCCCAGTGATGTATTTCTGTCACTTGGTAGGTGCTCAGTGTTTAACAGGAATAATTCTGTAAAAAACTGGTTTGGTTTAGCGATTGGTTACCAAAATTTGTGTGGCCCTGGGTAGAGGGGTACCAAAACTTGTGTGACCCTGGTATCATGGAGTTTCCCACAGGGCTTTCCATGAGCTGGATGACCCACAGGTGGCAATGGTAGTAGCATTAATCCCCATAGCTACTGGAGCTTCTGTTTTTCAATGCAACTCTGAAACCCAGGGAGTTAGTGTCACTGCTGCTCTCCCCTCTCTTTTTTCCCTGATGCTGATCTTAGTTGCCAGAGGTGACTACAAACCCTGATATCTAGCAGTGCACAAGGGTTGGTTGGTGGGGGAGGCAAGTGGTGTTAACAGCAGTGGGCTCTGGCAGCTGTAGCAATGAGCTTGCACACCAGATCCAGCCTGCAGGTTGGACACCTGATGTTTGACACTTCTGATATAAAGCAAAAGGTTTTATCCAGGCTTTATGGACTAAACTTAAATGCAGACATATGTATTTCATACTCCTGTAGCTCTGTTTAAATGTACAAACTGTTATACTTGCAGGATGATTTAAAAGCAACTTTAACAGCAAAGAATCGAGAAGCTAAGCAGTTGTCTCAACTGGAAAAGACTCGTCAGCGGAATCCATCAGATCGACACATTATTGTATCCTTTCTATTTATAATAAGAAATAATTGATTAAAAAAAGCAAAAAAGCAATGTGTTTAGACAGAGATGTGGTAGGAATTGCCCATAAAGCAGTTATGAATCACAGAGTTCTTACTCTATATATTTTGTGACAGTTAGTTGTAGTTTAACCCCTGCTATATTAGTATTTGTTCATTAGAAAGGACTTTAGGGCAAATCTTGTTTCAATTTTACATGCCTAAGCAAAACTTGCATAGCCACATAAGTGTAACTGTTGGCATGTACATACAATTTGGATTCTGTTTCCACCTGTGGTGAAGTACGATTGCCCAGGTACATATATACTTGCAAGAAATAAAAAGGGGGCTCCCCACATTTGGTCCAGTAGCTAGGGCATGTGCCCAGGGAGTAAGACACCCCCTGTTACCCAGAAGGGATTTGAACCTACATCTCCTACTTCCTACCATAGCGCTCTATGCCAGGCCATGAGCTAATCCTTTTGAAAGCTGTCCCACTGGGCTGCCAGGAGGGGAAATTGTGGGCCCTAAATTAAAGGGAGATGGGTGTTTCCTTAGAAGGGAAAGAGCCCTGGAGCCTTGCCCCTAATGTAACAGAATCTGTCTATAGCTGTTTATCCATTTTTAGTAGAGGTACATTGATAGAGATTTTGGGGGGTGATACCAATAGCCAGTATTTAAGGAGGCAGATCTGCCGATACCAATCCGATTTCTGATACAGCTGCCTCCAGCTCGTAAGTCTGGTGTGGTGGAAGGGGAAAGGGGAGGAAAGGAGTGTGGGGGAGCAGATCAACTCCCTGCCGCGGTGAGGAAGGGGGCAGGGGCAGGTGCTGCCAGGGGGGTAGGGCGCGGGACAAAGCCACAGATCATGGGGGGGGCAGCGCCTGCCGCTGCTTGGACCCCAGGAAGGTATGGGGGGGCATTTGCCCCCTGATCTGTGCAGGGCAGGCCTGCGCAGAGCTCTTTTCAGTGAAGTCTGGGCATAGAGCGGACTCTGGTGATGCAGGGAGGATGCTGCATCCACCTCAGATTTCACCGCCTCTCTGCTCCCAGTGACTCCACCTGGCACAGCCCCGGCTCAACGGCCTGCATCCATCCACACACTAGGAAGAGCCAGGGCTGCAACTGGCAGTGGTGGTGCTGGGAGGCGAGCAGTGGCAAAATCTGGGGTGGATGCAGCATCCTTGAAGTGCTGCCAGAGCCCACTTTGAGCCCAGCCCCTGCTGTGAAGAGCCTTGCACAGCTCCAGCTACAGCCTTCCCTGCCCTCCCTCACCCCCTACGCACATCCGGTGGGACATACACCCCCTGTGTCCTCCTGGGGTGCAAGCAGCAGCAAGAACCAACCCCTCCCCCCCCAAACCATGGTCTGCCCCTCCCCACCACTCCAGCCCTGCCTGGGCAGTGCCTGCCCTTGCCCTCGCCCCATCACTGCAGGGGCATTGATCTGACCCCCACACACGCCTTCCCTCCCCGCTCCTCTTCCACCACACCAGACTTACCAGCTGGAGGCAGCTCTCCATGCTGCTGGCTCTGCTTCTCGCTGCCTGAGTTCTGCGCTGCAGCTGCATGCAGCATGGACATTTATTGGCCAAAGTATTGGACCAATATCCAATACAGCCAGTTTTCTTTATATCGGTACTGATCCGATATTGGACTGATGTATCCGTGCACCTCTAATTTTTAGCAAATGAATATTAAATCTTGATTTCAAAAAAGCCTCTTGGCGAAACTGGCCAATTGTGGCCTTGGGTCCACCACGATCCGCTGGCTGGGAAATTGGCTCCATGGTCAGACCCAGAAGGTGGTAATTGACAGAAGTCAATCATCATGGTGCCCTTTAACCAGTGGGGTCCCCCAAGGCTGTCCTTGGACCCATATTGTTCAACATCTTCATTAATGATGTAGACATGGGAGTCAGAACCGGACTGGCCAAGTTCACCGATGACACCAAACTTCGGGGCAAAGCATCCACACCAGAAGACAGGAGGGTGATCCAGGCTGACCTGGACAGGCTCAGGAAATGGGCAGACAAGAACCCGGTGGTGTTTAACACTGAAAAATGCAAGGTTCTCCACCTTGGGAGGAAAAACCTGCAGCATCCTTATAGGCTCGGCAGTGCTACGCTGGCTAGCACTACAGAAGAAAGAGACTTGGGGGTCATCACTGACCACAAGATGAACATGAGCCTGCAATGCGATGCTGTGGCTAGCAAAGCAACCAAAGCACTGGCTTGCATCTATAGATGCTTCTCAAGCAAATCCCGGGACGTCATTCTCCCCTTGTACTTGGCCTTGGTGAGGCCACAGCTGGAGTATTGCATCCAGTTTTGGGCTCCACAATTCAAAAAGGATTTGGAGAAGCTTGAGAGAGTCCAGAGAAGAGCCATGCACATGATCAGAGGTCAGAAAAACAGACCTTATGACAACAGGCTGAGAGCCATGGGGCTCTTTAGCCCGGAAAAGCACAGGCTGAGGGGTGATCTGATGGCCACCTATAAGTTTATCGGGGTGACCACTAGGATATGGGGGAACGTTTGTTCACCAGAGTGCCCCAAGGGATGACGAGGTTGAACGGTCATAAACTACTGCAATTCCGTTTCAGGCTGGACATAAGGAAGAATTCTTTACTGTCCAAGCCCCCAAGGTCTGGAACAGCCTGTCATTGGAGGTGGTTCAAGCACCTACACTGAACACCTTCAAGAGTAAATTGGATGCTTATCTTGCTGGGATCCTATGACCCCACCTGACTTCCTGCCCTTTGGGCGGGGGGCTGGACTCAATGATCTTCTGGGCCCTAATGTCTATGAAATTTATGAAAGTGCAGAAAAGCCAATAAGGATGGAGGCCACAACACAAGGTCCTCCCCCACTCAAGGCAGCAACCATCTTACTGAGCCATCCCCTCCTCCACCCTAGCGTGCTATTTTCTAGCTAGCCCCACCTGTCTTCCCCTCCTGGCTGCCCAGTGGTCCAGCTTCAAAAAGATTGGTACATACCCTGAGCATTGCCTAGCCCAGCAATTCCCAATCTGTGGTACGCATACCACCAGTGCTACGCAGATAACCTGTCAGTGGTATGCATTAACAGATTTATTATAATTACTCTATATGACAGAAATTTGCTGGTGGTACTTAAGGTTGTATTGTTTTAAATCGGTGGTGTGCAATCTGTCAGAGTTTGGGAACTGCTGACCTAGCCTATGGTTTGGTGGTTAGAGCACTTTGAACCTGAATCTCACACTTTCTACTAAGCCCCTCTGAGAGAAGGAGGCCTAGAACTTGGGGGGCCTAGAACATGTTGGGGGCAGGACATTGCATGAACTTTAGTTAAAGTGCCCCTGCTGCTACTTTGAAGCATGGGGATGCTGAATACACAAGATGTGTAGGCTGCTGTAGCGCACTAATTAGCACACTCCAGCAGACTGATTAATGGAGTCTGCTCTGGCACACTGTAATTACAGTGCGTCGGAGCAGTGTCCATGCACATCTATAGGCACCCTAGATCTCCTGTTTCTTGGCAGATTCCCTAACCATTAGGCTGCTAAACTGAAAGATAAGAAGGCTTCTCTCTACTTCCCTCCCCTCTTATTTTCTAATCATTTTCTTTTTTTGACTAATGTTCCAGGATTTACCTAGCATTGTATACATCTGGACAGTAGTGTAACTAGGGCAGGGCGAGTGGGACACTGATTTAGAGAAGTCACTAGCAGCATTCTGCAGCTCTCCCCTCTTGCTGTCTTGCTGTTCTAGAAAGGCAAGAGGGAGGCAGTGTCTGAGGGGATGGATCAGTGCCCCAGGTGCCCTGCCCTGTCCAACAATAGTGGTGCTGTCCCTTTCCTGCCTTTCTGGTACTCAGAGCAACTGTGCCCAGAACACCAGAACTGCTAGTTACACCTCTGCATCTGGGTAATTTTCTCACACCTCAGAGCCTAGACATCCAGGGCTCAGACTTCTGAACATGTTCAGAAGGGATGTGCAGGGTTAGTGTAGGAAGTACACATGGAATCCAAACGCCAAGCACCAAAAATTGCTCTTATGTAAGTGTCACTTAGGCACATACAAGTGAATAGGATTTGGCCCTTCATATCTGACATGATTTGTTAGTCACCATATTCAATTTTTCTGTCATTGTTGGTAAGTTATAAAAATTCATATGTTATCTGGAGTTTAAGGAAAGATTATTATATCCTTTTGTGAGTTATAAGTCTGGAAAGGACTTTTGCTTTTATATTTCTGTGTATGTTTGTTTTAGCATTTGTTTCTGTTAATCCTTTATAAATCTTCCCTGTAATAATATGGACACAAACCTGCCCCAGGATTGCAACTGGTAGTGCTTGATGGGGCTGCTAGAATGTGTGGAAAAGAACTGCTTTTCCCTCTAAAAGGCTGCTAACCATCTACAGCAGAATGTTCCCTATTTTGAGCAAACCCCTTCCCTCTCCCTCCCCCCACAATCTATTAAACGAACATTACTAAAGTTGCAAAATTAGGAAATGCCAGAATACGGATGGATTGTGCAACTCCAGTTTAGTCCCTTTTTGCATATGCATTATGCTTAATTGTGATCACACAAATTCTTTCCATCCCTTCTCTGGAATCAGTGTGTAATGATCAATCTGTTTTCTGAAGGACAGTGGTTTTCAACCTTTTTTTCATTTGTGGCTCCCTAAACAATTTTGAATGTAGATGCAGACCCCTTTGGAAATTTTGAATGGAGGTGCAGGCCCCTTTGAATTGTAAGTGTGGGTATTCATATACGTTTGATCATAGTCATCTTTTGTGGATCCCTTAGACGTTGTTTGTAAACCCCTAGGGGTCTGTGGCCCACATGTTGAACACCACTGCTGTAGGGCTCTGCTTAATTTGTTGGAGGAGTTGGAAGGCTTATAGTGAAAGTGATAGGGGGTCACATGGGTTAAAGTAGCTGAATATCATGGAAAATAGGATTCTGTCTAACTCTGCCACAGAAACTCCTATGTAAATAAAGTTTTTTACAGGGGTTAATAATTATGTTCCTTATTTTCTGGTTTCCTAATTTGAGACCAGTATGTAATTTGCAAAAATGCTGAGCCGCGACAGCTAGAACTGGGATTATTGGGGGGTATAATTTAAACATATAGGGCACGTCCAGGTGAGCACAGCTGTGCAGCATGTGGTGCCGCAAACACGTCTGCAGCACCACATACCACACAGTCAGGTGTTCTATGCACTGCAAGGGCGTGCTGCCCATGCGTGTGCTGCTTTTTTTCTGTGAGGTTTGTTTTGTTTGTTTGGTTAGGTTTTTTTGACCCCTGGGTATCCAGGGGTCAGAAAACCCATAGGAAAAAAAAACAGTAGCACATGCATGAGCAACATGCACCACTAAAAAGCAGAGCCATGCACCACCCAGCAGGATCATCACTGCAGCCCTGGGAGGCCCCCAGGACCCCAGGTGAAGCTGCTGGGGCCAGCACAGTGCTGGCTGTAGCCCCCACTACTGCCCCTGGGGTAACTTGCCATGCACCAAAGCATGAGTGGCACGGGCATTCCCCAGAGACAAGTAACTGCGGTGCAAGGTGTGCTGCTTGCTGCTTGTCCCCAGGGAACTAAACATCCATGCTTGTCTGGACATGGCCATAAAGTACTGAAAAATCAGGTCCATCTTGTCTTGAATTAGAATCCCAGAATTAGAAACCCAAAATTAAGCCCTTAATCCTTCTGTTTCCCTCTGTTCACTATCTATAAAATGAGAACAATATGACATGTATATCCTCAGATGTAGTGATGTGAGCACCAGCCCATAGGGAAATGTTCTTGCTTTCAGGGCAAGATTTGACTAGTCTGCAGTAAATTAGGGCATATGGCCATGCATTGGCTATTCATGAAGTAAGTGCAGTCCATTCTGTGTGCCCAGAGAGGCAGGAGTCTTGTGGAAAAATAATGCATGAACATGTAATTATAAATTGTATCTTAACATGTCCCAAGTCAGTGAACAGCAATGCATAAGCAACCTTCATTTCGTATGTCCTAATTTTTGAGTGCTTGGCATTGCAATATTTAATAATGTTCTTTGAGCATTATTTTATCATTTTCTGCTTGCTTTTTGAAAAAAATCTAGGAAAACTAGAACCTCCATTGCTAGATCAGGTGCACAGGGCAGGGCAGGACAGGGCCTGAACTGGGTATGTGTGCCCAACCAGAGGTAGTGCAGAGCCTGATCCTGGCAGGAGGGGCCCAATCTGGCCATAGACTGCCCCCAGGCTACTCATCAGGCTTGCAGGGCCAAAACATTGAGCACTCCTGGTATAGAATCATAGTGAAGGGGGTTATAAGCAAGGTTGGAACCTTTAGTTTCCATATACAAATCTCTGCTGCTTGAATCTCACCCTCTATTCCAGGAAGGGAGTGTGGCCCAGAAGGCACAGATATCTGCCTATTCTCCCCTCTCCAGGTTTGATTCCTCATGCCCCACTCCTTCCAATTTCCCCTGGATCTGCTGCACTGCTTTTGGTTTCTTGTCTCTCTCCCTTTAACCTAAACTAGCTTCTTAGGGTGCATCCCAACAAGTACGCACATTCAGGGGTGCACGTTTTCTGCATGACAAAAAGAAGTGGCACATAATTGTGCCAGCACATGACAAATTGACCCAGGTGGGGTATGGAAGGCTGGGGCCAGCATCTGTAGTAGCTCCAACAGTCTTATACTGGGGACCTCCTGGGACAGCAGCTGCACTGAGCTGGCTGCTTGGAGCCTGGCTGGCACCCAGAACATGGTTCTGGCCAGCCAGGTGCTGGTTCTGGCAGTGCAAACTTCTGCCATATGCACCACACATTTAGCAACCATTTTTTTTTTTTTTACACTGGGATCTTCCAGTGGCAAAACCACTGTGCTGCAAACTAGCAGAGCAAAGTGTGGTTTACACCGCTGGAAATTGCATGTGCATGCTTGTTGGGATGTACCTTTAGAGGGCTGACAGACATGGGGAGGTGGGCAGTAGAACACTTGTTCCTAGTGTCCTTGACAAGCCACTTCTGGCTCTTCCTTAATGTCCTGGCTCCATATTACATTTGTCTTTTTCCCCTTCAAATATTTTTCCCCTGGCTGAACTGGTTGTCTGTCAGCAGCTCTCACTTTATTTCTTCTGCATTTGAATCATTCAGCTTCTCCTCTAGTCTGCCTGGGACCTATATTAAAAGCACTGATGAGTCAAACCTTCTGTGCTTAAGTCCACCCCACAGTAGAGCTTACATTACAGGAAAAGTCCAGATACACTACTGGAGCATGCTTAGTTTTTGTATGAGAGAGTGTATATGCAGTCCTATTAAACAGTAGCATCTCTAGGGCAATAGAGCACATAGTTTTGCAGTGACATTACATGCATATGGCCTGCCTGATCAGTAGTAGGAGCTATGACAGACTAGAACAGTGCTTCCCAAACTTTTCTTCAACATGATCCCATTTATGGCCCCACAGTGCCAGGGCCCGCCCCAGCAGCTCTTGAGCTCTGGTTGCCACCTGCAGGAAGCAGCAGCTGTTGAGGCCAGAGTGTAGAGTCCAGCTCTCTGCCCCTGTCTCTTCCCCTGTGGGCAGCACAGCCAGAGCAATACATACTACATTTAGTTCTTTGCTGTTTTAGCTGAAAGTACACACACGCACGTTTCAGCATAAAGCAAATACCTAGCATGGAAAACTTCATTCTGAATGGCTAAATCAGGCTCGAGTTGTACAATACCAAAAAAGATGTTATTATAATGGGAAGTTTGAGATTAACCTTACCAAAATAATTACTGTTGGAGGTAGTAATATTGCCCCAGTATGCAGAAACTTTTAATTCTGCTGTAGCATAATGTTTTTGGCAGGCTGCAGAAGGAATGTACACTTTAACTGTAATTTTTCATGTTGTATCAGAAACTATATAAATAGTATATCATGTTTTCTCACATGTAACATGCCCCCAACATTGGGGTGTTTGTATTAAGCAGGGAATCTGATTTTTCACTTGGGATAGAAGCGGCCTACTTTTGTTATCTGCTGCATTGTGGAGCAGGAGTCACACTATCACTCAGGCAGCTGAAGGAATCAGTTGACTTAATGGTTCATTGTTCTTCACTTCAGCAGTGCTAACAATCATCTTTCCTTTTTAATAGTCATGGTGCTCCACTAATCAAGTGAATGTTTCTTCTGGCAATTTTGCTGTCTGATAGCTACTCCTGGTCTCTCTCTGCCCCTCTTTCACAGCGTTGGAAACAGGGTCATTCCTGGGCGGGGGGGGAAGAATTGGGGTGACCCCAGGCCCTGCACTCTGGGGCGTCCTGCAGAGCCAGGCACAGTATCAGCAGCTCCGCATCCAGCCGCTCGCTATTCCCACTCGCTGACTTGCCACGGGCCCCGCACCCTGCTTGGGTCGCCTCTGCTGGGAGACCCTTCCAAATCATAGATCTACCCATGGAACCAGTCCTCAGCACCAGCTAGGTTTTCAGCTGTAGTTAAACAGAAAAGGGAGGGCAGATCAGTTAAAAACTAGGCGTTATCACTGCTCTGTGCATCCATAACTTTAAGAAAATCTTGTTTTTCATCATTCTGCCTTTCAAAAACAAGGTGTATATTATATTCTGGGGCATATTGTATGCAAGAAGGTATGGTATGAAAAACTTTTTATCTGGTATAACATTTTGATGGGGATGCTTTCAAAAAAGTAATTGTAATAGCTATATTATTAAGCTCTTGAAATTAATAAGGAAATTTAAAATATCTTTTTTCCTTTACTACCTATTTCAGTCACAGGTGGGTATCAAATGCAAAAGAGGAAGCATCAGAGTAAACTTTTATTTTAACTGCAAATGCGACCTGTTTCATTCTGCCATAACCAACAAATAGCAGTATACAAAATCTGCCCACATCTGTTTAAAAGAACCTGCATGTTACTACCATAACAGTAATAAAATTAACATTAAAATACCTGGTGCTTATTAAGTACTTCTGGTGACAACAGTATTTATGCAAACATAATTTATTGGAAATCAATTATTGCACTTCATTAAAACCTAGATTTGGAAAAATACTTAAGCATGTGCTAAATGAAAAGCATGTGCACAGGAAAAATACTGTTTGCTTGTGTACTGTTAAGTTAATGCTCCCGGGTTGTGCAGAACCAGGACCTAAAGGAGGACCTGAAGCTCATGTACGTTATTTGTTTATAATTCCATCAAAAATGTAAGTATAATTGATTCATCTTCTTTTTAAAAAGATCTATTTTTAGAAGTGTATCCAGAATGTGTCAGGAATCTTAAGAAAATATTATACTCTTTATCTTGGGAATACATTGAACTATTCTATTTAAAAGCGGGGAGGGGATTGTAAATTGCATAACGTTTCTGGAACTTGCCCCCAAATTTCTTTGAAAAGAAGCAGTAAAAGTTAGAAGGGATGCAGTTGACTTTAAACAAGCACTTGAGCAAATGTGCTTTTAACTTCATATGATTATCAGTAATGACTAAGATTTCTATAACTAAAAATCTGAAATTTGTTTCTCTCAACTTAATACATTTATCTACTTTGTGAATATTGTTTTACTCTTCCAGTTGATCCTGTTTGAAAAGTTAAGATATTGTGGCTTGAAAAGCCACCAAAGTTGACCAGCAGACTTTATTTACAGTAGTGAACCTACTCCTAAATTCATTTTGGTAAATGCATTAGGTTGCAATTTGACAGTGTCCCTTAAATATAATGTAATATTCAGGGACGAAGTCTTGCATGTGGAACAACAAATGCAGACCCTGACACGCATGCAGAATCCTATGGGATTTTGTGAGGATGTAAGCTTTTGTACCTGTAGATTGTACCTGTTCCGTAACTCCTGTTGGTCAATAGTAGCTTGAACTCAAGTTGCATTTAAAACTGCTTTCTGTACAGACTCAAAAATTGATATTAAAAAAAGAATCAAATAACTGAACATATACAAGTGTATGTGCATACTCTTGTAAGACATTTTTGCTCCAGTTAATATTTTTTGCCAAACAATGCATTGCAGCTGTTCAATTTATTTATAAATTGGACCCAAGTTCAGCAAAATTTTGGCTAGGAAAAAACACCATCCTGTAAACTACAGCTTCATAGTTAGAGCATCTCTTGCCTAAATTGTGGGAGAACTAGGGTCAGATTTTCTTGCTGTCTCTAGTTCAGAGCAGGGAGTGGAGTCAGCATTTTAGACTACCCTATCTCTTTGTCTTCTTTTGAAGCTGTTTCACTTTGTATAAAATATAGCTCCTGCTTCAATTAACATTTAAGTAAGTCATTGCTCCCTTGTAGGGAGTCTATAATCAGATAGATTACTTCTCACCTCTGGCCCCATGAACACTTATGGTAAGTTTAATTAATGACGCTGCTCCCTCCTAATAGGCACTGATCTCACAATCAGCTTCTTTTCTTCTGCTAATTGCACCTGCTGCTCCTGGAAATTTCTCTCCTCCCACTGCTGTTCTTTACTATACTGTTCTTTATGATCAGACCCAAAGAACAATGTCTTGCATTTGTAGTAGTAGGCAGCCATCAATCCTCTGGATCATGGCATACATGTAAGAGATTTAATCAAATGCCTGATCAATCCATTAGTGGCTGATAAGTCCAATTCAGGTGCAACACATCTGATTACAAGTTTCACAGAGCCATATAGTAAAAGCAGTGTTATTAACCAGCATGCTCCATTAACCGGCATGCTGATTGATGCAGCAAAACCGAAACAACAAGTCCCACTTCCGGTTTCACCGAGTTCCACTTTGGCTGACTTTGCACTATGGCCCAGGGCAAAGCAGTCTGCACAGGGCCCCCCCCCCCCGTCCTCGGCACACTGGTGCTAGGGAAGGGCAGCGGCGCACCGACGGGGCGGAAGGGGCAGCAGCCCGAACAGGCAAAGACGCCTGTTTGCATCTCTCAGGTAACTGGCATATTTGGTTATCCAGCACCCCACATTCCCCATGGGTGCTGTATAACAGCTTTTGCTGTATATTGTCTCAGTTGGAGTCCAAATTTATAGCATGCTGCTTTCTTCTCTCTCACTGCTTCCATCCTCTGGATCAAAGCTGCTTCACATTGAGCTGCACCCAGTGCCAGATGTTCCCTCCAGATTGGACTGGATTCTGCATGCTCCCCTACAGCTTTTTAAGTTGGTGTTGAACAACTGCATATAATTTTTGCACATATCATGGTACTGTTAGAGGGCAACCCTGCTTTCTAGAGCCATCTTGAATCTCATTATACAAAATATTTTTGGCAATGTGGTCTTCTATTCTGACAGCCAATCCATCACAACCTGTTCTTCTTTGATAGTCTGTTTCCTTAGCTGATAGTTGTTTGTTATTCCATGCACTTTTTTGTTATATCCCAAAATTTTTAGCTGCTTTTCTGATCATTAGTATGAAAACAAAGAATCAAACGCCTTTGACATTAGTGGGGTAAAATAGGTGCATCTTGGCCCCCACATTTTTTAACATCTACTTTTCATTCCTGCTTCTTCATTAATTCAAGGACAGCAATGACGGCATTTATCTTCAAACCAGACTAGATGAAGGCTTGTTCAACATTGCAACGTTTAGAGCAAAAACCAAGGTGAAAGAACTCATTTTGAGATTTCCTGTTTGCAAATAATGCAGCCTTGGTTGCCTACAGTGAATCTTCCCTGCAAAATCTCTTGGGCAGATTTTCAGAATCATGCAATAGCTTCAGGATAGCAGTTAGTCTCAAAACTTGTGATCATGTACCAAGGGATGAGAAAAAGCAATACCTGACATCACTCTGGAGGATAAATCTCTTGGTGTCATTGACAGTTTTTGCTACATGGGTTCTATGATCAGCAGGAATCTTGACTTTCACTCAACTAACCAAATTGGAAAAGCAGCTTAACTCTAGCCCAACTACACAGTTGGGCCAATAAAGGATATCACCCTAAGAAATTCTTGCCTCATGTTATTTCTGGATGGTCATGGCTACAACATCACTCTTACATTTGGTATTTCAGTGCTAAGTGGAACGGTTTAAAACAGGAAAGACTTGAGAGAAATCCAATGGTTATGACTCCCTTTTTGGGAGATAGGACACCTTGGTTCAAATTCCTGCCCCAGTCAAAGTAGCAAAGTTTGAACCTCTGACATCTAGTACTTGAGCTACAGCAGCTGCTCTTCATTGTTTTTGTGAATCAATTCCTCTTTTTAAAAAAATTAGATGACTAAAAATGCAGCTATTCATTTTTAGTTATATTCTTTCAGTTCACTGAAAATGCTGAATAACTTCAGCTTTGGGTCAATCTAATATAATAATTTATTTTCTAAGGTCGCCTTCAGACCTCAGGTTGGGGAGGACCAGGTTAGAG
>NW_017728992.1:154676521-154699596 GCF_001723915.1 Gavialis gangeticus
GCTAGAAGATCTATTAGATCCCTTCCGACCCTAAATCTATGAAACTATGAAAAATAACTTTGATATATACACACACACTGAATATAGTAACACCCCTAAAGATGATTGGATTTAATAGTAAACATTGTTCAACAGAACAAGTATCCAAGGTCAAGGCTTTAAGACTGTGATATTCACAAAATGATTATTATACTGCAGCACAGTGCCTTACATTGAAGATAACCACTGTTCATAAGAAGTACTAATATCACAGGATATTCTCAGTTAACAAACTTCTTTTGGAAAGATCATTACCATAAAACATTTGACAAGTCACTGGCTTAGTACTTGAGTGTTAGAGGTGCACATGTTGATTTTTTTTTTTTTTTTTTTTTTTTTTTTTTTTTTTTTATAATTAGTGATGCATACTGTTGGGATATTGTCAGGGTAGAAAACAGTTTTATTTGTATCTTGATCTTACAGGAAGTCTACAATTATGGTGCTTACATGAAAAGGACAACCTAATTGAGGGTTTCCAAAATTAAGCAACTTAAAACCTTGTAAATATCAATTAGAGTAACTTAACCTTTGTTTGATTATTTTGTAAGGCTGAAAGTGAATTACAGAGAGCTTCAATGGATGCAACCCGAACAAGTCGGCAGTTAGAGGAAACCATTGACAATTTTGAGAAGCAGAAAATAAAGGACATAAAGGTATATGTTTATGTAAATTTGTAAATATTATTCACATTTCAGTTTTAGGATGTTATTTTTCAGGCTGCATGCTGAAATAATTCTTGTTGCTTGTTTGACAAATTAGATACTACCAGCTGTTCTTTTGGCTAGTTATGTATAAACTGGTGCAAATACTGTGATAGTCACAACTGTTACAATGCTCAACTATTATAGAAGTTGCACACACACAAGATCAGCTAATTATTTGTGCAGCTTCATTTAGATAGTTTTTAACCGTCTTACTAACAAGAAGTTATCTCTTCTTTGCACTTTTAAACAGCTGCTACATTCCATCCCATAGACAGCTGAATTTGTGGGTAGAATGACATGACCACTCTGTATCAACATGCCTGAATAACAGCAGTAGTTATAAGGAGGCAGGATATAGTTACCCAAATTGGAATGCAGGTCAGGTAATAGGATTAAGTCCCCTCCTGTTACAAGACATGTTATTGGATCTTTAGACTGCGAGTGGTCAAAGGTTTGTCTTCTTTGAGTAATAAAGCACGAGTAAAGGAAGCTCATAATTTATAAGTAACTGAACGTTGAATCTATGACCTCAAATTTTACTGATGTTTCTAAACTGGTGTACTTTATCATTCTTTCTTATTTGGCCTAGGCATTACATTTAATAATAATAGTAAAAAGGAGACCAATGATGACACAAGTAGAGCAGTTTGGATGAGAATCATTCCATGAAGGCTGGAGATTATTATTCAAGAGTGGGGAGGGTTTTTACAGTGTATATTAACACTGTTCAGACCATGGAATGCAATGCAAATTCTTCCTACACAAGTTTGAAGAACATTCAGGCTTAAATCTTTAAAATATTTAAATGAGAACTATGTTCTTATATGGGCATTATGTTTCTACTGGGCAAATTGCTGCTTCTCCTGCAGAAATTGCCAGAGTACAGGTGTTCATTCACTTTCTCCTGGAGGAAACTTGTGCCATACAGCAGAAAGATCTTTTGCATTGGCACCCCTGTGAGTTTCCTCCCACAAGAATGCATACCTGTAATGCTAGACTCCTCTGTGCTCAGAAGAAGTTGAGCTGCTGCAGGCCTCCCAAGCCTTCACAAGATCAGGGGGTTCTGGGGACCATGTGGGGGAACACTGCCCTGCTACTCCCTCCCCTACCAGAAACTGGGAGGAGAAAAGCAGCAGCTGTTGCAGGGTGATGCCTGTTTGGGGAAGGTATGGGAAATCTTTCCCAACTGCTCCACAACCTGCCAGGAACAGAAAAGAGTGGAGCAGCTGCTATTCTCCATGCCTTCCCCAGATTGGGATCATTGTCCTTGGGAAAGGCACAGGTGGCAAGGAAGAAGGGGGTAGCTGCAGGTTGAAATGCCTGTACTCCTCTCTCCCCCTTTCCAGATTTCTAGCACTGGACATCTCCCATAACTTTCTAGCCCCAGAAATGAAAGCATGCTCATATCCTATATAAAAATTAGCCCATGCTTGATCTCATAATGTTGTCAAGGGCAAGAGTATATTGTGCAATTTTATTTATTAGCTTCTCATGTTTCTTCATTGCCTGCCAATATCACTAGTAGAGTGTTTGCTAAGAATTGAATGTGGAGCAGCATAGATAGCAGCTTGACAAATTTTATTTATACTTATTAACCCCCTAACAAACTTTAGTCCAAATATATAGAACTTTAATATAGGAAAAATCCATTAAGCTATTTTGATGTTTCTGACATTACAGATGTAATTCTCTTAAAATTTTTATGCATTTGAAGCAAAAACTCTCTTTCATGTAAGAAATTGGTATAGCTCTATGCAAATAAATCCTTTGCTTAAATTTGTTTTTAGGATATATTTTCTGAATTTGTAACTATCGAAATGTTATTCCATGGAAAAGCTTTAGAAATTTATACTGCTGCCTACCAAAGTATACAAAACATTGATGAAAATGAAGATTTAGAGGTAAGGCCATTAAGACTTTAAATAATTTATGCGTAGGACCCAGTTGTACACTACTGATCTACCAATGGTGGCTAAATTGGAAAATGCAAAGGATATCATACAAGTCCTCATGACACTCTTAACTTTCTACTTCAGCATCAACTTTTCTTGGACCTTAGCTAAAGTGAAGAATGCTCTGCTATCAAACAGTAGATATTTAAAGATTGTTACCAAATTACACCTTAATCTTCTCTTTGAGACTTCTTCAGTCTCTCTCTCGCTCTTGCAGTGGTTTTCAAAGGGTGTGCCAGGGCATGTGCCACAAAACTTATACTTTTATTACTTTTGTATCTGGCCTATGGAGCAAGTCATCCAGCCTGTGGGGCTCCCCACAGGTCCAGAATTTTGGTGGCTTGCTCACAAACAGGGAAGAATTGATGGGTAACGTAGTAGTGGATGGCAACTTGGACAACAGTAGGGAAAGGGAGGATGGAGAGCAGCTGACTACGGACTCTGGACGTCAGAAAAGCCGACTTTGACTCACTCAGGAAACTCATGGGCAGGATCCCCTAGGAAACCAGTTTGAGGGGAAGAGGAGTCCAGGAGAGCTGGCTGTACTTGAAAGAAGCCTGCCGAGGGTGCAGGAACAAACCATCCCAATGTGCAGGAAGACTAGCAAGTATGGCAGAAGACCAGCTTGGCTTAGCAGGGTCGTAAATCACAAAAAAGAAGCTTATAAGAAGTGGGAACCTGGACAAATAAATAGGAGTATAGTAGAAGGAGCAACAGTCTCAAGTTGCAGCAAGGGAAGTTTAGGTTAGATATTAGGAAAATTTTTCTCACTAGAAGGGTAGTAAAACACTGGAACAGGTTTTCTAGAGGTAGTGGTATCTCCATCCTTGGAAGGTTAAGACCTGGCTAAACAGCAGTGGCTGGGATGATTTAGTTGGAGATGGTCCTGCTTTGAGCAGGGGATTGGGCTAGATGACCTCCTGAGGTGCCTTCCAGACTTAATTTTATATGATTCTATGATTCACGCATATATACCTTTTTGGGTGCAAGAGTGAAGCTTGCCTCCAATATTAATCCAGAAAAAGTATGTCCTAGGTATCAAAAGTTTTGGAGACACTGCTCTAAGACATATTTTCCAATTTCTTAACAATTCTTGTGAATCTTCTGCCAGATATATAACCTACCTATTATTTCTTGATCTTTTCAGGGGCTGCATTTGCCTTTTTAGCCACAACATCTTGCTAGGACCTCATGTTCAGCTGATTGTCTATCATGTGCCCCATATCACAACAGAGAAATTAGTAACAGTTTTTTCCCCCCATTATTTGTATTAAACAGTGTTACTCTTTTGGACTCAGGCTGTCCTCTGTCATGGCACTAAATTCACTGATTTTTCATCTGAACAGGTTTTTCGGAGTTCACTCCATCCACCAGACTATCAGTCTCGTTTAGATATAGTCCGTGCAAATTCAAAGTCTCCCCTTCAGAGAAACAGCTCACTAAAATTTTCATCTGGAATGGTACAGGTAAGATAGAAAGCATCTCTGTTGGGCACTGTCAGCTGAGGGCATTTTACCTTCAAACAATTTATCCCAGGAGATTAGAATGACACTGTTTGTCTCATGTGCTTTCTGTGATGAAAGCTAAGGAATGCCAGTCCTACAAGCAGAAGGTTCAGAGAAGGAATGATGTAAGTAAGCACATGCATATGGAGGGGAGGGAGTGTTTCTAGCAGGGTCTGGTACCTACATGTTCAGTGAATATCTTTGTTCCCTGTCTTGTGCCTAGAAACAGTGATTGTCCCATTTAAATTTACTAAAATTTGCATGCAATATTAAATGTACACTGCCTTTAACTATTATTAAAAGAGGAAACAACATGCATGAAAGTTCTGCCAATACATGGTTAATAAACAGAAAAATGGTCAGTATAGAATCCCAACCACCTTGTAGGAAACAAACTGCCCCTTATTGTATACAAGAGGTGGAGAAGACTTCTACACTTAATCTTAAATATTTCATTTTAGAACTAGCTGAATCAGAATGACTTTAGGAAGTGCAAGTGGACTCCTTACCAAGAAAGAATAAAATACAGAATTTGGGTAAAACAGAATTGTCTGTATTCTTGAGTATAATAAGAATGCATTTCACTCAGTGATAAACGCATCTAAACAGGCAGAATATCTAGCTTGACTGAACCAGGTCTAAAAATTCACTGTAACATGGCAAAAAAGGAATTAAGATGTCTTATAAACAAACTCCCCCCCCAAACACTCTAATATAGAATACAGTGTTAGAATTCTTAATTCTTTCAAAAGCTGTAATACTAAAATATTTTAAGACTGTTATGAAGGTTAAGCAAAATTAAAAACTTTGGATTTCATGGGATAGTGTAATTTTGGAAGGTTGCCTTGCTGCTTTCCACACTTTGGATGCATGTATGCATTATTTTTGCCTGAAGTAAGTCACTCACTTTTTTCATCATTCTTTATGGAGCACCCACACCGTCATCCCTGCCCCGTGAAACAAGAGCACCATAACTGTCACCTCCTCATTCAGAGGAAACTATGGTATACACCTTAATCAGTGGTTCTCAATCATTGTAGATTTGAAGCACCCCTCATTAAACCCAAAACACCCCTCCATAACTTTTGTGAATTGAGTGGCACCCCATTTTAAAAGCTAATATACTTATTACAGTGCTTACCTTCTTGCAGAGGAGCAAGGCAGTGGGGGGGGGGAAAGGAATGGTCAAATAAGGATGGTCCTGAGCCCGCACTCATCTGCTGATCTCCTTGCATATCGCAGGACACCCCAGAGTGCTAAGGCACCTTGGTTGAGAATTATTGCCGTGGGTAAGAGAGCATTAGCATTCCACTGATGTGCTTGAGGTAGTAGTTCCTAAATCATCAGGGCTTTCAAGGCAAGCATGACATTTGCAGTTGAATGTATGGGGCTCTCAGCCCTATTTAGGGTAGCAACTTCTAACTTGGGAATTGCACTAAGTAAAACAAGAAGTAACTATGACCTTCCTCAATCATATTCCTACAAATTTATACTACTGTTACTTAGACCATGATTCATACTTTCACAAGATAATCCTTAGCACAGTCCTCTTGATCTGTTGCATGAAAAAGGACTTGATGCTCCTTGCCCCATATATCCTTGCCTTGCATTCAGAGTTGAGCAAGGGAAGTAAGATGTGTGAACACTCCACAGGCATTACCATATTAAGTACACTGTCAGCATCTCTCAAAAGTATGTTTTGATAACTTTCAAAGAACTTAAGTTGCAGGTGAAGATTCCCTCCCCCACACCTTCCTTTTGTGTAAAAGGACTTAATTCCACCTACAAGACAACTGCCCACATAAGAGCTTCTTACACATTTTGCAAATTTAATGACCATCTAATTTTTTACAAATTCAGCACTATCCATTTTCACTTGCATTTTTTTCACTTGTGATCCTTAGCAAGCTCTTGTCACGCTCCTCACTTACTAGAACTAGGGCTTTCCTGATTACATTCTGCTGATTCAAAATATTTTTCAAATGTTAATCAATTACTTTTAAATCGGTCTCAGTTTATAGTGTTTATATCAATCCGTTTAGCATATTAAGTCAGAAACTGGTCCACCTGAGCTGCACTGAGAAACAGGCCAAAATTGAGGAAGCTAAAAGTAGCTTTAGGCCACTTTTGCATCCCCTTATGGAACACAATTTCACCTCAGAAACTGCTCTTACCATACCTTCTTGCATATAATGTAATTTCAGGCAGCTGGTTTTTGGAAGAAAAACCATATCTTGTATGCAAGATAGTAAATCTGTGACCACTGTTTTCTCTTTCTCTAGTGATTCAGTGCTGCTGTGCCTAATACCATTCAAGTCACCTACAAACACCCTGTTGTGCTTATCTAGTAGGCAGCAAACCTAATGCTTTACTTTCTTGTCCTGTACTTCTGTACAATAAGGTTTTTTTCGCCACCCTCTAAACATGCTCTGTGTCTTGAAACAGGAGAGCTAGGTAGGTGGCTGTTTCAGCAGGCAGATTAGCCTGTGGGGAACTAAGCCTGCAGTGCTCCTGAAACCAGCACTTACCAGTAAATGCTGGCACAGATGTTTCTTTATCCTTCATTGAAGAGCTTTAGTCATATTACCTTAGTCTGGCTTCCTAGCAATACATACCAAAACCAGGCTGCCCCGTGCATTTGTAAGTTTGTTTGTTTTAACTGTGCCGTGGTTAGTATATTTACTCTGATCCACTTCCACTTCCTCTGCTTCCACAATTTAAATTCTGCGCTCCTGCTTATTAAAAGCTGCCAACTGTTACTTAGACTTGTAAGTAAAAGGAAACATCCTACTTAAACTTATGAAAGGGCAGATTTATTGAAGAGCTTGAGTGCAGGGGTAAAGAGAAACAGTCACCACTTTTTAGTTAGGGTTTAACTAGCTCTGCAACTCACTTGTAATACAAAAGTGTGTTGTTATGTCAGGGGCAAGAAATTATTTGGGCCTGTGGGCCACAAGCAGTTCTGGGGATTGCTGAGCCGGTCAGCATCCCCCCCAACAGCCCAAAGCCCACATGCTCTATTGACCCTCTCCGCCACTGCCAACAGTGCACAGCCCCAGCCCTGACCCACCCTGCACCTGCTCCAGACTCACCCCAGCTGGAGTGAACCAGACAGAACTTGTGCATACAGCCCTGACCCCAGCCCATCCGCCCACGCTGAGCAGCTCACCCTGCAGCTCCTCTGCTGGTATCATCACTGCCTCTGGGCCTCTCAGCAGTGGTGCAGAGGAGCCTAGGCATGGGCTCTGGGCAGCTGTAACAGTGAAGGGGAACCTTTCCTCCATGCCTAGCAGCATCTTCTGCCGCTGCTCAGCATGGGCGGGCAGCATGGAGCAGGCACAGGGCAGGCCAGTGTTAGGGTATACATGCCGGTCCCTGCCAATACTACAGGGCTGGGGCCAGTGGCAGTGGAAGCCAGGAGCTACCACCACCTGGGCTGTCTAGGAAAGCCAGCCAGCTGCAGAGCTGCCCCAGTCCCGCTGTGTGTCCAGGGGAGAGCAGAATGCACCACAGGCTGATGGCGCCTGAGCCAGGCCAAACCAAGAGACCAAGTGGGCCAGATAGTCCTTCCACAAGTCATATTTTGCCCACTGTATATCCTGTGAAGGTGGAAAATACTATTTTCATGAACTATTGGTGAACATTTTTCTGATTTATGAAACTAACTTAGTGGTTTTATCTTAACTGTATGAAGTTTTCATAACTTGTAAACCATTTATTTTTCTTCATAAAATATTAATCTTAAACTGTGTATATAGTACACCATAAACATAATAGGTATGTATTATTCATCTAGTTAGTGCATGAGCCAAAAATCTGAAATAAATCCTTTTTAAAAATAATCATAACTTCCCTTCTAGACAAGCTACAATACCTTACCCTATTTAGCTTAGCAATTGAAACCCCCTCAAATCCCTGCCATCTTTGAGTATCCACCCAAGTCTTATTTCTTCTGCAGGAACTATTGCAACTTCTTTGTTATCTCACACAATTGAAAAAGCCACAGAAGGTGAAGAACAAATCTCTAAATATAAAAAGAATTCAAAAAATTGCTCCTAAATATTTAAACTCCAATAAGCTGGAAATTTAACTTTGTCCAGTTATTAAACCTATATTTTCTGTTAATTTCCACTTTCAAAGATTTCTGACAAAGTTATAAGTTTTTTTCTCCATTTTAAGATGGTACATAAAGCCTGTAAGCAAAAGCTTTGATTTAAAAGTTTCAACAAGACAAGGAAAAGGTTTTGCTAGCTTTTATAGCTTAGATATTTACTTTTAATCATTCATTTTATTTGGCTACACTTGGCATACAGATGCACACAATAAAATTTGAAGTAATGTTTGTGTTTGCATACAAGATAAAGATTTCTAGATTATGTTTTTCACTTGGACGTGTAATAGAGTGCAAGCTGATCAAGTTCTTTTATCTTCAACACAAAAGGGATTTTGTGCATACAGATTAATGCGAGGAAATAATACATAAAGAACTTAGTTGAATTGTTTCCCAACCGCACTGTAAGCCAGGGGTAGGCTGGAGGAACACTCAGGGAGTTTTGGTGAGCTGTTGCAGGCTTGGTCAGTACCCATTTCTCCCCTGCACCAATTCACCAAAATTCCCCAAGTGGTAGACTACCAGACCCAGCCGGGGCAGCGGATGAAGCAGATGCACAGGGAGCGGTGTCCGGAGCAGGGTGGGCAGGGCTGGAATCACAGGGTGGTGACAGCATGGGGCTAGGGCAGAGCTACAATCTGGTTCCCACACTGTCACTGTCCTGCACTGCTGGCCCCGACACCAGCCACTCATCCTGCTCCTGGACACCACTCCCTGCTCACACACTGGTCTAGGTAAGTCTCTATGGAGACCCCACCCACTCTTAGTCTGGTGCCCCTGGTGGTGGGTGCAGGGCAGACAGGCTGGGGTATGCAGGTAGCAGGGCCAGGTCCAGCAGCAGCTGGAGGAGCCACTATTAATGGGGCTGCTGGGAAGCTGAGTCCAGAATGCCCCTGCTGCAGCCAAGGACAGGGTTGGACTGGCCACATGCACCACAGCAGGCTTCTCCCTATGCCTGGGTCCATGCAAGGCCAAGGGATCTGCCACAGACCAGATAAAATCCTCCTGTGGGCCATATCTTGCCCACCCCTGCTATAAACTAAAACTTTTATATTAACGGGAATCCATTTTAAACTTATTCCTCAGGGTGTTTGGTTTTTTTTTTAAATATATGACTTAGTAGGCACTGGAAAAAGAAAAACTTCCTAAGGTCTTCATGCTTCTACATATATAGCAGAACTTTAAAAACTATTCTAACAGTATGTTTCAGTATGAAATTTTATAATGATATTGTTAGCTTAATTCCCTTCAAACAAATACAACATAGCAGGAGCTTTGGTTAAACTGAATTGTTGCCACAAACAATGCAAAATAAAAAAGATTCTTTAGTTCTCACATTTCTTATAGGTATGCTGTCAAATTGAATTTGGATTGCTTTGCCAACTTGTGGAATAAATAAAGCTGTGTTGCAACAGGTATCAGTCAGTTTCTAATTTTATTTTTTTGAAGATAAGCCACAAAAAAAAAAACCACACTTAAGTTTGGGAGCAGTTTAGCAGAAACAAAACAACAGAGTGTCTTCATCATTGTACAAGAAAGCAACAATAGATTTCAGAATAAATACCTTAAAGCTTGCCACACAGAATTAGTACTACTTGACTGCTTTAACCATGGGGAAATAGTTAAAGACATATTCCTCCTCCAAGTGGTTAGTTATGCTTTGTACAGAGAGAACTAATCCCATACAGACAAGGCACCTAGTAAAATAAGCCATCTCGACTGAAATGTTAAATGTACATTAAGTGTACGTAGACCAAGCCTTAGTACTCCACATGGCATAAATGCTACATCACACCTATTTTGCATCCCTTGTTCTTAGTAGTTTTAAATAACAAACTTATTTGATTTCAAGATGGAATTTGATACATGTATTAAAAGGGGTTCTAATACATTGTTGGCTGCATCAGTAAGTGACTTGACGAGCCAGGTCCCTTCCAGTACTGTGAAATTAGTGTGTTCCCATGAAGAAAACTAGTGTAGTGTAAGCAGCATTCTAGTCATTCCAGCTAGTTACAAAGAAAATGAAACCATTACATTCCAAAGTTAGACCAAGCTACAACGTTCAGACTCACGAGGCAGATGAACGCTCAAAACTCTTGAGGAAAAACTGAAAAAAAAAAAAAAAGATGGCTTCAAAGACCATTAGAAAGTGAAACCTTCACTTCACCTGAAAGTTTACTTGGCATTGCTTATTCTGGAAGGCCTACCCCTACTTTGATTGTTGGTCTACAGCAGGGACGGGCAAAATGCAACCCCAGGGGCCTGCCAGGCCATTCTGTCCAGCCCACGGGGCTCCTAAAAAAATTTATAAAATTAATATTTATCTGCCCTGGGCTGCCTGTCATGCGGCCCTCGGTGGCTTGCAGAAACTCAGTAAGTGGCCCTCTGCCCAAAATAATCACCCGCCCCTGGTCTACAGGCTTGATCCCAGTTCCCATTAAATACCATCTTTACCCAATCCAAATTTATAAGTGTTATGATTTTCCATGTATAGAATCTAATTATTGGAAAGTCATCTTAAATTTGTCTCCTCCCCCTCCACTGCTGCAGTGGGACAGTTGGTAAGAGGGGGCAAGCAGCAGATGAGCCAAGTGACTTGCCCCTCTGATGCCTGCCCTCCTCGCAGTGCTGTGCCCTTGGTGCCTGCGCCCCCACCTGGACTACATGCTGGTGGTTGCACCAGCAGCTGCTCTGGATTGGGGCTGCCACTACTGCCTAGCTAAAGTGACCATGTGCTCCATGCCCCAGTACAGAGGTGGGGACAGAGCTGGAACCTTGACACAGGATGAACAGTAGTGGCATGGAAGGTGGACAGCAGAGACTGTAGGGTGCAGCTGTAACTCCAGGACCTGGGTTTACCGCCAGTCACGGTAGCCACTACCCCCACTTTCCCCTAATGCTTGTACTCAAATCTGAGATGAGGGGGTCTTTATTTCCTCCAATCCAGGGGGATGGGAGAAGACATCTTATCTTGGATTAAAACTACTACTTGGTAGTTCTCTGCAGCAGAATTTAGGTTGAGCTTTTAAAGAGGAAAAAATGGGTAACTACCTTTGATGTACATTATGGTTGGGGAACTGGAAGGCAAGGGGAGAAGAGCTACCTCAAATGCATTGAACCTCAGGGTTGGAAAGGAGCAGTAGGAGAGGAAGATGCAGAAAGAGCACTGCTGTGAATTTAAAAATCTGCAGTGGAAGCTCACCCACTTATGTTCCCAAAGCTGTAAGTTGCTGGCTGCTCTTCCTCAGGAGATGCACTAATACAGTCACCTTTTAGTGCTGCTGCTTTAACGGAAAAGGGTTGCAGGCTTGAACACAAGCTCCTTTTCCCCACTTCCCAAATTTTCATAAGACCTTCAAAATGTTTTCTGCACAGCTTACCCAATGTGAAGGAAGTGAGATTAGATTTCTCATTCAAGTATGTTGGGCTGCCTTTTGACTCACCACCACAGCCTTTCCTTCTTACTGGAAACCATTCAAAGTGATTGACAACGTTTTTAAAATACCATTTTTATGTTTACCTGCCACAAGCTTATAATATATATCAGGCATCTTTCTTTTGGCACTACATTTTTTGAAATCATGAATAAGTTGTTACATAGTGGGGAAAGGAAATAAAACAGTAAAAAAAAATGTTTTTATTTATTTGATACCACATTTAGAAAATTTCTAACAGTCGAATAAGAAAAGAGGAGGAAGATGAAGAAGAGGAAGATGATGATGACGATGATGAAGAGGAGGAGGAACTAGAAGCTACCAAGGAAGAGAGATAACTGATAATTGTTTTAAAGGTGCTTTTTAAATTACAAGAAAAGCTTTTCATTTAAGGCTTTTATATATTAGATGGTAATTCACTGACACTATCCATTAAAAGAATCCTAACAAAGGAGGAAGACAGCCGCAGTAACATTCAGTCCTTTGAATGATTGTCTATTTGTTACTTTGACAGTCAGTCAGTCTTGTGGAGGTATGAAACACTTCAGAAAATGGAGGTCTTAGACATAAAGTAGTTTAATTCTCCAAAAAGCTTCCCTAAAAATTATGTATACAAATCTAGTATCGACTTCAAGGTATTCAACAAAAATGCTACTGATGTATTTAAATATTTTCTAGGCAGATGGGCAGTCCTGAATACAGGAGGCTTTATTCCTAGGCCTAGCCAGCCTGTGTGTGTCATTGTATTTGCATAGTGCCTTATTCCCATCATATCTGTCCTTTAGAGCCAAGGTCTTATTCAGCTAACTCAAACCATTGCCCCTGGTTGTAGACAACTCCAAGAAACTACTTCCTTGAAGTAACTGAACACATTCCCTTTCTCTGCCTGAGCCTGATACTAGAATGGAATGGTATTTACCTGTAAAAGAGTTTTCAGGGCATGCGTGCACCCTGATTGTTACTACTCTAAAACGTGCAAATGTCTTAAATCAAAAATCTTACCCATGCTCTCTGCCTTTTTGGTGGAAGTGCCTTCATAACAGCCATTTAAGTTGGGTCTTTACTTGAAATTCATTTTTTGTGCTTGCTTTTTATACTAGTTTATTCATTTCCTAGTTTTTATAAACTACAAATACAGGACTTCAGTATGATTTCATATTTATCTTCTCAAACTGTCCTGAATAAATATATCAGTATTGTATGGAGTTAAGTTTTGTCTGCCAAAAAATTGTTTCAGTATTTAATTGAGCTTGAACTTTTGTATTACTAGTCTTAATTGAATATATTGAGACCATACCACATGTATCTACACGATGCAAAAAATAAAAGATTTTAAATGGAACTCCTATTTATCCATTAGAACTTAAACAACATCCAAATTTCATTATTTACTTACCAACTCACCGAATTAAAATATATTAACTAGACACTAAATATTGTAAAATGTTACCGTAATTTTCTTTTGGGTACAGAATAGAAGATTTATATTATGATGATGTTATTTCCTTTTTTCGGTAAAAGCAGCAATGCATGTTTGTTTTGAAGGGAGAGACAAAGCCTTAGCAGAAAGTAACACAGGGAAAAGAAAGTTAATTTTAAAACACATTGCAATTCAGAAAAAATATATTTGAATGGACCATATAAAGTAGTTTTAAAAATGTCAGCCTAAGACAAGATAAACAGGAAAAAATACAGGGATAGCTGACAAGGAGAGAAAGAATAAATCTGTGTAAAGGTTTCAGAATTAACAGGACCTAAAACAAAGAAAAAAAGTCACATAATGTAGCTCCCAAATAGACAATACAAGCAGTCCTCAGACTTACGATGCAATTGGTTACTGAAAACCACATCTTAAGTCGAAACATCGTAACTTGGAACCAATTTTCACATACAAGCAATGTTATAAATGGGGGATTGGTCTCTTTATGCGCTTGATACAGCTGTGTCCAGCTGGTAAGTCTGGTGTGGTGGAAAGGGAGGAGGAAGGGAAGGGATGTGGGGGAGCAGATCAAGGCCCACATGGTGAGGGAGGGGCTGGGGGGCAAGTTGTTATCTGGCAGCTCCTGCTGCTTATCCAGGAGGGAATGGAGGGGAAGGGGGTGCCCCCGGATCTGCATGGGACAGGTCAGGTGGGGCTGGGACTGCACATGGAAGGGGTACTATGCTTTCTCAGACCCACCCCCCAATGAGCACAGCCCCATCCTGTGCTTATCCCACCACAGCTGGGCAAGCAGCAGGACAGCACAGCCCCCACTCCCAGTACAGCCCCAGCCTCGCTCCGATCCAGGGGCACATGCCCTCCTGGATGAAAGGCAGGAGTTGCCAGATAAGCAACTTGCCCTAGCCCCACCCTCACTGCAGGGGGCCTTGATATGCCCCTTTCCCATCCCTTCTGCCACACCAGACTTACCAGCTGGACGCAGCTGTATTCAGTGTTGCAAAATCAAAACCCACATTGGAAGGTCAAAACAGGGTGTCAACTTATAAATGTCTTAAGTGCCGTTTGTTGCAACTTGAGAAGTCGTAAGCTGAGGACTGCCTGTAAAACAGTTGTCCCACTAATAAACGTTTGCTAGAGATAGTGATGAAACCAGCAGTATGCTGAAAGGCAAAACAACAACAAAAAAACCTCTATAGTTTTGTACCAGCTGGGGAAGCCAGAAATTTAAGATACAAACACAACAACATCCATTATATATAGGTGAAGCATGTTTTTTTCTATTTTAAACAGTCCAGGTCAACACTTAGTATCTTTAAACTGAACACCACTCTTCATAATCCCTGTAATAACCTGGACACAAAGTCTCTCTGAAAAATTAGCCATTTATTTTTCTTTAAGAGGGTATATTAAAGAACATGTCAATGAATTCTGACTTTTAAACAAGTAACAAGTGTACTACTGTAGATACTCACATAGAAAACTTTTTCATCTGGTCCAGATTGAAGAAAATCATCAAGTATTTACAATGCAACACATATAGAGCTTCTTAGTATTAGATTAGACACTTAACTGTTACAATTCTGGCTGGACACTGTCACTTAGATTTGGCAATCAGTTTCCATTCAGATGACAATTCTTTGTAGAAGCAGTTTCATAATTTACTCTAAAGCATGCCAGGTTTCTCTAATGCATGTCTTTTAAACAGCAAGGAGATGAAGCATTTTACATTTCTTTTGAAATACCATAAATTGGCATGGAGTCTTAGAAACCAGGATACTAGCAAAACTACTTTCAGTTAGATGCCTAAATGAGGTAACACTTAAAGTGTTTTCATAAGTGTGTTAAGTAGTAGTTGAAAACTTTATATTTAAGTTTCTCCTGTCTTAGGTTCTCCAGATTAAAGTACAGCACAACCATTTCTGTCCTATGATGAGGACCTGCTTTCCAAGCTTTTGTATGAGTGGGGTGATAGCATGCTACGTGAAAGGAACACATTTGCATTTACATTCTTTATCTTAGAAAGTAAGAGCTAATGCTTGATTTACTTCTTCCTCCATTGAAAAGTGTGTGTGGAAGTTAAACATATTCAAAATACAAACTCAGCTGCATAAATTTCCTTACACATTATCACTTAAGAAAAAATGGGGATGTCAGCAATGAGTCTACAAGCTTCTGCTTTTGACTGATGAACACTTTTCCTATAGTAGTTTGGTGTTACATTGCTTTAAGAACTGTTGATATAAGTTTATGTTCTTATAAGTAGGTAACATTCAATAAATTGTCCACTATAAACAGTTTACTCCAATCCCAACATTCAAATTGATACATGTATTTATTTCATCACTAAGTTTCATGCTGACCCATAAAGCAGCTTTCACTGCGTCTTTCATGCTTCTGTGGTGCTTAGTCTTCAGCTTGGGAAATGCTGCATATAAGCCTTTTTCCCTCCCAACCAACAAGCTAGGTCATAAGTCTACCGTAACCCTCATCTTTGTCAGCAGCCCTCTTTGCTATTGATGTTTCTGGTAATCATCTTCCCTACAATGCAACTACTTTAACATTTCTTCATTGATAAAATACTAACCTTCATTTCAGGACCATAGAAAGCCACCACAAATTCACTGTCCATGGAGCAGAGTAAAAAAAACCCAAAAAACAAAAAACCTCAGATAAAAGCTCTTTCCTCTCTAGTACAGTGTTTCTGAAAAGTCAATGTGGAACCTACCTGGAATGCTACTTTAGGAGACTTCAGTACATGCTAAGAGCAGGGCCATGGAATCAGTCACAGAAACCTGATTTTAAAAACAGCAATCACCAAGTCCCACCACCAAGGGTACTGTTTGAAATTTAGTAAGATATTACCCCCACTGTAATGCACAAATTTCTCATGAGGTTTTCAACAATATAAAACAGTAGATAAAAATATAGGATAGACTTTAAAGTGGAAATAGCTCTAGTCAGTTTCTGGTAACCGGTCCATCATGTCAGCTGTAGATATGGCCATAGAGAGAGAGCGAGCCCCTACCTTGGTACGCTCCAAGTGCAGAGGGTAGCAGGCATTTTCTTCACTGAACCTGCCCTGGGTTTCACGGATTTGACTTTGGGGCCTCATGGGATCCTTGAGAAATGGAGAGATGGCACAGCTGAACTGCAGAGCTGCGCAAGTGAGGAAGTGGGGACCAAGTGCCTCAGCCAGTGCCCACTGCTCCCAGATGAGCCCAGGCATGCTCATTTCTGCTTTGTAAAATGCTGGTCCTTGCTTGTCAGGAAGCCTGCTGGCACTGGAGGTCACAGCTCATCCAGCGTGCTGGGAGGTCAGTGACCCGATCCACAGCTGAGGGAATCAGCACTGGAGTGTTGAGAGGTGTTGCTTTGTCCCAAATTAATGCAGCAGGGGCAGGAGTGGCAGTTACTGCTGCCTTAACTGTTGACCTTCCAGATAAAGACTTGTACCCTGGGACAGTATCTCTCAAACTGGGTAGGCACTCTCACACCCCACCATGGGTCCCACCCCCTCCACCTGCTGTGATGCAGCTCACCACAGCACATCCCCCTTCTCTGTCCCACCCTGTGCATTTCTCTATACATCTTCCACAACACCCGAGCTGCCTGCTGTGCCTCCAGCCCTCCCAATCTCTGCAAAGGTTGGCCCAAAACAGACCATATGATGCAGGGGACCTGGGGCTTGTGCCCCTCCTCATCCTCTCCATTTACACCAGTGGGACCTTCCATCAGGCCAAGCTGCAGCATCCCTACTACTACAGTGACTTCCCGTCTAGCCTGCATAGCATCTCCTGGAAACGAGTTTCCTGGAACAGTTCCACCTGGCAGCAGCACTATATCACCCTCAAAAAGGTCTTGCAGCACCCCGCCTGAGAACCACAAGCATAAGCAAGATAATTAGACAATTGATTTTTGCTCTTTAAATATCCCTAAATCCCAATACTAGATTCAAGTATGGATAAGAAACATTAAGATGACCCAACCTTAAAATGATTTCTGAATCTAGAAGCTCAGCAGCAAACATATGGCTCCCATATTTGTTTCCCATGACCAACTTAAGTGAACTTGAGATGGGTAAGTGTAAAAAAGTTTAAACAAGTAATCCAAAAAGTCAGTTGCAAATTATTTTATTAAAAAGTTGTAAAGCTGGCTAACTTGAACACGAAACTACTTGAGGTACCTGTGACCACAGGAAAACAAAGAAGACTAACAGTGTGCACATAAGGAATTTGTTCATCTTTACAGTTTATCTATCCTAAATATGTAGGTTTGATAAAAACCCAAGGTAATTTGTTAATGAAGATGACATTAGTTATCCAATTTGAATGGTCTCTTATGTCAGTTAGCCAGCACTTATATTTTCATAAGATATAAAGAATCATGGGACCGTGAAATGAAAGCACACTAAAAATCTTCAAAAGCATTACAGCTCCAAGATTTTATCTTGGTATTAAAAGTCAATCAACAGTTCAGTAAGATTACTAGGCTCTCCCCCACCACAAAAGGAAGTTAGCCTAATACAGTGCTAAGATATCTTACCTTACAAACATCAATTTGAACCAAAAACTATAAATGGAAAACTGAACCTGACACTATTTACAACTTCCTTTTTTTATGGAAATAGTTTCTTCTGCTTCTTCCAATAACAGAATTGTCAGTAAGAATCCATCAATACTGTGAAGTCTAGGTTTTTTCATTTTAGAGGCAATTAACCTTTAGAGTAAACTGAGCCTAACTTTGCGTGGGCCAATTGGTCTATCATTTAGTTCCTTAATAGCCGCCATTGCTTCCTCATAATTTGTCATGGCAACAATGGCATCACCTGAAGGTAATCCTTGTTCATTATACTGTATAGTAACAGACTCTGGAATGACTCTGTAGCCATAGAAGAAATCCAAAATTTCATTAGGGGTGGCTTTAAAAGGTAAATTCTTTAACTGGATAGGTACTCCATGATCAGAACCACCACCAAAGCTTGGATCAAACATAAATCTTCCCTCTGGATAGCCCCCCATGTTCCTGTTTCCAAATTCCATTCTCCCAAAGTGTTTGCCATCACCACCATAGTCCATGAAATGTTGGGGACCTCTAAAATCCTCAGGGGGACACATGAAATCGTCAGGCGGGCGTCTAAAATCAGGACCCTGCCTAAAGCTCCCAGGAGGACCAAACGAATGCTGAGGTGGTCCTTGTGGTGGTCCAGATGATGAGCCAACTGGACGAGAATGCTCATTTCTGTCATACGCCTGTGAATGACCATGCACCTTTTCACCTGGTGCTGATGTTGGAATAGTTATACCAAATTCCTGCATCTGTTCTTCAGATATACGTCTTAGTAACACTTCTGTTCCCAAGAATCTTCGCCGATTTAAACTTTCTGCTTTCATTGCCTGTTCTTCAGATTTAAACTTCACTAATGCTTCCCCCAGCCCAACTCCCTTGTCATCGTAGAGCAAGTAAATATCATCTTCATCAATAGCAAATCCTGCGAAGAACTTCTGCACTTCAACTTTTGTCACATCAAATGGAAAATTTCTTATATAGATGCACATTTTAGGGCCAGCATGCCCCTCTCGGTAACCTTTTTCCAGTACAGTCTGCCCAGGCCGATCTCTTTCTTGTGATCTTTTCTTTTCGTAAGATTCAATTAGTTTCAACATCGATCTTTTAGAAATAGGAAAGATGTACACAGCGCGGTTGAAAAGAACCATCCTGTGAAATCCCAAAGCTGCTTGATAATCTCTTTCACTCTTCAACATCACAAGAGCATCTCTAGTTCTCCTTTGATATTTGTCTGTTAAAAACTTGATTTGGTTACTACATATATCCAGCTCTCCGAAGAAAGCTCTCAAATCTCTCTTCTCAAGATTTGTAGACAGATTTCTTAAGTGTATCCAATAATCCTGGCTATGAGGCGAATGTGACCGTGACCGTGTTCGTGTTCTTTGTCTCCTTGGAGGAGATCTCGAATGAGAATGCTTCCTTGAATATATATAGTTTGAACTTCTCACTGGAGAATGCTCTTTACTTAAAAAGGGATCCATTTCCATTTCCATCTCAATCTCATTCTTCATGCTAGCTCTATCACAGTATTTGATCCATTGCTCTGGGGCTGGACTTATTTCTATAAATCTTGAGCCAATGTATTGTTTATTACGTTTAAGTCCTTCCAAGGCATCCTTAGGTGTAGCAAATTTTACTACACTATTTCCGTTATTCAAACCATTGCGACGCTTTATGAAGATCACTTCATCCACTCGTAACCCAGAAAAGAAAACACGTACTTCATCTTCAGTTGCAAAGTAAGGTAAACCTCGTAGAAATAAATACAGGTTACCTGAATGCAACTCTTTCCTTGACTGGTTATAGTTTGCTACACTTGAATCACCATGCCTTGTACCATTGCTATGGAAGCCAGCATCTGTATGATTTGATGGACTTTTACTCATTCCTTTTGTAATAGCTGCAACTAAATGTGAAATGTTGCCGACACTTGAGGCACCAGAATTACTAAGACTTGTTCGTCTAGACCCAGATGTGGTTTCTCTTCTTCCACGATCAAATCTTTTCCTGCTCATTTCTATAGTATTCTGCATTTCTGTTTTGCTGCTGAGAAACAGTTCTATGCGGGAGTCCTTGATAAAGCTTCCTGAACAGCTCATGGCACGTCGTGCATCTTCATCTGTTGCAAAAATAATAAAAGCCTCCCCGGTTTCTCCTCCAATAATATGCACTCCTCCATCAGGAATATTCAATCCCAAGAAGAAACGGCGAATATCTGCAGGGCCCGCAACAACAGGAAGCCCCTGTAAACGGATGACTACAGCCATGCTGCGCTCAACTCACAGCAAAATCACCTGCAGACAAAAAGGTACACATGATAGCAAGTCTTTAGTACTCATCTATCACAGTATCTAAGCTCTTAAACTAACACCTTTTTAATGAAAATCCATGATTCAATCAAGCTTTATGAAATCAAGCAAGAAGCTCACAAGTTCACCACAATCATTGAATCCTGTTTTAATCTTGAAGTAGATTTAGTCAAAACCATTAGCTATTCCACCTGGAAGTATGCACAATCTGTCAATATTCCCTATCTAAAGGCAACAAGATCCACCTGAGTCAACTCCTCACCATCCACGATAAATAAGGACCATCTCAAGTCTTTCTTGGCATGGCTGCTCCTTGTCAGAGATACTAAGAACCAAAGTCTCCTCTTTTCATTAGAGGCACTTGCTATCACAGCACTTAAAAATCTGAAAATAAAAGATATGGGGAAAAAAGAAGAAAAAAACCCCTACGTCACCAAAAAAAAGCATTTCAGTGACTGTAACGAATGTTATGCTCTCAGACACGTTGTCTACCAACTAACCAGTTCTGCTTACAAATGCGTACATATAACAAACAATACAACAACGTTGTCTCTCTTCTTGCAGCAGCCAAATGCATTCAGGAAAGCACTTCCTATTTCCCAGTCATAAAGTCTGTGAGAAATGGCTTTGCGTGGTCTTTTGACAATATTCAGCGAAAAATGTTAGCCTTTAGGCAGCTTACCTGGTTCTGCTTGGAAGACCTGATAAATTCTGTAAAATCAACTTAACTGTGGAAAGAAAATGAGACATAATTAATGGCTGATATCACATCTGGTTAAAATACTGTGCCACATTGCTATTGTACATCCATATCAATGGCTAATATTAACAGCCAAGCACTGTAATGAAACCACGATTTGGGTTGTTATGGAGAGGATTCCTTCCTTGTTCCAAGAGAAATACAAGTCAGACAATGTAATTCAGCAAAATGTTATGCCTTGCACTTTTGCCTGTGAATCCATTTAGAAGTAAAATATTCAAAGGTAAAGTTGCTTCTGCAAATGATGAAAACATGCCAAGATTAATGGGTCATCAATTGTGCCACACTGAACTGTTCACAGGAAACAATGGCCAATAAGGTAAAAGGAAAAACCTCTTCATTTAGTCCTTGAAAGATGCATAAGTCCCACTGAAGATTACATTAAACGTCCAATTCTTCTGAAATCCACCTGCTTTTGAAGTGCATGACAGAATATGTTACTCACCACCAGGGTATTCTTGAAGACACATCATGAAGAAAACCACAAGACAGAGCCAATACAATTCAACAAGCAGAAATTCCGAGGAGTACAGAAAGTTACAAATTAAACTCATTTGTATTTCCCCCCAAATATCTACTGTCCTTCAGTCACAGAACCAAAAACACTACTTTGAGAAGCTCAGACTTATCCTGATCTTTAAACAATTCCTATAGCATGAAAGCCATATAATTCATAGCATATTCCCCTACAGAAACAAGGTAAACCTATGCATGGAATTACTATCATATCATTAGCAATAATAAACTCTGGCTGATAACTGTTTAAGCATACTGCAACATTATGCAGGAACAAGTGCGACAGACCAGGGAAGAGACAGATCTGCACAGCCACCTCATAACCACAATAGCCCATTGCTTCACCTGAATTAGCACAAGAAATAAAACCAAAAATGTTTCTGTAACTGGCAAACCCAGTACCGTTTCTAAATTTGCTACATCCTTGTTTTGGAAAAACAGCTACAAGCCCAGACAACTGCATGTTTGAAAGTCACAGTTCTAGATAAAGAGCTTCCCACCTCTGTACAGCTATCTTCTCAATCAGTAAAATGGCAATGCCAACATGCAAAGGAAGGATTCAACAGTAAAGCCAATTTTCCCAACAAACCTTCAACTCAAAATCAAATCCATATGCCTGCATTTCATGTGGTGGTCTGTTGTATGTCAGCAGTTTTCTACTTCCCTTCTGCATTCCCATACCAATTACTACCCAATATTCTGTCTTCACCCCAGAATCAGCGATGTTTCTGTGGCGATAACTATCAAGATCTCCGCAATACATCACAGGCCTAACATACAACTACTATTCTTTAAACCAGACATCAAAGATCACAACAGTAGTGAAACTGAAATTGTCTCACACACAAACAGAGAGCCAAGTTTAGCCAATGAACTTCCACTAGCCGTCCATCCACACAACCAGCAGCTGCAAGTGCATGCAAGGCATCACATGCTTTAAATGAATGACCCAACAAAGCTACAGGTAGTTCAGAAAGCTTTTTTCTTTAAATACCTATGAACATATCAACACTTGAGCAAAGCCTTCAAAGCAGGAGTCTGAGAGAGACGGAGCAGGAAGGGTTTTGTGAAACCCCAGGTAGCCACCGGCTCAAAGCCTAAAACCTTGTGTAGCTCAAGCTCCATTTCTGATCCCACTTCACAACGCAGGCAGCGATCTCCTGGCACGGGAACGGGGCCCGGCCCGTAGTGCCACAGCCGGGCCGCCCATCCTCCTTTCTGCAGCAAGCCGCCGGGATGGAGCCCCACACAGGAGCCAGCGGGGGACGCAGCGAAGCACCAGCTCCCGGGGCTGGTGTGAGAAGTGGCCGACGCCGAAGCAGGAGGTCCGCTTCCCGCAGCGCGACGGCCGCGCGCTCCTGCTGCCCGAGGCTCCGGGCTCCCGTGCGCCGCCACAGGGCTCCCGCCGCCCCCGTCCTCCGCTCCTCGGCCCGCCCGGCGGCGCATCCCGTGTTCCCGCCCGGGCCGAGAACCGGCGCTGGGGCCAGAGGGGAGAACAGGCCGTTCCCGCCCTCCCCCGCTTCAGGCCCTCTGCAAGCGTGGGGCGACCACCCGCCGAGGAACCCCGCCCCGCCCCGCTCCGACCCAGCAGGCGACACGGGCCAGCGCGAGCAGCCGGCTTCCGCCACCGTACACACCAGTGCCCACTACACAGGCGCGAGGAACCGTCCCGTCGCTCTGCGCCCGAGCCAGGCAGCGACAAGATGGCGCCGCCAGACACCTAGTCGTACCGCGCAGG
>NW_017728992.1:154704596-154712211 GCF_001723915.1 Gavialis gangeticus
CGGCTTCCGCCACCGTACACACCAGTGCCCACTACACAGGCGCGAGGAACCGTCCCGTCGCTCTGCGCCCGAGCCAGGCAGCGACAAGATGGCGCCGCCAGACACCTAGTCGTACCGCGCAGGCGCGACCCCCTCCCCTTTGACCTTCCCGCCAACAGACGCGCGAGCCTCCAACCGCTTCCCACTAGGAGGAGGTGCGTGCGACTCTCAGTGCGCCAGTTCCGGTGCTAATTGCGCATACGTGCTAGGTTCAGGTTTCACTACGCATGGGCGGTTTGCATACCTGCCTATAGGGAGCCGCGATTGCTACCGGCAGCGCGCATGCGCTCTGCAGCGACATCTCGCTAGGGACCTCCCCCCAGCGGGATCCCAGTAGCCATGGTGATAGCTGGGCGTTGGGCTGCTGTCGCGCTGCTGGTGCCGGTGCTGCTGGGCGCGGCGCCCTCGGTCGGGCACAGCTTCTCCCTGCCCCTGCGGATGCCCCGCGACTGCGGCGAGCCGCGCTACTTCGACACCGCCAGCCTGGCGTGCGGGGCGTGCGGGCCGCACCAGCGGGGCAGCGCCTCGGGTGAGCGGTGAGGTGCAAGGCGCCACTCCGCCCGCGCTCTCTGCTTTCGGGCTCGGGCTCGGGCTCGGGCTCGGGCTCGGGCTCGGGCTCGGGCTCGGGCTCGGGCTCGGGCTCGGGCTCGGGCTCGGGCTCGGGCTCGGGCTCGGGCTCGGGCTCGGGCTCGGGCTCGGGCTCGGGCTCGGGCTCGGGCTCGGGCTCGGCAGGGGCGGAGAAGTTGCCGTGCGGCTGCCGGCCCCTGGCCGCGTCGGGGGAGCCCTGGAGATGAGACGTCTCTGGGGCGCCGCGGCCTCGAGCTGCTGGAGAGGGGAGAACAGGTCCTGCCCGGGAGGGCGCCGCAGCGGCACGGGATTGCCGGGTCTTAAATATGAAATTATCCTGTTGGAAGCTCAAGATTATTGTATTGGCTGAAAAACGAGTGTACGCTGAAAATACTCACATAAGTATGTAAATAAGCCGTCTTACTTTACGTTGTTCACTGTAATTTAGCCAGGGAGTGAGTGAGAACTGGGTCATCAACGTTGAAGCATTTCTTTATTTCAAGGCAAGCAGTTGTAAGGAGGGATCCTGCGGGAAAATGGAGAAAACAACGGATTTTCCACTTTACCGGTGGAAAATATGGATTTCTCATTTTTATCAGAGAAACCTGTAGGTTTTGCAGTTTTGGGAAGAGCTCTCCGCAGGTGGGCTGGGGCGAGCAGGAGGAGGGCGGTCAGGCAGGGGGCAGCACGTGCATGTATGTGCATATAGTTGCTGGGCAGCCTGGAGAGCAGCTCCTACGAGTAGGTGTAGGGATGGGGAAATTGAGACCTCCTGTAGGGAGGGCAGGGCTGGTGCTGATGTCCCAGCCAGGCAGCG
Source organism: Gavialis gangeticus (assembly GCF_001723915.1). Lineage (NCBI taxonomy): Eukaryota > Metazoa > Chordata > Crocodylia > Gavialidae > Gavialis > Gavialis gangeticus. Next base: position 154,706,020 of record NW_017728992.1, read on the forward strand.
CATGGGGCATGTGGCCCTGGGCTGCAATGCATGGCCACAGGGCCTTGGTGGGGAGCATTACGGGGCTGAAGCTTGTCTGGCAGGTGAGCATGGTGAGGCCAGCTCCCGCCACTATGTGCACTCCCAGGAAACAGGGAGGACCCATGCGCCCCCCAGATACGTATGCAGGGTGGGTGCAGGCTCAGGCTCCTGCCTTGCTGCCATCCCTTGGGGCATCCACAGCCCAGCAGGTGAGAACCAGTGGTTCAGGAAATGGCAGGATCATGCAGGGATCTCTTTGTTGCTGTGAGGTCCGTGTTGCCCTAGCAACATTCCCTCTGCATGAGGTAGCAGCAGGGGCAGCACCATGGCATTGTGCCCCTCACTGCTGCCGCATGCACTAGGGATGCATTGCCAGGGCTGGGTGGGGCTCTGGGGGTGGCAGTGATTGGCACAAACAGGGCCAGGGGACCATGGGAGGAATGAGGGGCAGCAGGACTGGGGGGGATGAGTGGCCTTGCATTTTAATCGCAGATTTTCTGGGGTGTTTTATCAGAGAAATTGAAAAATTTGTGTTTGTTTATTTATTTTTTAAATCAGGGAAAACCAGGATCCCTGCTCATAAGAAAGTGCTGGCAGCAAACTGTAAAGTCAGTTGAAACTCCCTGAGGGTGACTTGGGTTTAGCATTTGCTGTATCAATTAGCTGCCTCAAAAATTATCATACATTGTGAACACTTTTGCTGTTGTAGATCGTACAAGGGTTGAAATTATCATACAAATATAATAATTATACATCTGGCAACAATGAGCAGGTGGCCCACAGCGATAGCATAGCCTCCATCTGTGTGCAGTTGGGAGAGTAGAATAGGCAGGCACTGAGCAGGGATGGGTTAATCTGGGGGCAGGGGGACAATGATTTGGGCTAGAGGGCTCTTTAGGGAGTTTCAGTGAGGTGCTGGAGGGGAGGGAAGGCAATTGGTCCTGCTGGGGGTGCCAGATAATGTGAGCAGGCAGGCAGGGTCTCCATGGAGACCATTCAGTGCACTGCATTGGACAAATGGGAGGGCACCACAGGTGGGTGGGGAGCAGTGTCCTGGAGAGGGAAGGGTGGGCAGGGCACAAGACAGAGCCATGACCCAGTCCCCCCACATCCCCGTGATGAGGAACAGGGACATGCAGAGAGTAGATCGCAGTTCTGTCCTGACCCCGCATTGTCACTGCCCCATGATCCCCACCCTAGCCCTGCCTGCCAGTCCTGTTTCTAGATGCCACTTCCTGCCTGCCTGCAGCCCCATCCTATCCACCCAGCTGAGCGTAGCCTGCTTGTGGGGGGGTCCCAGGCTGATCTCCATGGAGATTCCACCCAGCTGCTCCATCTAGCACCCCTTGCAGTGAATGCAGGGTGGATGGGCCAGGGTGGCCAGGTGGTGGGGCTGGGTCCAGCAGTGGTGACAGCAGCAGAGACACAGGCAGCAACAGCCTGCCAGAGTGAGTTACTCCCATGAGGGCTGCCAGGAAACCAAGTTTGGCTGCTATTCTGCCACTGCCCTGCCATGCACGCCTGAGCTGAATCCGGGGCTGGACAGGGCCAGGGAACCTGCCACAGGCCGGATAGAATCCTTCGGGCTGGATCTGGCCTGTGGGCTGTATTTTGCCCATCTCTGGATTAATCCATTGGGATCCAACCCTGAGCAGGGCTTGAACTAGATGACCTCAGGTCTCTTCCAGAAGCTGTGGTTCTATGACCCAGGAAACTTTGATGTATTATTTTTATGTAACAGTCTAGGTCAGTGGTGTTCAACATTTTTCCCTAAGGGAGCTCATGGGCAATGCCTGGTCTGGATAGTAGTTCCCAACCAGCTCTCAGGGCAGACACCACAGGTCCAGGAAGAAGGAGCAAATTGCAGCCCAGCTCAAGCTTGGTTCTGCAAGAAGGGGAAAGAGGCTTCATGGGAGGGCATGGTTTGGTCCTGCGGGGGAAGGGGGATGACCCAGCCCCACCTGGGAAAAGGGGGCCCATGGCTCAGCACTGTGAGGAAAAAGGGTTTGATTGGGGAGGCATGATCAGCCCCAGTCTGGCCCTGCTTGGGGGGAAGGGAGTGTGGGAAAGGGGAAGGAAGCATGGTCCAGGCTGCAGGGATGGTGGTGGCCTGGCTTCAACCAGGCTTGGGGATTTGGCATATTAATGGCTCTGACAAATTTTCCAATTAGTGAGGAGCCCCACAGGCCAGGTGCAGTGGCTCCTTGGGATGCAGGTTGAGCACTCCTGATCTAGCTTCATTGATTTGTAATATGTTTCCCATCCTGTTATAACAATGTCACTGTTTCTAGACCTAGGTTTTTGGTGTTTCTGGTTAGCATTTCTTTTTAAATGGTTTTAAACGTTAAATTTACATTTTTATTCTTAGGACATAGTATTCCCAATACAATAGTGCAATATATTAATCTTCAATCAATAGGAAGCAGGGAAGAGAGGAATTTTTTAAAAGTACATGATTTTGATGAACAGTTGAGTAGGAGTTATTTTAGGGTGGTCACAACTTTGACTACTACTCTTTGCAAAAAAAAAAAATGCTGCTGATCAGGAGTTTGAGAGTATTTTAATGGCTTGGAAAGTTACATATTTTGACGAGTTTTTATGTTCTTAATGAAGTCCAGCATCATGCAATATGTTTAAAACTTTTAGAATAAATTCGATCCAGAATTATGCATATATAGTATAAATAATATTGTTAGACCCCGACTCCGTGTGGTGCCTGACGACTAGGGAGATGACGATCCAATTGCTCAGAGAGCAAACACCAGCACACATTGCTAGAAATAGCTTTATTCAAAACGGAGACAGCTTTGGGCAAGCTCTCAAAGAAACTGGGGAGCAGCCACGAACATTAGTTCTTTCTACGTTTTTACACCGTGGTTCATACTTATTAACATTTACTCCATTTTTGTCTCTCCTTTATTCCACCCATATTCCCTCCTATCTTAAGCTCTGCCTCTGTTTACTGTTTACTTCATTAGCATGGAATTGCCTATGCATTTCACTTATTTACATGTCTTTGCTATGGAGCACCTGCCTAAAACCATGACCTCAGCTTATTCCGGTCACTTGCGGTTTCTTCACTGTCTCCAAGGTCTTGCTTCTGTTTTATCTCCTAACCCTCCTACCCCCAGTGCTCATTTCTGCCCATGGCAGGGAGTTGGACTTGATGATCTGTCTAGGTCCCTTCCGACTTATTGATTCTATGATAGCTGGTGGGCTGCATCCTGTTCTCCTTACACAATGAGCTATATGTCCTACAAACTATCATGTTGTTAGGAAAATCCTTGCCTAAGCATCTTGCAGTGTTACTTTTAATATATTATTCTGCCTTGTGGTTAGCAGCTTTGCTGGGCCACAGCCTATAGCCTTATATATAGCTGCAAATTCAGTATTCCCCAAGATCCAAATACAGTCACCCTAACAAATATATGCAATACTGGAATAGTATATGTAATATAAAATTTTTCCCTTGCTTTTTAGGTACTTCATGTGTATGTTTACCAGGATTCAAGATGGTTTCTAATAATGGTGGGCCATCTGTTACTTGTGAAAAGTGCCCCGAAAATGTAGTAAGTATTAAGCTTTGTGTATTTTGATGTAGCATTACAATCTTTTTCTTTTCAATTTTAAATAGTTTGCAAAGCATTAAATAAGCTAGTGTAAGACAAATAAAAAATAAATATATGTAATTATGATTTGACTTGAGAATTTAACTTTAGCAATGTTACTTTAGCAATTAAGCTTTATGTTATAGCAGTGTTTTTTCATTTCTTCATGTTTGCAACTTACATGCAGGCATCTATAAGACACAAATCATCACAAGTCATATTTATGTTTTTTAAAACAATTTTTCACGCTTTGTAACTAGAATGGGGATTACTTCATGTAAAAGTAGTATTAGCACATTGTCTTTCATGCCAAAAATTGACTTTCCTAGGTTTAAATGTTTTGAGTTGTGCATTTGTGAAAATGCCATTGCCAACAAAAATTCTTTATGCTTAATGTAGGCATTAGAATAACTGTCTGAGCTTGTACAGTGTATATTGCAGTGGAGTCTCTGAGTAGAATTCTGAGGCATTGCAGTAATCAAATAAATAATAAAAACCAGTGTAAATAAATTAATAGACAAACATAAGCTGATTCATAATGATTTTTTGGTTTGCCCATTCTCTCATACTATCAAATGCTTTTAGAGGCTTTTGGACATCAAGTGTGTTAATGCTACATCAGTGTCTCTCAACCTCTTTAGACTCACAGCACACTTCAAGAGATTCATGGCACCCCTCAGAAAATGCCAGCTCTTATTTTTTTTTGTTTTTTGACTACAGAAAATATTAGAGCAGTTCTTCACTTGTAAAGAACTCAGAAAGACCACAACAGGTCAAAATGTTTTTAACACTGGATTCCTTTTTGAAATAATCTAGTTTAATTTTGTGAATCCTGTATGCACACTTGTAATAGTAGTAACAGGAAGTGGCACCCTTTAAAGGACCTCATGGCACTCTGGTTAAGAATGACTGTGCTACATAATGTTCAAAAGCCAAGTATTATATCATGATTTTAATGGAAAATATTCTCTTTCTATTGTATACAAATCACTTTTAACCAATACTTTTTTATTTTTAAGTTCAGATTAATTCATTTCAACATCTTTAAAGCAAAGGAAAAAAAAGTTTTAAAACCCCCTTTATATCTAATTACTCGTCACTTTATAAACCACCCACCACATAGAGTCTAAAACGCAAAGTCGTGTATCTGAATGGACTCCTACTGAAAACAAATCTTTGTGTTCAGACGGTTTTATGGTTGTTAAGCCTGAATAATGCCTCAATGTCTCTCTCAAATAACTTAAATATGTTGGACATTTTTCCAGGTGTCCTAGTAGACTTATTTTTAAATAAAACATTCTATAACTATTTTAAAATTTATTTAGAATGGAGTTACTGAAGATGGGTGGAATTGTATTGCTTGTCCTAAAGGCTTAACTACAGAAGGAAAATGCAAATGCCTCAACAGTGAAATTTTAGGTAAGAAATGTATGTGTAGTATAAATGTTAGTGTTGATTTTAAATATCTGAGTTTGTCAAAATAACACATTCTGCTCAATTAGCAAATTAATAAGGAACAGGAGGCTGATGCCATTCAAGGTTAATGCACATTTTTCAATCTTGATTTTTAAGTCTCCCTTTCTAACCCCCACAAAGTACATTCGTGGCAGGAAAAGCTGTTATATCTAATCGTTATTCAGTCTGAAGAGTAAAATGCTAATAATGGGAAAAAATTGCAACCATGCTTAAAAATATAAATGTATATATGTCTTATTTGTGTCTGTATACTACTGTGTACTTCACCTCTTTGCTGTTATTGATTTATGTCTGTCATAATTAGAGATAGTTGAAAAATTTTGGACGAATAGCTTATTTAGTAAAATATTTATTTTGGAAACTTCTTAATTCATGCCAAATTTCATGTATAATTTTGGCCAAAAATTAAAAACATTTTTTTTTTGCTTTGAAATGAGAGGCCATTTTGAAGTTTCCTTTGTTTTTTTTCCCTGAAGTAATACTAACAACATAAAAACCATTTGGGGTCAATCCAAAACATGTTTTCCTCTGAGTTGGGCCAGCTAAACACAACTCTAGTTTTAATCCTGCCTAAGACTGCTTATTTTTATTTGAAATGGAACTGCAAAATTTTAAGTATGCAGTTCTTTTGAAGATAGTTTTGAAGTTTCTCCTCGGCATCAGTAAATTCTTCTTTTCAAAATCCTTAGATGCAGGGGTAGCAGTGGACATAGTCTTCTTTAGATGCAGGGGTAGCAGTGGACATAGTATTTCTGGACTTTCGGAAGGCCTTCAACACTGTCTCTCACCCCATTCTTGTTAAAAAACTGGGGGACTGTGGTGTCAACACTTACACAGTCAAATGGGTCACCAGCTGGCTGGAGGGCTGCACCCAGAGAGGTAGCGGATGGGTCATTTTCGACCTGGAGGGATGTGGGCAGTGGGGTTCCACAGGGCTCGGTCCTCAGGCCCGCACTGTTCAACATCTTCATCAGTGACTTGGACGAGAGGCTAAAAAGCACCCTGTTCAAATTTGCTGATGTCACTAAGATGTGGGCTGATGTGGGCATGCTTGAAGGAAGAAATAGGCTACAATTGGACCTAGACA
>NW_017728992.1:154712306-154735432 GCF_001723915.1 Gavialis gangeticus
CTTTGGGAGAGTCCCTGTTTCCCCAAGCACTACCAAGAGTGACTAGAAATAACGGTCACAAGCTGGCAAAGGGTAAATTCAGGCTAGACATCAGGAGGCGCTACTTCACGGTCAGGGTGGCTAGGATCTGGAACCAACTTCCAAGCAAAGTGGTGCTGGCTCCTACCCTGGGGGTCTGTAAGAGGAGGTTAGATGAACACCTTGCTGGGGTCGCTTGACCCCAGTACTCTTTCCTGCCATGGCAGGGGGTCGGACTTGATGATATGCTCAGGTCCCTTCCGACCCTACTAACTATGAAAATATTTTTCAGCCCTTCATCTAGCTCTTATTTGTATATTGTGCAAGGAAAATACAATGTAAAGTGGCATACAATGCAGTGATGTATGCATACTTGATGTGCACAACTTCTACCCAAAATTAGAAAACAAAAATTATAGAAGAACTCAGTGTTTTTTTCACTAAAATACAGAGCCTTTCACCTCTGAGAGTATGCCTGCACTGAACACTACAGTGTAGTGTAGAAATGGCTAATAAAGCACTGAATGAGATAGCTCAGATATTAGAAGGAACCTAGTCACAATAGTACAGAGCTCTGTGTTGCCTGATAAACAGAGTACATTAGCCTCTGTAAAGGTCTGTGCTAATGGAGTGAGATTCCTTCTGGTACCAGAGCCAACTCATTTTGAACTGTCAGTATGGGCCTGTTGAAAGGGGAAATGTTTCAAAGGGGCAGCAACTGGTAGATTGTGTGAACAAGCTAAGAACAATTCAAATGCAGCAAAATATCCAACTTTAACCTGGGAGGAGTTAAAAAGTAGGATTTTTATCCATCCCTTTAATATCCATTTGAATGTCAATAGTAATAAAAAGAAACTGTTACTATCTGATGGCCTTTGTGAAATGTGTACTAACAATCCAATTGAGAGGTATTTTATCGCATCTGATACCACCCCTAACTGGTATTATTTGGCATCTTTGTTGACCATCTCATCAGAAAAGCAAATGATAATTTAGTATATAATCTTCTCAGTCCTGCAGAGGGGGTCTTTCTGGGTCTGGGCTGAAGTAGATATGGGGCTGTTTCAAGAATCATTTTTCATTTCTGCCCAAAGTTTATTGTTAAAACTAATAGTTAAATTAATTTAAATGCCTAGTAAAAGTTCATGCCTCTCTGGAGGAGGTAACCCGTAAGGTGCACCCTGCCCTGCCTTCTGCATAGCAGAATAATACTGTCGTTCATCAAGTAGACTCTTAAATTTAAGACATGCCTAGATTTTCTGGCTCAAAATTAGAAAAAAAAATCAAATAAAGACATTTAGAACTATATAATTTCAGTGGTGCATCTAAGAGTATTTATCTTTACATACCTTAAAGGTACAGGCCATTTTTTGAAGAAATATTTCAGTATTGGAAAAACGCATCTTGTATTCAAGGAATACATGTGTCTAACTTAGCTAACTAAATCATGGCCTCAGACTTGTAGAAAATGCAGTCTGAAATAAATAGAAAATTAGAACAGGATTGCCCTAGGCTTGTTCTTTTTAAGCATTATTTTTGTATATAGGTTCTTGACCTGCAGGGTATATTATTTAACATGTCAATGTTTATATTTTTTTTCATGTAGTGGAAAGGGATGTTAATGGAACATTGTTAAAAGAAGCATTATGTATACACTGTGATGGAAGTGAACAATCCTTTTCTACTTCAGATGTCTTAGGAAATAGGTAGGTGCCCTCGGTTCTTCAGAGTGATATAACTGAATCTGTCTTATGAGTCTTCATAAGAGAGAGAATCTGTTTGAAATGGAACACTGTCCAGAATAAAACTATATCCTGTTGGATAGCATTAGTACTTCTAGTTAATAGGGAAATGTTTTACTGAATATACTAGAGCCATCCCTGTTACTTTGTAGTAGTTTAAAAAGGGAAATAAAAAATGCCAAACTCATTACATGCTGTGGGAGTTGAAGCCACTTAGCACCCTGCAGGACCAGGATCCTAAATTTGTAAATCTCTAATCTATCTTCTAATTGGCTGTGGAGCAGAAGCAGATCTTAGCTTGACAATATATTGTTTTATTTTATGGTAAATGAATGGCAATTGAATTAGATGGGAATATTTATTTTTTTTTAGATTCCAATCCAGCTTCCATTGAAGACAATGGATAGTCTCCTGTGGACTTCATTGGGAATGGGTACAAGTCTCTCCTAAGCATTTTGCTGTGAATAAAAAGAACTGTTGGCCTTGTTTACTTGAGCTGAATGGCATTACCAGAATTTGAGAGAGAGATTTTGAAGAAATTATGCAGTCCTTACTGCTTGTTTAAATTATGGAAACTCTTCAAAACTGAAAAAACGTATTTTAATCTAAAATTAACAAATACTTTGCTATCTTATCAGAAGTAAATACCTTACTGTCAGTTTCATTTGACGTCCCATCATTAACTCCGTCTTTAGGTGCTTCATTCAATTTTTTTTGTGTGACTTATAGGTGTATAAGATGTGAACAGACATTCATCAATGTAAGCAAGTCTTGTGACTGTTCAGAGCCAAATATTTTAGTAAGTATAACAAAGCAGTCTCTGCAGAAATATGGAAGAAGAAAATTATCTTGTACAGTGTTTTATGTAATTTGTTCTAAAGTAGAATTTATGCCTCTTTAATTCTGTCTTTTCAGACAGGGGGGTTATGCTTTAGTAGCAGTGGACACTTCCCTCCAAAGGGAGTAGCAACTATTCGCTATGGGCAGCTAGTAAGTGTTTTGTGTCTAAAACATTATAAAGTGTCTGTGTATATACTGTGTGCTATTTTTGTTGTGAAGTATTTTTTAAATAAAGATAGAATTCTGTTACCTGATTTAACTTAAGTGATACCTTTTCTCTTCGCTGGTACTTTCATCTATCTTCCTTACACATGAGGCAAAGTCAGTTTAGTTAGTTACTCTCCATGCTTTGTTTTGTCCTGCTACATAAATGATAGCATGGCTTAAGTGCTAAAGAATGTTTTTCCAACTACTCAGTTGGTCTAATAAAAGATACCACATCTAACCAAAGAACCTTGCTTGCCAAGAGTAAAACAACAAATTTCAGCAAATAAGTTCCTGTACTTTCAAGCTGTTCCATATAATCAGACCCTTACCCTTGAAGTCTGCCCCTATGGAACAACATGCTGGTCGGAAGCTTGTGTCTTTTTCTTATTCTTTGATTCAGTTATGTCTTAGGCAAAATGTAACGTGTTGAAGTAGAACCAGTTTTGCCATAGCTGACATGTTTAGTATCATCAAAAGATATACTTTTCCTTTGGAATTGATCTTTCTCTAGAATAAAACGTTTAGAAGTCAGGAAAACTGTGCCAAATTCTTCATCTTCCAGTTGACACACTATATTATTTTTCAGACTGTAACACATTGTGTTAATTAGTTGTCCGATTCAGAGTTCATAAAGAGCACTAAAACATTCCTTTATTTACAGGGTATAACAGTGACTTCAGCATGGTTTCAAAAAAATCTACAAGCATCAGCAGCTGCTTGCTGGGTGAGTTTGAATATGCTTTAAACATGTATCTTCTTGTATTTTACTCCAGAGAAATAGTGCTCTGATCTAAGTTTTGAAATAGCTCATGCATAGGACTTCAGTTTTTGGTAATGAATGTGTTTATTTTTTTAAACTTACTTTATGATAACAGTATATATAAAGCGGGGAAGATATACTAATCTTAAAAATATCAGGCAATACTCAGTGCTAGTGAGAACTATACATGTGTATAGGAAATTTATTCCAGATCAAGTGAAAAATCCTTTTTGAATACACTCCCAGAAGAAAAATACAAGTTTGAGAATATGTAGGTCTTGAGTTTGATTTATCCTAAAAAATGGTGTTAAATGTGAAGACTCTGAGTAGTTTACATAAAGTAATATTTTTTTGACAGTTAAGATTTAAATGCAAATCTTTAGTGATTGTTAAGGTATTAGATTTAGAAGTCCTGCAACAGTAGCTGAAAATCTGTAGCCCATGGACCCCTAGAGGTTTGCAGACTGTCTAAGGGGTCCATGAAAGATAACTATAATCAATCAAAAGTATGTGAATATCCACACTTACAATTCAGAGGGGTCTGCACCATCATTCAAAATTTCCAAAGGGGTCTACACTTCTTCAAAATTTCTAGGGGTCCGCAAATGAAAAAAGGTTGAAAACTGCTATTCTAGAACTACAGCAACATGAATAGTATAGCTATAATTTCTGGAGTTCTAGTCCCACTTATGGGTGCTGGGGTGGCATGGGTGCTAAGGCACATGGTTGCATAGCAGAAGCACTCAGTGTGGCCTGTCACATTGCAACAAATTTGTGAATTCTGCCAAATACGCCCTCACAGGGACACAAAAAGGGAAAGGAAGTCTCATTTATATGTACCAGTGATTTTTTTTTTTTTTTTAATTTAAATCTTCAGTGATTTTTTTTTTCTTACTGTAGCTGCTGCTGCCACTGCTTATTAGTTGAGCTTTGATTAACTGGAGCATTTTTTGACACAATGCAGGAGAGAAAAAAGAGCCTTATGGTTAAGTCTCAGAACATTAAATACCATGCCAGAAAATGTGGACCTTAAATATAATTTTTTTTATTAATTTTTCTTTGCAGCTCTATTCAAATCTAACTTCATGTCAAGCACTGGGAAATATGTGTGTTATGAATATGAACTCTTTAAGTTCTGCCAGTACTGATGCATGTGGTTTGTTCCAGTATATCTACGCAAATACAGCAGGGCTAGGCATTGTTCATTCAATATCCTTCTGGTATGTTACCTCTTCTATAAATGTATCTATCCACACATTTTTTTCAATATCAGTGTTTTCATAGAACAGGTATTAAAAATGAAAGTCTAACAATAAACATTAAATTCCTAGATATTAAACAAAATCTAATTATTTCTAGGCGACAATATCTTCCATGGATCTACTATGGTGACCAGCCAGGGTTAGCATCTCAAGTACTTGAGACAACCCAGTTTCCTACAGGCTTCAGTTTTAAAGGAACAAATAAGGTAAGCATTATGTGGTATAGGCAGGTATTATATTTATTTAACAGCCAAATTCATACCCATTATCATTCTTAAAGCTAATTGTGTACCACATATTTGTTCAGCCCATTTTCTAAGTCATAATTTATGGGTGCCTATACAAGTGATGATTTTTACGTTTTAAAACATTCTAAAGCTGCCAATATACATGGGCGACTTTAAAACATTTTTTAAATGGCAGAAGATGCCTTAATTAAACCTCGTTATATGCGTTTTACATGTAAAGTGAACTGCAGTAGTGCTTCTCAGCCTACTTAGTTCGCCTTTATTGCGTGTGTATTTAACTGGAGCTTTTCAAAGTGGTAATTACTGGATTTTCTGGGTAATTAGAGATCTGAGTTTTCCATTTGCCAGAGAAAATCTGTATTTTTCTACTTGAAAGGAGAAAACCATGGATTTTTCCTTTAAAGGAGAAACGTTTCCCCTTGCAGGCTGGCAGAATTCCAGCCTGCAAAGGGCTGCTGGAGAAGGGGAGAGGGAGGGGCAGCGGGCACCACGTGTATGTGCGCACACGTATGCATGTGGCAGCTAGGCCCTCCAGGTAAGTCTGTGCAGCGGAGGGGAGGGGCCCACAGGTCATCAGGACATGACGGGGGCCACTAGCCACACGTTGTGGAGGGTGAGGAAGCACTTTCCTCCCCAGATTTCTGTGCCTACAGCAAGGTGTGGGGCTACAGCCAGGGCAGACCAGCTCCAGGCAGAAGCTGCCTTTGTGGCTCAGTGGGCGGACCCAGCACAGAAGGGAGTGCTGTGCTGCCATGGCTGCCAAGTTGAGGCACCCCTTGGCCACCCAGCAGCAGCTATGGCACAACTCTATGCTGCCGCTGCTGCCACACCTCACCTTGGCGGCCATGGTGGCACAGCACTCCTTCCCATATTGGGTCTCTCCTGTTGGGCCATGGAGGCAGCTTCTGCCCAGAGCTGGTCTGGCCCAGCTGCAGCCCCGTGCCCCACTGTGGGCACAGAAATCTGGGGCAGCATGTGCCACCCCCCCTCCCAGCACCACCAACATGTAGCCTCTGCCCACACCCCCCATTCCCCACACACCCACCCACTTCCTCACACTGGGGGGTGGGGGCAGGGAGCTGTGGGTCAGGAGCAAGGGGCACCAGTAGGGCACAGGGCTGGGGGACCTGTGTCTGGGAGCGAGAGGCAAGATCAGAGGTAGGGCACCGGCATATCGAGACTTTTAAGCACCACAAAGCAGTGGGGGAGACAGCCGCGGCTAGACCTACATCCTGGTGAGTGAAGGGGGAAGGGGAGCTCTGATTTTCTGTGATAAACCAAAATCAAGTGCAAAAATATATAAGTATTTAAAATTTATTTTATTATAATGATTGAGGCACGGGTAGGCTTTCAACTTTCTTTAAAATTGTAAACATATCAATAAAACCTTGTGTTTAATGGATACCTATATATAGAGTGACATTTCATTTTAATCGCAGAAAAATGTGGATTTTGCGGGGGTTGAATCAGAGAATTTGGGAAATTGTGGTGTTTGTTTTTTTTTCATTTAAATCAGAGAATTTGGGATTTCTAAATGGAGAAAGCCAGAATCCCTGGTAATTACTAATTGCTACCTCCAGGTGTAGCTAGCTCTGGAGCCTCACGCTGCATTGTGCAGCATCTGGTACCCCCTGCCTCCTACTCCACAGAACTACAGCAAGGCACGAAAGTTGCACTGAGCCTAGGAATATCTATTAAGTTTTAAGGTGCTGTACTTAAAAACGTTAAGTAAAGCTTAAAAGTTATAGCACCTTTGGAATTACCTACTCTGCACATGTATAAGCACCCTTTTTCCTACAGGAATTTTAATTGTTCCGTATTTTGCAAGCAGTTTTCAGAAGCTTATAGAATTTGTTTAGGTGAGTAAAATATGAGCAAAGCATCAAAAATAAGTACTAGTTGTAACAACCTAGTTTTTTATTATATTACTATGTTTGTCTTAAAATTTTTAGAGCTGAATCAGAAAAAAAAGACTTTAACCAGACCAACTTTTCATCTACAGTTAGTGTTTTTTAACTAGAGTAATACTGCAATGCAGCTTCTTTAATGTTTGAAAGATCCATATTTTTCTATTAAGTCAGGGATTTTGGACTCTTTGGCCATGTCCAGACAAGTGTGGACTTTTGGTTTCCTGGGGACAAGTAGTCACCCACCTTGCTATACCACACGTGCTTTAGTGCACAGCAAGTTACCTTGGGTGGGACAGGGGAAACTGGAGCCAGAACTGTTTTTTTCCTGCAGGTTTTGAGGGGTGGGGGAGGGATTGACCCTTGGATATCCCATGGAAAAAGAGCAGAGCAACGCATGCACAGGCAGCACACCCTCACAGGACAGGGAACATCTAAATGTGTGGTATGTGGCACCGCAGATGTGTTTGTGACACCATATGACCATGCTCATCTGGACACAGCCTTTGGGGTCACCAGCCTGATCCACTAGAGCCCTGTCTGGCTTCCAGAAGAACTTCATCAGTATCAGACTGCCTCTATGTAATGTTTCAATTCAGAGCATGTGGGACATTACAACAAAAACTGTTTTATCAGTACTGTTCCAATCAAATCTACTTCTCATATAATTTAAGATGCTGATGCATGGAGACACCAAAAAGTAAATTACAATAGCAGGTTAATCACTTCTATAATCAAGAATTATAATTAATATTAATTTTTACAAATAAGCAAGAGAAAATTAAATGTTATATGGGGCATACTCAGAATATGTTGGATGACGATATAGTAGTCTCTAAAACTTTATTTCACTCTTTCAAAACTTTTTCACTTCTGTTGTCAGAATATAAAACTGCAATTTATCGCAGCCTCATATGACGCAGAGGGAAACTTTCTTAAATGGCAGAGTTTGGAAGGAGGTGTCTTACAGGTAAGTTTGATATAGTGCATCAAAAAGTTTGCTAATATAAAATGCTGGGTACCTTTAGCAAAGAGACTAAATGGTGAAAGAGAAAAGCATTAATACAGCACATGAATGTTCAAATAACTACAATTATTATAGAACAAACTTATCATGACTACAGTATTAGAATATCTAATAAATTATCTTTTTAGATGTTTCTTTTTGTTCAAGTTTGCATCTCCATGTACATGTTTCTAGATGCTCCCCACCACCATCAGTATTATAAATCTTGAGCATAGGAAAAGCAGTTTAGCACACTCATAAGGACAGCTCCTGGGGTATGGGTACACACAAACATGCACAGGGTCTGCAGAAGGGTGAGTTAGTTGCAGTTTTTAATAACTAATTTTTTAATAGTATTCCCTCAAGGTAAAACTTGTTTTTACCTTCTCCCAAATTTACAGCAGAAGTAGAGTATCCGTTCCACCTAAATCATGTTGCTAAACTCCAAAATTCATTATACCCATGGTAATTCTTTACCCAGTTGAAACTCTATACTCTGCCTCCGGTATTATGATGGTCTTGAAATTTTAACTGGATCAATTTGCAGTTAATTTCCCAAATGTAAATTCCTTCATAATCTTTGGGGATCTATGTAAGAGGAATGCCATTTTCACTCAATTAGTGTGTCTACATATGTTGTTAATGCGCAGCAATAAATTGGTATAGTTTGCGCTGAAGTTTATTGCTCCCCGGGCTCCACATTTACATGTGCGCCCAGGATCACAGCACATTGAGCTGGGTCGGAGCAGCCCTGGCTGGCAGAGGGTCCAGGGGGTCATCCTGCCAGCCTGGGGCTGCTCTGACCCAGCTCAGCGCGTTGTGGAGGGGCTGGTTGGGTCACAACAGTGTTCTGTTGTGGGGTCTTACAGGCACCCTCATGCCCCAGCCAGCTCCATCAGCATCTGCATGTGCAGTAAATAATGCTGCCATAAAAAACACTTGTGTTTAAAAATACTATCCTATGGTAGTATTTGTTAGTTTACTGTGGCCTAATAGGGCTGTGTGTATAGATGCTGAGACTTTACTGCCAAGCTAATTATCAACTCCTCAGTAAACGTCTCATATAAAATACTTGACATTTCATCTTCGTGCATAATTTAAAAGTATAGCTAGTTATATGTTTGGGGACTGAAATGATATGGATAGTATAGGTGTAATTCTTGGAGTTACAGTTGTCCATATGTATATAGCACTGCTGTCTCTGAATTTGATATCTGTGTTTGCTTCCCGTCTTGGTTAGATGCTTCCTCAGTCCTTGTTTAATCAGAAACCTGTGTTTTTGGGAGCTACATTTTTTGCTACACTTCCAAGTGGGGAAAATGTGGAATCCACCTCAAACAAAAGAATATTGTTACATGCCAGAGTAATTTTGCTGCTCTGAGAATGTTGCCTCTGCTGCCACTCCCCCATCTTTGCCTTCCACTCATTCCTATAAAACCCTTGGATGCAGCAGCAGTAACTTAAAAAAATTAGGCAAGAGTGCTCAATGCCACAAGAGGATGTTTTTGCAGTCTGGTTGGGTATTTCTTTCCACAAGGTTCAAAAAGTTCAGTGGTAGAATAGAGAGCATTCGAGAAATATAAATAAGTGGAGGCAATTTTCTCAGACCACAAAAGGTATTATGGTAAATAATGTAGTTTTCCTCTCTCTTCAGAATTTAAAAACAGTATCTCTTGGTAAACCTTTAATTAGAACTTCAGAGAGAGAAATTACACAGGTCCTTATAAATGTTCTACAGATTGAGACTCACATTTTTGTATGTCTGACCTCATATTGGTTTTGTATAGCTTTGTCCAGACACACTGACTCGATTGGATGCTGCTTATATTTTTGGAACAACTTATCAACAAAGTGTAAGCATGAAATAACCTTTTATATGGTAATATTTATATCTTGCCAGTAATAGGGTATATGTAAAGGCAGTGTGGGAGTTGAGCCTTGAGTTGTGGTACTGAATTGGCTGTTGTGAATCTGTTGCTTACTCAGCTTTTATAGTTATAGAGTGAATATGTTTATTTGTTAGGTCTCATAATAATGCTACGTGTCTGTACACTAAAATCAGACAAAATGAGCACAGGGTTTGGCACAGTGCAGGAATGTTTAAATCTTTCACTTGATGCTGACTCGCACAAAGCCTGAAGTCCCTAGACTTGAATCCTTTACATTCCAGCTTTAACTTGTCTGTTTTTCTCTTGTAAATGGGGAAGATGGTATTTATTTTACCTGCTGGGGATTTTCTTGGAGGCAGCTAACTTTTATCAAATGTTCCATGTGTCTGTACAGAATCTAGTATACATTTATTTATTCATTCATATCATTTATTAGTTTAGCTGCCCTTGGAAAAGTGCATTACGTGTTTATGCTGGTTGCATTTTGGGAGAATCTAAAGGTACAATTGCTGCCATCATTTTGTCTTTACGTTCTGAAGTGTTTATCCAATTATTTTTAGTAAAGGTCTAAGCTGTCTTTGCTTCTTTATAACAAAAATGTGAAGTCCTCCTATCCGGGGTCAGATATTGAAAAAATATATAAAAACCTACTTCCTGTTGTTAATCATTGATCTCATTCAACTTGGTGCTGTTTTTGTAGTTTGTGCACCTGTTTATACTTTGATTCATGCTTGCTGAAATTGCTGTTTGCTATCATTGTGACAAGGAAGACGTGTGTCCTACTAAGACTCATGTTGTTATAATTCAGCAAATTGAGTCACAGATTGACTAGTTGGAACCCCATAAAGGCTAGCTAGGTACAAACTTATAAAAAGCCCAAGGCAGAATTGATCGAGTTACACAGTTTTCTTTATACCGCGTAATTTAAATCAGTAACGAACAGAGCACACATTTGCCCTTTGGTGAGGCGGAGGGTGGCAAATCTTAGAACAGGTTCCACCATTTTTAAACCCATGTGTGGTGAACTTCTGTTCTATTATGGGTCTAGACCGGTTTCTAATCACTTATACCAGTAAAAACGTAATGTCGTACCTGGCCACAAAAATTGTATTTATATCTGATTAATATTTTAAATAGTTTTGAATTCAAGCTCAAATTACAAGACAACAACATATTTCTGTAATCAAAGGAAAACTAAGCTGTGAATTAAATGGTCATATTGCATGTTGAAATGCTCAAATCTTAGAAAATTCCAAATTTAAGGTTCCATATACTAGTAATATAGTACTGTATGGCTTTTTTTTTTTAATCTATAGTATGTAAGTAATATTTTATAAACATTTCCATATTTTTCCACTGATTTCATTATAATACTAATATATCTTTTTTTAGGTAGTAACTCACCTTAAATAAAAAATGTAACATTTATGTAATATATATTTCCTTCAATGAGTAGTATAGTCCTATTTGGAAATATTGAAAAATATTAGACAGTTAGCGTTTAATTATGAGTCTTGATGACATAGACATGCTAGTAATTTTTTGCTACTTCTTCATTTTATATGTTTAATATGCAGGATATTTTGTAAGTATGGCTTACTATGTGTTTTCTCACATAAATTAATTTTTTGTATATGTCACAGTATTTTCTTGTGGCATTTCTCTAAACCCATTGGAAAAAAAAGATGTGTCCAAGAAGTGTTGTGTGATTGTTTAAATTTAAGACTACAATTTAATTCACATATACAAAGAAAAAACATTTTCACTTTAATGTAATTAACGTTTTCATTTTAATTTTGATATTTCCTGATTTGAGGGCCTATTCATTCAAACTCAGCTTTTTGTTAACACGGGTTTTGTTCTATGAACTTTCATAGTAGTTTTTTCAGTATATTTTTTTAAAAAGGAGAGAAAAGGAAACAGCCAAAACTTTGCTTTCACAGTTTGAAATTCAACCCTTGAAAGAAATTGCAACTATTAGTTAAGTCCATAATTTTTAGTAAATTAAATATTGTTGGAATGCTTTGTCTCATTCAAGTTGCAAGGGGCAGATATCTGAATAGCTATAAGGAAGAATACATAACTCTAAAATATGGAATAAAACGGTTAGATGATTAACATGACCTTTCTTTTCTAATCACATTTTTTATAGTGTACAATTTCTGTGTCCAAGATTTTAATGAGTTTTCCTAAGCCAGTATTTTATGATGTGTACCTTGAATATCCTGAAGATAATGGACAACAATATCTTTGGGCTATACCAGTTTTAAACTTAAACCTTCAATACAATGAAGTGCTTGTGAATCAAGGTAGGAATGTTATAATAATTATGCTTTCAGTGAATTAAATTAGGTTATAAATCATCACTGGAAATAGTTTGTATGTATTCTGAAAAATCACTAAATCATTTTAAAGGTATCACAGTTCACCATTGTTGTAACAAGGTGTCTTAGTATTATGAACTTAATCTTTCAGAGACAAAAACCTACCCACTTCTGTGCAATATTAAGAGACTGGCTTCATATGCTGGGTCTGCAATGACCTGACTGATTTTATGTATAGTTAAGCCAATATTGAAAAGGTCAGGAAAATCTCTTCATTTTGGGAAGGGAGAAGGCAATTTGAAAGGAGATCATATAAGTATATGGGCCTTCCTGCATCCTAATACTTAGAAATGGATTTGAAGTCTATATGTAATAGAATTAGTTAACTTTGACTTGCTGTCTGTTCTTTCACATGGAGTGGGGAGCTGCTTCAGTCTGAAGTAGTACATATGGAAACAAAAGGTCATGTTGGGTCTCTGTATGTATTATCTTGGACTCCTAAACAATATCTGGAGAGAAGCATCACATCTGGTGGCCGTCTACAAACTGGCAAAGGGGGACCAGCAGGCTATGGGAGAGTCCCAGTTCCCCTGAGCACTACCGGGAGTAACAAGAAATGACAGCCATAAGTTGACGGAGAGCAGATTCAGGCTAGACATCAGGAGGCGCTACTTCACAGTCAGGGCGGCTAGGATCTGGAACGAACTTCTAAGGGAAGTGGTGCTCACTTCTACCCTTGGGGGTCTTCAGAAGGAGGCTGGATAATCACCTAGCCGGGGTCGTTTGACCCAAGCATTCTTTCCTGTCCATGGCAGGGGGTCGGAGTTGATAATCTGCTCAGGTCCCCTCTGACTACCAACTATGAAACTAGATGATCACCAACTGCCTGCAGCCTCTTTCTTTGCGCACTCTCTCTCTAGAAGTAGTCTGACCTTTGGATAGTGGTAACTCTTGGAAACAGAGTTATGAACATTAAAACAAACATAATTTAGCAGAGCGATTCATCTCAGGAATTTCTTAATATAGTTCTACTGAAGCAACAAAAAATACGTAAGAGTGCATGAATACAATAATGCATACTGCTTTTATTTTGGTGTAATTGATTTCACTCTTATGGCTTTCAGTTACTAATTTTAAGTATTAGTAAAATCTGCTATTTTTCTTTCAAAGGCAGTAATAGAAACAACTGGCTTCTGACCCGTCGAATTTTTTTGGTGGATGCCTTGAGTGGAAAAGAGAATGACTTGAAAAAACAACCAAGAATCATTCGAATTGCTAGCAAAATAACAATCAGGTGAATAAGTGCAGGATGTGTCGTTTGTCCTAATATATCTTGTGCTACCTTTTCTACTGAAGAGTTAAAAGAAAAAAGAGCCATATTTCTTTAGGGCAGATTGAGGATTATCTTCCATTAAAATGAGAATATGCATTTCGAATGCATCATGTGGGCGCTTGGGCCACTCTGGTTTGTGTCCATCATTTGAGAATACAGGTAGAATTCTGAAGTTTGCTAAGTCTTTTTTGTACCAAATAAATGGTGCAATATGAACTTAAAATGTTGGGAGAGATCCAGTAGAGTATTTTCCTTTGCAGAAGAACACTCAGCTGGCAGAAATTTTGCAGAAGCAGTTCTTTATTTTCTGTGCCAACTGCATGTACATCCTTGACATTGAAGAGGCAGTGTAATGGTGTTCTACAATACCTTGTTCTTCACTGGGATAAGTTCACCAAGAGGATCATATGCATGTACTATAATTTAGAACTGCTCTACTGCAACCAAGCTTTAGTTAAACTGCCCCTGCTGCCATTTTTCAGCGCGGGGATGCTGATGCATGTGATGCTTCGGGTGCTTTAATTGGAGCAGCTCTCAGAGCTGCACTAAATAAAGTGTCTCTCTTCCCCCCACAGAATACACGTATAAGGAGCCCTGTAGTTGATGTCAGTACTGCAAATTCTACTTCCCAGTCTGCTGGATCTTTTGTTTCATGATAAGTGTGAGAGCAGTGCCTCGGCCATAGAATCATAGAAAATTAGGGTTGGAAGGGACCTCAGGAGGCCATCTAGTCCAACCCCCTGCTCAAAGCAGGACCATCCCCAACTAGATCATCCCAGTCAAGGTTTTATCTAGCTGGGTCTTAAAAATCTCTAAGGATGGAGATTCTACAACCTCTCTAGGTAGCCTGTTCCAGTGCTTTACTACCCTCCAAGTGAGAGTTTTTCCCAATCTCCAACCTAAACTTCCCTTGCTGCAGCTTGAGACCATTGCTCCTTGTTCTGTTATCTGCCACCACTGAGAACAGTCTAGCTCCATCCTCTTTGGAACCACCCTTTAGGTAGCTGAAGGCTGCTATTGAAGCCACTCAGTCTTTTCTCCAAATTAAATAAGCCCAGTTCCCTAAGGCCCTCCTCATTAGTCATATGCCTCAGCCCCCTAACCATTTTCCATTGCCCTCCTCTGGACTCTTTCCAATTTGTCCACATCGTTTCTGTAACGGTGAGCCTAAAACTGGACACAGTACTCCAGATGTGGCCTCACCAGTGCCAAATAGGGGGAAGAATCACTTTCCTCAGTCTGCTGGTAACACTCCTCCTAATATAGCCCAATATGCTGTTGGCTGCCTCAGCAGGACTTTGCGCTTCTTATTGAACCCCATGAGATTTCTTTTGGTTCAATCCTCCAATTTACCTAGGTCTCTCTGAATCATAGCCCTACCCACCAGCATGTCATCTACTCCCTCGAGCTTGGTGTCATTTGCAAACTTGCTGAGGGTGCACTCCATTCCATCGTCCAGGTCATTGATGGAGTTACTGTGATGAAGTTACTGAACATGACGAGCCCTAGGACTGACCCCTGGGGCATTCCACTTGATACTGACTGCCAACTTGACATTGAGCCATTGGTTACTACTCTGGGAGCCCAGTGATCCAGCAAGTTTTCTGTCCACCTTACAGTCCCTTCATCCAATCTGTACTACATTAGTTTGCTTGCAAGAAATTTGTGAGGGACCATATTGAAAGCCTTGCTAAATTCAAGTTATATCACATCCTCTGCTCTTCCTGCATCCATGGAGCCGGTCATCTCATCGTAGAAGGTAATTGGGTTGATCAGACATGACTTGCCCTTGGTGAATCCATGTTGACTTTTCCTAATCACCTTGTTCTCCTCCAAGTGCTTGGAAATGGATTTGCTAACAGCTTGTTTTTTGAATTACTGGTATCATTAGTATTTTGCTAGTCCAGAAAATCCTTTGGGAGGTTTAGGTTTTGACTTGCCAGATCTACTCATTAGATTGGAATAGATTGTTCACATGGATAGTTGAAGAGGTATTAGATCCAATAGCATTGAATGTTTGTTTTTCTTCTTTAAAATAATCAGACAGGTCTTGAGCTTTCAAGGTACACTTGGCTATTTCATCTCATCCCACTTTCTCCACCCCTTCCACCCAAAAGAACTTCACAGATTGACAGCCTGCAGTAACCATATTTCTACAACTATTCCATTTATTTCCTTATGTCTACAATCCACCTTTGCCTTAAGATTTAAATAAGATTCTTGCAGAACTTTTGCATCCCCTATTTAGATCTCTGTCATGTCTACCAGCTATGTTTTCTGTAAAGCCAGAATATCAGCACGGAAAGTTGAAGAGCAGAGGTATAACAACACAGCCAGGCACCTGGGGCAGCTGCTACATACAGGAGCAATGGCAATTTCCAGTTGCCACCATGTGGCTGGTGTGATTGCACAGGTAAAGTAGTAGCTGCCTTTTTCTGCCTCCCAAATCAGTGCCTGGGTATCTGCCCTAATCAGCCTATCATAGTTAAAGAGATACTTGCATGAAAGCTGATCCATGCTATTTTGGTTCTGTAAGGCTAAAGTGTTTCTTTGTCCTTCCCCATGTGCTTGTATATTTTTTCCTGAAGTTTGCATCTATAAGTAGAAAAATTATGCCCACATTTTAGCTATTCAGGGAGGTATAAGTCTGTGTAGGCCAAATATTTTTTCTTGAACATTTTGTGGCATGTATGGGTAAACTCCAAGTTCATTTTAGACCAAAGCATCAGATAATGCATACATAAATGCTAAGAGCTGGAAAAGACATTTTGTTGCCTGCTTAATACCAGAGGACATTCAAGGAGATCCTAGGTAGCTTCTGTTAAATGTTTACATTGTGTGCCTCCTGCAGGGTGTAAGGGTAGTGTGTAGAAGTATATAGGTTCTTATGCAATACTATTTTGTCAGCTTTCCCTTCTAATGCAGTATCTAATTTGAGTCTTGCTGTCAATTTTAATTGTGCACCTCTTGGATCATTACTGATGGTGGTGGGACGGGCTTTAAAAGAGGAGGTTATTCAACAGTATACCTGTGGACACCTGAAATGATTTTTCATATAGAATCAAAATTTCCCTTTACACCTCCATTTCTTTATAATCTGTTACGTAAGGGAAGAGAAAACTGGAAAGCAGTGAAGGGCGATTCCCCCTTGTATACTTTCAGAACTATATGGACACTGGGCAAGTAGCAGGGTTTTGTGTGGCTCTATTTGGGAAATAGTCTTTGAAAATCAAGACTGTATTAAATTTCTTTTGAGGAGAGGATAAAAGTGCACCTTTTGCATTTCTGTCACTTTTTGAAAGTAAATTGTAGCTGTATTTCTTACTCATTTATATTGATCAAATTTTATATTTACTATTTTATATTCCCTTCATTTTGTATGCTTTTTCCCAACTAAAGATAATACTTTATTTATATTTCTACAGTATTCATCTGGTACCCAACACTCAAAGAGGAGCTATCTATCCTCCCCTAATTACCATTGCCTACACTGATCTTCTGGTCCAAAATCCTGACACCCAGAGTGTGACGGTTGGTTCTTCACTGTTATTACCCTAATTGGACAGAATTATTAATTCTGCTCAAACTTAAATATGAAATCAAATATTCTCCAGACTTAAAAGGAAATAAACAGAAAACTCCCGGATGTTCAGTGTTAAAATTGAAATGATCAGTAATATGCTTTTAGTCAAATCAGTCAAATATTTTTATTTTTCACTTTCTTAAAGTTCCCTAGACATTTTAAAAAATGGTAATCCAAGATTGCTTTCATAGTGTGAAAGGCCAATAGATTATAAAGAAAAACTGTATGTACATATGAAGAATGACTAGAAGAAGCAACTTTTTATGAACTAAATACATTGAATATACTATTCTTAATTAAGAAATAGCATATTTTTATTTAATAGCTTTTTATTAACAAGAGGTCGCTGTGGTATATAGACATTCTGGGTCAACCTCATGGCGTAACCAGTTTAAAGTGAGGTAATGGATCTAAAATGCCCATCAGTGTTACGTCTTATCTGTTAGTAGTGTA
This sequence comes from Gavialis gangeticus, assembly GCF_001723915.1. NCBI lineage: Eukaryota > Metazoa > Chordata > Crocodylia > Gavialidae > Gavialis > Gavialis gangeticus. Next base: position 154,729,879 of record NW_017728992.1, read on the forward strand.
TCAGTTGCAAGAAATAAGCATTAAAGAATGGAAGAGAGAGATTTCATGTGACAAGATAGCTATTCCATAATGAGTAAATATACAGAAAGTGCTGATGTCAGATCTGCCATTCTAAAAGTATGGGCCCAGTAATAAATTGCCATGATGGCAAATAGTGCGTGAACATCAGCTACTGTATAAGGACTGCCCTATAGACACACTGACCATGTAGCAGAATGCAAAGTAGTTTATCTGACTCTTGGTGAGAGAGAGTCTGCCTTCCGTCTACTACAATATTAGAGCTTGCATATGAGTAGGTACCGTGGATATGCTACCCAGGCATACCTCATTGTAACTTATTTGCGTGTCCATAATCCATATGCATCTCAGGCATCCTAAACAACTGCCATATTGATAAGATTATGACTAGAAGCATGCACTATTGGAAGTATTCCCTATGTTGAATGCTAGTGGCATGAGGGAATGAAAAGGAGGTTGGAAATAGGAGAAGCAGAAAATACTAGATAACAGAACAATTTATGTTGTCTAAAACAATGTCACTTTTCTGTTGAAAAAGAAGCAGTCATTTAGAAAAGCCCTTTCGTACTGCTGGCAACGTAGGGGGTGAAATCACAAAATTCCAGTTCATAGCTAAAAATACCCGGTAATTTGAGGGGCTGGATTCAGTTACAGTTTTGTACCACGTTTGTCCCATTTAGACAAATTTTACATGAGCCCTGCACTGTCAACACAAACATTCATAAAAATCTACCCTGAACCTTATTAACTTTTGACTTTCTGAACTGAAGTAATTTATTCTCCAAGTCATTTAAAGTGACAACATCTGTTCTCCCGGTTAATGTAGCAAATGTTTTCAGAAACCAAGGCATCAGCCACTTCCCTCAGTCTTTTTTTAAATTAAATGTATAATACATTTCCATATTCTTGTTAGTTCTAGCTTTTCTTAGCATCACACAGCTAAACATATAAAGGCTCAGTTGTACAGAGTCTTCTAGACTATGGCCAATTATTTTTTCTTAAGATAAATATATAAACTAAGGAAAGCAATTTTAGATCCTTTGAAAGAATTTCTCTTTGGTTTTCCTATGTTTGAAAAATCATGAGTAGCTGAACTCATTAAGAGCTTACATTTTCCATCTCACGCAAGTCAATTCCATTTACTTAATGTCATGAAGGGGCCATGTCAAGCCTGCTGTAACCTTTAGAGTTGGAGGAGTATACCGTCATGGAGAAAACTTTCCAACACTGAATGCTACGTATCAGTGAAGTTGATTTACTAAATGTTTTTATTTACTTTTGTATTTTAATGAGCAGGTTTCCTTCTCAGTCAATTATGAAATGAGTCAATCAGAAGCTCAAATCCAGACTGATGTAAGTCACATCCTTCCTTCCCTCTGTCAGTTTAGTTCTTTGCTAACATCAGTAAAAAGACAAAACGTAACTGTAAATAATGTTTCATTCTCTAGATTGCGTTGGGTGTGCTGGGTGGGCTGGCAGTTTTATGGTCCCTTCTTAAGACTGCTGGCTGGAAGAGGCGTACTGGAAGTTCTGTAATTGACTTGCAGGTATAAATGGCTGGTAGTTTTAAATGTGGAGCACACTGCACTCCCTCTTTAAAGGGGATCTTTGTTATATCCCTCCTAGCAGCTGAGCTAGTTTTCCTCTTGTGGGTCCCTTTAAATTCATTGCATAAAGTAGTGGTTTGAAAGAATGATCACCTGAGGGCAAAATATTGCTGGTTTCTTGTCTGTTCTGGATCCTGGGCCCCTCTGTGTTACACTTGCACCATGATTAGTATGGTAATTGTGGCATAAGCAGCAAGTCCTAACCAGGGACTGTGCCAGGATCTTAAATCAGCCCCAGTTCAGTTTGGGGCCAGAGCCAACAATCCGCTGATTGTCAGCTTCAGGCCCAACCCCTGGATCCACCAGGACCTATTTGAGACCCCACTGTGGTCTCTGGCTGGAGCCAACAATCAACTGATACTCAGCACTGGTCATGGCCCTGGACCTGCAGACTCCCGACTTTCAACTTTTCGTTCATGAACACTGGCTCCCCCTGCACTGGAAAGTAGGAAGGACATGGCTGTGATCTGATGCCCAATCTCAAAACTGTGCTTCCAGCCATGCCATGGTGCTTTTTAAATGAATGTGCGCCAAAGGCCCTGCTTTTGCCATTTAAAACATAGTCCAACAAAATTATGTGAAAGGCTGTTCATCACAACTGTCCGCCATAATTTTAAAATACCTGAAGGGATTTTTCCCAAAATCTTCAGAATAATCCCCCTCTGAACAGAGGCCAAGCATAGAAGTTCTGCTTTTCAGAAGGGGACTATATCAGAAATATATGAACATATGAAGACAGGTTATAAAGGAAACCACCTTTCAGTTATGGTATTCACTACCAAATGAATAATTCATGCGTATAGCTTGTGCATATAAAATAATTTATAGTTTTAGAGAACTGTGTGTAATATATGTAATATACTTTTATAATTACAGACTGTTTTTAAATTCTTGCTGTTCTATGCTGGAGACCTTGCCAATGTTTTCTTTATCATCACAGTGGGAACAGGGATTTATTGGCTTATTTTCTTCAAAGTAAGTGCAATTTTCAGATTTGTAGAGATTGATAGAGATTAATTTTGAAGTGAAATGTTCCATTTATGTTTTGACACACAATTTTATTTTCCTTTTTTTGCATTTCTGTCCAGACTATCAAGGCAAGTTATCTATGATATTGTGTGTTCTATGTCTAAACCTTCACGCTCACCTTTTCCCAACCTGTTACCTTTTTGGTACTTAGCCAAAATCTTTCAAAAATTGGAAAATTATTACAATTTTTATAATTCTATGCAATGGATAATGGCTTTTTAAAAGTCTTCAGGACTTCATAATCAGCTCTAGAATTTAGTATGTTATGACACATGTGAGAGCTCTTTGTTACTGCATAATTTAATTGTAGGTCTTTACTTACAGGCACAGCAATTTGTTTCAGTTCTTTTACCAATTCCATCTCAAGAAAAGTATTTTGTTACATATATAGGATGTGCTTTTACTCTAAAGGTAAGAATTCTGTTCTGTTCTTTTGGTAGCTGTGATTCATTTTACTACTTCTGTATTTTTTCATCATCCTGATTTCCAGACATCTTGAATATTAGATTTTAAGAAAGGAAGAAAAGGTTTAAATTTTATTCCTGTGGGTGAAATCACTTGCCCATAAAATTTTGCTTCTTTTGAAGAAAAATGATTCTTTTGGAGAAAAACAAATGATTCCCTATAGTATATACTCTAAAATAATGCAGTCCTGAATTCCCTCTTACTTAGTTCCTTTTCTACCTGTACTTTTAAATTAATGCGTCCCTATAGACTTCTAAATGAATGAGTCCCTATAGTATATGCTATAGGGAATTATTCATGAATTCCATCTTACTTGGGTCCTTTTCTGCCTATACTATAGGGACTCATTCATTTAAAAATACAGGTAGAAAAGGACCCAAGTAGGATGGAATTTAGGACTGCATTATTTTAGAGATCAAAGTAAACATTACCAAAAAGATAAATTGTTAAAGTCCCCCAGTGTTAGAATGCCAGTATGGTTGTAGGCTTCAGCAGCTATTGGTATCTATGAGGAAAACTAGTGTTTCAGTTACACTAGACATTTTTACTGGAAATAATGACATACCACAATGTACCATCAGAAAACAGTTTTCCTCCACTGTAAAGTGACCAGAATGAATACATTTTTATTATGTAGTTTCCATCGCTTCCATTTTCGTGACAATGCTGGATATCTCATATCATCATTTTGCCAAATTATGTCAGACCTTCCTATTTGGGCAGGCATTTACCAAACAAAGCTAGGATGAAATGTTGTTGGGGGGGCTCTATTTTATCTTGATATTCTAGTTCACTTTTAAGCTGTTTTTGTTCTCTTGCCACTATTCCATTTTTAACTTACTCTGTTTTCTTCCTATGAGCCACCCTGAGCCTTTCTTGGCAGCATATAAATTAAATAAAATTAAGCATGAGGTGCTTGATAAAAATATCAAATGGTTTAGAAACAGATTTTAGTATATCATCAAACTTTATAATGAAGTTTCAATCTCATGTGTAGAAGAGTGGTATTAATATTTTTGTTTGATCTAATTAAAAGTGCCTAGTGGTAATAACTAATTCTTCATCTTTGGATGAATTCTACTACAGTCCTATTTGCATTTATACTCTATTCTGTGATTTTTCTTAGGCTCTGCAATTCTTGCATAAACTCATTTCACAACTTCTTGTAGATATTTTCTTTATTGACTGGGAACGACCTAAAGGAAAAGTACTTAAAGCTGTTGAAGGTAACTGAAAGTAAACTTGTTTATATAGTTAGCTTCACTTGAACCCTGATGTTGCCCTTTCAGGGTGCATCCACACATGCAGGTACGTGGGCTTGCAGCAGTTCAAATAGAAATGGTGCAAATTTGAGCTGGGGCTTTTTGCCCTGGCACACGTGTCCAGACATGCACTTTGGTGTAGTGCAAGTTGTGCCACTTGGGGCAAAATAACCCTGCCTGGCTCCTCCCAGATCTGCAACCAGGGGGAGCTAGAGCCTGGAGCCACCACATGTGCTGGCCTCAGCAGTGTAAAAAGCTGCCCTGTCCTGGCCCCATCAGTACAAAAAGCTGCCCTGGCAAGTAGCTTAGGACTACTTGCTCTCAGGAGCTTCTGGGACCTGGCCAGTTGGTACCTGGGACAATACCCCTTGTGCCAGCTGGACTGCTGAAGCAGCCCTGAGAGTTCCCTGCACCCTTTACTCGCTGCAGCAGTCTGGCACTGGGCGCTGCTGCCTGGCTCTGACCTGCTGCCACCTACGACAACACATGGCCCCAAGGCTGCACATCTGCCAGATCCAGATGGGGACTGAACAGCCAGTAAAGGCATCTGTCCCTCTGGGCCAGCTGCCAGTGGGCTGTGGTTGCAGAGTTGGTCTTCGTGTGGCACTACTGCCATGTGTGCTCCTGCCCAGCCATCTGGGCAGCTATTGCCTGGAAGATGTTCCCAGTGTGGTGGCCTGCTTTGAACTGTCAAAGCATATCCTCCTGGCCTCAGTTGGCCAGGAGGTCATCTACCTTCAGCTGGGTCCCAGCTCTGAGCAGTCTCTTCTGCCTGGGTCCTGCCACTTGCCTCCCTAGCACGAATTCTGGTGTTCCCTATTTGAAAACTGAAAAATCCCTGATTAAAAAAAAAAAATCTCAAAGTCATTCTGTAAAATACCCCGAAATCTATGTTCCTCCACAGTTAAAACAGAGGACCACTAGAGAGAGAGAGAGAAAGAGAGACAATGATCAGTTGGGCAATGTTTTATTGATATATCTACAGTGTTAAAGTGATTTGGAAGCCTACCAGTGTCTCTGTCATCATAATAAAATTAATTCTAAATATCTATATGTTTTGCTGTTTGCCTTTGATTTTCTTACCATAAAGCAGTTAGAGTTCCCCCTGACCCCTTCACTAACCAGGATGTGGGGACAGCTGCCCCTACAGCTACAGCTTCTGCCAGCAGGTCT
>NW_017728992.1:154735601-154735838 GCF_001723915.1 Gavialis gangeticus
GCTGGGGGAATGTGGGGTTTGCAGGAGTGGGGTGGGGTGGGATGGAGGGATGTGAGTGGCTGTGGATAGATGTGGGGGGTCATGGGGTGCATGTGTAGGTGTGGGTGGATCATGGGAGGGTGGAGGCTGCCACATGACCCCTGTAGGGCTGCCACCATCCCCGCCCAGCCCCCCAGATCGCTGCCCCTTCCCCTCCACCGATGGCTGCCGATGGAGGGGTAGGGGAGTGGGTGGGGA
>NW_017728992.1:154735950-154738606 GCF_001723915.1 Gavialis gangeticus
GATGGGGCCAGGCGGGGCAGCAATCCAAGGGGCTGGGGGAGAGGGCAGGGGATGGGGCCAGCAGGGATACCCCTATGGTCCGCTGCCTCCTCCTCCAGCTCCCCTCACCACCTACCTCCCACTACAGAGCCTTGGTCCAGCTCCCTGAAGCTGACACACTGCCTGCCCTGCACAGGCAGGCAGCATGCTTCAGCACCAGGGCAAGGGCCCAGCTGTAGAGACACTCTGGCCGGCTGCCAGAGCAGCTCTGTGGAGGACCTGAACCTCCATTGCCTCAGTCCTGCTCTGCTTTTTTTGCCTGGGGTATTTTTTGACCCCTGGCCAGGAATCTAATTTTGCCCCCATGCTGCAAATTTGCAGCTTGGGGAATGGTGTTTTTGTTCCAGCATATGTCTCTTGCAGCATCACAATCACATGCTGTCATCTGGAAGCACCCTCAAAGTATAAAAATCTAAAGTTTTACTCCATTTTTAATTTTTAGGTGAAGGTGGCATTAGAAGTGCTACTGCACCTGTGAGCATCTGGAGGACATATTTTCTAGCCAATGAATGGAATGAAATTCAGACTGTGAGAAAAATAAATCCACTCTTTCAAGTACTTGCAGTTCTTTTCTTTTTGGAGGTATTTTTTAAATATTTATATTCTTTCTATAACATGAAGGTAGTTTGTTGATGTTAGCAACCCCAGAGAAGTGATGGATGACTTTCAAACATTCACTTGAAAAAGATGACCTGGTAGAAGAAACCACTGTTTTGCTATGGACCATTGTATACCTTACTACTTGTATCACTGAAATATTCCATTATGGGAACTTGTTTAAAAAAGACCTCCCTTAATTATTTTACAGATTGAAATGTCATTCATTGGTAGAATGTTCTTGAATGGATTAAGGGAGTCATGAACTCTAGCTATCTAAGGCTGTATGCGATAACAGCGTTTTTATTTTGTCTTTTGGCTCTTTCTGTATGCATTCAATTATTCAGTAATCTACAAAGCTATCTCTAGTGCTTTCCTTATCCCAGAATAGTCTCCTTCGTTGCCCATATTAAATTTGAGCAGTAGCTATCAAGTGATCTTTGTGAACTGGGAAGTGAAATTACCTGGTCATTTCTATTTTTGACATCCCTGTGTAAAGGAAGCTGTGAAGAAAAAGGCATTATGGGAGGTGGACCCCAAGCACCCACATTCCAGTCAGTGTGACATCAACTTCCTGTAATGTGTTGTTTCTAAATCCCACTGGTTTCCTGGTTTCAGAAGGTGCCACAGGATTCAGTGGGATGCTACCTATGAAGTAGCTTGCTTTCAGCTGACAGATACTCAGTGAGGCACTGTAGTGCCAGCATAAACACAGTAGTGTGTGCATGATTTGGCAACTCGGTACTATTGGCTGCTCTTAGCCAGAAGAACTTTCTCATGTAAATATAAACATAGGACACTTATCTTACAATTACTAGAGTGAGGAATGTGTTGTTCAATGTAATATTTTGGTTTCCATGTTGTAATGCTTCCCATTCCTTCTGTTTAATTTAGCATTTTTTGTTGTTTTCTCTGTGCACTATTTCCACTTTTTGCCATAGCATGCGTCTAAAGATAGGAGAGGATTAATTTAGGTACCTGGTGGCAGTGCTGTTCATTGCTACAAGGGAAGTCTGGGTTTGGTTTCCTGTCCTATACTTCTTTACCCATGGTCTGTTGCAGGGGGAGCATTACATACAATCCCTGACCCAGGAAGGGGAGTACTACTTTATCGCTCAAAATTTGACATTTCAAGTAAGAAGTCATGCTAGGAGGTTTGTCTAGTCTTCCACCATGGTTAATGGAATGTAAACGGAAAAGACCAAGTTTTTATGCCATTGGACAGGCAGCATTTGGAGAAGCATTGGGAGCACAAACAAAACAGAAGCAGAAAAAAGTCCTGTTCAGCCCTTGTATGTTCAGTTCTGGGTTGAATCGTATTCAGTGCAGAACCTTGGGAGAATGGAGTTGGTTCATATGAACAGGTCTCTACAGAACACAAATCTTGAGTTTTTCTCAAAGGCTCGTAATTTGGGCAAATTTTCTTGGGGATGGCAAAATCCCTGACCCAAAGAGCACCTCCTGATGAATTTCACATCCCTGCCCCAAAACATCCCAGTGAGGCAATTGAAGTATTTTATTTTCATGGGATTTGTTTCCTCTTAACTTCATTCTGAAGGACAAGTGAATGTTTTTGCTGAAATTTTCCACAAAAATTCAGCCGGGCACAGAAAACTGACATGCAAACACTCTCAGATTGAAGCTTGATTTATAAGCAATTGAAAATGGGGAGTTACAAAGGAAAATGTGGGAAAAACTCTTAACTTACAGGCATTGCTACCTGCTCTGTCTGTAACATGCAAGTGGTAGAAATGGCTCTCTAGCAACAAGACTAATTAAGATTGCTAATGCACTTTTAATTCAACTTGTCAGATGCTTCTTATCTGCATAACTTTCACTTCTTGGGCTGAAATTGTAGCTCTTCCCTTCTTTTTTTTTTTTAGGTTAGCATCAATAAAATTGATTCAGCTATGAAGAAATTGGGGAAAATATCCTTTTTTTTTCTTTTTTTGAAAAAAAAAAAATCTTACACTAACTCACCAGCAGGGAAGAATCTTCAAAAAAAAAAAAAAAAAAAAAA
>NW_017728992.1:154738672-154744334 GCF_001723915.1 Gavialis gangeticus
AAAAAAAAAAAAAAAAAAAAAAGTTTTATTGATTCTCTCAATAAAAAGCACTTTTTAGTTGTCCAGAGTATTAGCCTGCTGACAGCTGAGCTTTCAAAATAAACACAAGTAATGGTTCACATAATTGAACTATGTTATAATGCATGTGTTAGCATTCCCAGCATCTGCTTTTTTGTAATTTTACTACTTACTTAAGCTAAAGTAAGCCCACTTAAGCTTGCTTTACCACTGTAGCAGGGCACTGAGGTGCCTGCTACTTGAAGAGCAGGAATGGCCACCAGGTGCCAGTTGCCAGGGCAACCAGGAGGGGCTAGGGGCCCACACCTGTTGAGTCAGCTGACCGGATGGGGCAGGGCTGACTTCTGTAAAGCACAGGCTGGAGGCCGAGAGAGGGGTTCTCGGCTGGCAGCCAAGGAGAAGGAGTGTTGCCTAACTAAGCAAAAGGGAAAGGCCTGAATGCGAGCAGTCGGTTATGCTAATGAAGGATGGAGCACCCACGGAAGGCGACTCAGAGGAGGTTAGCCAAGCGGTTTAGCTTTGTGTTATTGTTTTGTTGTTGTTGTAAGACCGGAGGACCAGGTGAGGCTATAAGGAGATGGAGGAGGCCTCATAGGGGAACCACGTCAGTGTGGGAGCCCCAGCCCCAGAGGGAGGGCAGTGTGAGAAGCCCCGAGAGAGAAGGCAGTGTGCGAAGGCATCTAATAAGACTGAAGAATGCCTGGTACATCTGCGAGGCTTGAGGCATGGTACAGAGGTAGTTGGAGCCATGCAGAGGTCATAAGGCTGGGGTGCACCTGAACCCCATTCCAGAATACGGGCCCAGTATAGGACAGGAGAACAGTGACCAAGAAGACTAAAGGTAGCTTCCCTGTAATTCACGTAAGACCAAAGATGTGGCAGGCGAGATTGCAAGGTGCAGATAGGCAGCTTGGTGCGGTATAGATGTTAACTAAGGGGGAGCACGGCGACCCGAGTTCCCGTCCTGTCACAACCACTGTAAAGAAGATGAAGTTACAGTCAAAACAGCAGAGCCTTTACCAGTGCTATTCCTTGCTGTATTTATCTACCCCAATGAAGCTTTTAGACTTTCTTTTAATCTCTTCAGGTTGTGGGGTTTTCAAACCTGGCTCTAATGGATTCTTCTTCAAGTCTGACAAGAAGCAGCGAGAGTTACATCGCTCCCTGGAGCCGCATTCTGAGATTTGGTGTGTCTTCTGCTGTCTGGCTTGTCATTGCCATGTTACAGGTACAGTTCTAGTGCATGTGATTTGAATTATCAAAGCACTTACAGATATTTGACTTAAAAACATCAATACCCCCTCCCTGTTCAGCAAAGCTGTAAGCTTGTGTGAAAGGTGCTTTGCCATATAATGGACCTGTAGCTTATTTTGCATGTTATCACTTTAAAATTTGGTCAGACTCTCAAAGGATCTCACAGACTTGAAAGATCTTGTCTTCGGATTGCCATCTTCAGTTCTCTAAAGGAGAAAAATTCATCTACCACCTTAGCTTTTTTCAGTCCTGTTGAGTTGGTTTCAAGTTTTAAAAACAAGCAATTGCTAGAGCTTTCCTCCTTGGTAGTCCAGTTTAACTGAGCCCAGGGACAGCTGACAATTCCAGTTTGTCATATGTGAATTATACACTGCTAAGCCAGCTGCTCTGTAAACAAAAACAAAGTCAAAGCTCTTGAATTAATAAGAAAAATTCTGGTTTGTTTCTTTTTGTTTCAGATGATATTTTTTGCTATGTTCTATGAGAGATTCATAGAAGATAAAATAAGACAATTTGTTGATTTATGCTCTATGAGCAATGTAAGTACTTTATTATCTTATTCCTGCTATTGGTATTTTTAATGGATTAATAGATTAGAGAAGGTTAAGAAATTTTATTTTGTGTGGTTTTAGAGGTTCCTCAAATTAATATCCTTAACCAGCTCATGAGACGTTTGCAGATTTGTTTTGTTCTACTGTGTCCTACAAGAAGACTTTGTATTATTTGTTTAATGAGGCTTATTTTCTAAAAAGTGATCACTTATAAATATTATATAAGGCTTTAGACATATGTCTCTAGAATATTCTTGCAACTGATTCTTCATGACCATATTTGGGAATCGAGCAATAACAAATCAGGACAGAAGAAAAGCCTGGAGCCCATTTATTGTACCTCTGTGTTTTTTGTACTATGGTTTTTTGTACTTCTAGACCCTTTCTGCTTTAATATTTTCATGGTTACAGTTTCTGCTGTGAGTTTTTCTTGTCCCTTAGTTTCCTTTCCTATGAACTGTGCCATTTTTCCCTTGCATCCTCATTTAGTGTCTGCCACCTGAGTTCCTCGCAGTTCCCCAATTTAAATCCTCTGACTTTGAGACTTTGTGTTGCAGCAACCCCATTCCTAGCATGGAGCACTTTTCCATTTTTTGAGCCCTCCTCCTATGCATTTACTTCCTCCATAAAACTTTTGCTGGCTTTCAGAGTTTGAGAACTGAATCTAGATCCATGTTTCCTACATGGAGTAGATCAAGGTGGTTTTAAGAACCCATGTTTTATGGTATAAATGAACAGTGTCCACTGCCTAGATCAGTGGGAGTTGACCTAAAACAATCAGACTTATTTTTTTCATCTCTTGTCTGAGAATAGAAGTTGGAGATTTTTTTTCAAAGTTCCTGACTAGAACTTTTTTAAAAAAAAGAATAGCTTTTGGCACTTGCTTGTTAATAATCTGAACTCTAGAACTGATGACAACGGATCTCTGACTCAAGTGAAACTTTAAGTATTGCTTATAAATTGTTGCCAGACATTTTTTCTGCCACCCATTTTAATGTGTCCTCCTATGGATCTGGAAATTTGGCAGTAGGAGAGTGGTAGAAGTGTTAATTGCCACAGCTATAGTCAATTTCTGGACCTGTGAGGAGCCCCGCAGGCCAGATGGCATGGACCTGTGTGGATGCTTTGCCCAGATCTAGAGCCTGGGGCTTGGCCCATTTACCAGATCACATTGGCACACCAACCCCACACTGGATCCAGCCTGCATACTGACCCTATACCACTTATCTGGCCCAGGAGGCCACACAGGTTGAGCACCACTGTCCTAAATCACTGCCTATTTTGTACATGAAGTAAGGCTGTCTTTGTTGGTCTCAATCACTGCCCTTAAAGTTTTGAAATAACGTATTGTTTTTCAGCCTCTTTCTTGTATTTTTTAGATTTCAGTATTTCTCTTGTCACACAACTGCTTTGGATATTATATCCATGGTCGGTCTGTGCATGGACATGCCGATACCAATATGGAAGAAATGAATATGAACCTAAAAAGAGAAGCGGTATGAAAAGGAAATTAATCTTTTTATCCCTGTTTCCTAACTTTTTTTGTATATAATTGTATGCATAATGTGTGATTGTGGGTGCACACTTGGGTACTATATTGAACTTGTGGAGAGAGAAGTGTGATGGTTTGTCCTGAGAAAACAAATTGCCACATTAGTTCTGCTGCTGCAAAGACTGATGTCCATGCTATAAAAGTCCAGCTATTCTAAACTATATTTATTTCTCAGTTAATTAGGTATCATATTTCTGCTATGTTGCAGCCTGTCTTAGAATCTCTTGGTCTTGTGTAAAGAAATATTTATAAGGAGACGTGGATAAAGAGGCAGCTCTCAATTTGTATACATATTGACTTATTTTCCCCATAATTGCCTATTGCAAATTAATTTTAAAAGAAGTATGTTTTTACTTTTTGGAAATATATTTTAAAAATATCTATTTATCTGTTCTGTTGGGGGGAGTTTAAGTAAGATTAAAGGAAATGATGAAAAGAGCCAAGAATTTAAAGAACAAAGGTGAAAGGAAAGAATGAAACAAAACTGTAGGCTTGTAATGACAAGTTAGGGTATGTGAAGATCAAAAGGTGTTCTAGAACCTTTGACACTGTAGGCTGACCAAAAGTGAAATTTACGTTTAATGATAGGTGGAGTCAGTATTTCTTGGCCTAACATACCTCTTGGTAAACCCAGCAATGCCAAAGAATGCAGATATTCAGATTCCTAAACTCCTATATATCATAGGATAGAGAAAATTAAAAGCTCTAGCCCTTTCTGGCCTATCCATAGATTATATTTGTTTTATTCTACATTTTCAAATGTGCAGGAAAATCTGTGTAGTCAAAGAGGTTTGTTACCCAACACAGATGGCCAGACATTTCAGATTTCTATTTCAAGGAGAATGCGACAGCAATATGATAGGATTCACAAAACCCTAACAAGAGTAAGTATAATATATAAAGGTAAATACATTGGGATTTTGCCATATTACATAGAAAAACAATAGACAAAGAATGCATTTGCCCTTAAAATTCATTGTCACACTATTTTTCAGAAGCATGGTCCTACTAGGCTTTTAGACTCGTCTGCAAATACTTTTGAGCAGAGCACAAAGGCATACCACACCATGAACAAGTTTCTTGGCTCCTTTATTGATCATGTATGTATACTGAAATTATACACAAAGGGAAAAAGTATTCTGAGTGAGAAATAAGAAATGCTGATTCACCTTGTAGTATATGTGGTTAAAGATTGGTTATTGTTAATTGTATTGGGACTACAGTGCTGCTTTTCAGGAGAGAGAAAATAAGTGGATTGGTCAGGAATGCAACACAAATTGCCTCTGGCAATTCCTTTTGCAATGTATATTAATTTTATAGTAGAATGGAGCAGGGCTCTTTCAATATATGCTGCTGTTCTAAACAGATATACTTTATGTAAAAGATTTTGAGATCCTTAGCAGGGAGAATGCCAGAAATACAAAATGCTGTTTGTTTGTTTGTCTGTTTGGTATTTTTTCCTCTATAGGTTCATAAGGAAATGGATTATATTGTAAAAGACAAGTTGCTGCTTGAACGAATTCTTGGCATGGAGTTTATGGAACCCATAGAAAAAAGTATCTTTTACAATGGTATCAAACTAATTTCTGATTTGTTATTTATAAGTAGCACTATAACTGTGATGAACCAATGAATATAAAAGAAGTGGGATTTTGCGGGATCCAACTATACTTTTTTAATTTTAGACCAACTATATAATTGGGGGAGAATGCCCTTCCTTAAGTTGTGGGGGGCGAGGAAAACAGATATAGCCTAAGCTTAAATATCAGGTAGAACAGTTACTTTTGTTTAACCTCACTATGTACATGAAAGTGGTGTCTTAAGAAGGGAGGGGAGGCAGTAAACCACTAGAGCAAAGAGAAGTTTCAAAAGTATATACAGACCAAGTAAAGAATAGCTGAAATATATACACCTAATTATGTAAAAGAACAATATCAAAGAATGGTCTTACTATTGTGCCTAAATTCATGCTTGATTTCTCTGTAGGGAATAAGGTATGTTGATTAAACCATACAAAAGGATAAGGAATAGGAAGCGATACGTACCAGCAGTAGTTGGTATTATAGTGCATATCAACAAGACCAATTAATACCTGATTGCATTGCTTGGAGCAAGGGAGGCCAACCTGCAGTATGCCAGCCATCAGTGGCACAGGCAACCTCTGCGTGTGGCATATGACAAATTAAAGAATGGACAGCAGCAGAGTGGTAAATAGGCAGGAAGAAGAAAACAGAGTAGTAGATTGGGCAGGGGAAGGGAATTGGAGTGACATTCAGGGAGGATGTGG
>NW_017728992.1:154744345-154748224 GCF_001723915.1 Gavialis gangeticus
AGGGGAAGGGAATTGGAGTGACATTCAGGGAGGATGTGGGGCTAATTTGTGGCATGTCTGTCAAAAAAGTTGGCCCCCACTGGCTTAGAGCAGTGGTTCTCAGCCAGGGTGCTTTGGTCTTTCTGAGGTCTTTGCAACAGAAAAATTGCTGTGTTATTTTTCTGTTGTCAGAAAAAGCAAGTGAAAACTAAGAGCTTGCATTTTCTGAGAGATGCCTTGAATCTAATAAATGGGGGCCTTGAGTCTAACAAGATTGAGAACCACTAGTTTAGAGCTACACCAGGATGAAGTTGACAACAGCTATGGACATCACACAGCTACTCCTGACTTTGAGGGGTAACTTTAGCCCTCCATGGAACAATGTACTCCAGCATAGGGAAGTACATGTGCCTGATGTATTTTGACACCAGTCTAAATCTGTTGTGTATGTCCACACTTCGAGACCCCAGTGCTAGCAAAAACATTTAAGCATATGTTTAATTGGTTTACTGACTTAGGGGCAAAGTCAGCCTTTGCTGAGCATGTCAGAAATAAGGAACCCAAACAGGTCTATGTACAGTCTGGTTTTTGACTTTCAGCTTTGGGTATGTATGAACAGAGTTGTGACTCTGGCCATGTGTATTTTTTTAATCTTGCACTCTGTGGAAAGCCATATTGCATACTATATTTTAAGATTTTGTATGCTATTTTTGGAGTGATGTTATGATAATACTGCAGTGGTATATTTCCTTGTCCTAATTTTCCATTAATAAGTTTAGCTAGGCTGATTTGTAATAGTGAACTTCACAGATAATGCTGTCACCAAATTTAATATACTTTTTCAACTAGTTTTCCTTTTCCTGGTAGATGAAGGACATTCATTCAGTGATGTGCTCTATTACGGGAATGAGGCCACACTTCTCATTTTTGACATGCTGTTTTTCTCTGTTGTGGATTTGGCTTCCCAAAGTTTTGTTCTAGCAGCAATTCTCACTTACGTGCAACAAGAGGTAAATTTAGCATTTAAAAAAAACTATCTTAAAACGCATCTTAGCAAAACAGGTTACATAATCTGTGTTTTAACATCGATGTGTTATCAGAAAACTAAGAAACAGTTTGTAGAAAAAATGTATTGAATTTTTTCTCAAAAAAGAGATGGATGTTTTTACTATGCAACTACCACCATGCAAATGAAGGACATTTATAACAGTATCAACAAGAAAACAAGAATAACAGTGAAAATGAATGGTGCACAATATTGAAGGCTGACTTTCAAAGGGAATTGTATACCCAACTCCTAAGTGAATGAATGTATGTGTGAAAGTGTTTATTTGTTTTTCTCCCTACAACTCAGTGTCATTAACTGGATGTAAAGATTTTTGCAACTGAGATTGTAAGGAGAGTAACATGTTTAGATAGATCTGATGTAGTAAAATTTTTGTGGTTTCTTTTCTGAACTCATAAGGGATCAAATACCCTAACAATCATGCAAGGCTTTACACTATACCTGATGATAAGTAGCCAGGTTTTTTTTTTCCATCTTGGAAGAATATCTTGTATTATAGTGTTATTAATGCAATACTGAAACATACCGGGTCATTTGTTATCATCAGTTTACAGGCCCCTGGTTTAATCTTTTAAGTGTCAGAACAGCTAGGGTGTAATAATATTTGTCATGTAACATTTGGTTGCTTTTGAAAAAAAGAAGAAAAAACTTTTTGTTTTATTATGGTACACTGTTAATAAGGGATGTACTGTCATAAAAAGTCCAAACATGATAATGAATAAGTGATGTATTATTTTGCGTGAGTTAAACTCAATTATTTTAAGCATTTTTCTTTCTGATGACACTTTTTTTTTTTTTAATAGATTTTTAGATTTATTCGAAATACTGTGGGGCAGAAGAATTTGGCATCCAAAACCTTGGTGGATGAAAGATTTCTTATTTAATTGACTCACTTGATGAAAGACCTTTTCCAAGAACTAATCGCGGATTAAAAGATTTATAAACTGCATATTAGTTTGCAGTGCTATGTTAAATATCTAATGTAAATAATTCAACTTTGTCTTATTTTATACTGTATGCAGAAGATTTTTATTTTTCTGTAATTTGCAGATACATTTGTGTTTAGAACACTAAACCACAAGACTTAAGGGAATGGTAGATTATGCCTTGGCATGTCTTGACTGTAGGAAGTTAAACTAGCACTGTTGTTAGCACAAGATAAAATCCTTTTATTGCCTTCAGTAAGAGTGTGAATTGTGTATTTTTCAGAGAGAATTTCAACATATCTGACACTAACTGAGGTTATAATCTTCTTTTACATGTGTTCCCATAATTGCTCAAAGAATTGTTTTCAATTTACTATAAAAATGTTTATCAAATATATTTCAGATTGAACACAAAAGATTGGCCCAAAATTCCAAATTAATGTTTCTAGATTGGCAAAACAGAGGTAGTGAGACTTACCTTTCAGGATGGTTTTCAGATCTGGGGATAAAAATATTGCATAAGTGCCTCTTTTGCTATACTTTAGTTTTTAATGCGTTTTCTGGTTCTCTTTTTCTGACATTTTTCCCTCATGATTTAACATGAGGAGCATGTCCATATGATCTGTTTCAGCCATTGGAATTTAATCCACTTAATAAGTGGCTTTTTAACAACTATTAAGGTTTATGGGCAGATTAAAGTCCAGGAGATAGTGAAGTGCCAACTACTACTTATTCCTTTGAAACATCTCCCTGAGACTGTCTTTTAAAAAATATATTTTCAATAAAGACTTACTCCATCGTAATAGTTTCACTATTTTGTAACTATTTCGTAAGCTAATTCAGCAGGACCTTGCAACACCATTTTTTTTTATAAACACACCAATGCAGGTAAGCTTACCTATTCGTCAAAAGAGTGTTTAAACAGGGTTAAGTCCCATTGAAGTCAGTAGCATTTACTGTATTTTAAAATAAATTGTGTGCTTCTCTGAAATGAGGCAATTATTCCACATATACACAAAGACACTCCTGTAAAGATGCTATGTCATTTTTTTTTGAACTGTGGTGTAAACACATCTTTAACATCTCATACATTTAAGTCTCAAGGTTGTTAGCAATCCAAAACATTGCCTTTTGGTTTTGCAAAAACAAATGCTGTTTGCTAGTCCAGCCTATTAACCATCATTTGATGTAAAGCATGATAAATTTCCAGTGGTCAGGGTGCATTAGGAGAGTCTGCTCAGGTTTTTTTCCCCCTTCCTTCCCCCAGTGGGGCATCTGTGTTAAAGGACATGTAGCTTAGCACAGCCATCTACTTATGTACATGCTTTCTGTGCACTACTGCCTATGCACGGAGATGGTTGAGTCTATTATTGTATTCAGATGCACAGTACTTTTAACTTAGCGCATACTATCCCAAAGGGTTCTGAATGTGAAAAATGCAATACTTGTATGAGCTAGTGCTAGTTCACATAACAATACATAGTTTGACCTGGACAAAATGGAGGTCATAGCTTGAAAACCAGGTACAGTACCTTTGGTTTTATAGTAACTTGGTTAACTGTTATGATGGCTAACTAAACTGTGGATCTACCCTGACCTAACAAGTATGAGGTTCTGTGCTGTTACTTCTCAGCTCTGTGTTCTTGGAGAACCCTGGCATAGTGCGCAACCTGACTCACAAAGGACTCAGCCCCACCCCCACCCCCCTTGCCACCTGAACAAGAACTGATTAGAGGGAGGACTTACAATGAAGATGCAGTGGGAGATGCATCTAAAGCCCTCCAGACAGGTCTGATAAGAGTGAAGCAACTACCCTAGTCTCATGGGCATCAGAGATGAAACCGGATGACAACTCATTAAATGGGAAGTGGGACAGGAAAGCACCTTCATTAGCATTCAGGATGGAGA
>NW_017728992.1:154748269-154752390 GCF_001723915.1 Gavialis gangeticus
GAAGCAGGGGAGCACTGCATGATGGGGGATCTCTGCTCCCATCGTAATCAACCATGTCTACACACACCCAATTCAGCATTTATCAGACCAATTCTAGTAATGACTCCTTTTATTGGTACTGAAAACACTGAATCTGCCTGTCTGTATTGTAAGCTCCCTCAGAGTTATGCCACCCATAGCCAGGAGTGATCAATTCCATTATTTACCCATAAACAAACCTAGTGTTCTCCCTTGAGCCATTGTTAGTTCTCGACAAAAACCCTACCCAAGCTCAAGTTTCTGTCCTGGTGCTCGGATCCAAAAGCTGCACCAGTTCCACTCCTTTTCTGCCTGGAATCCCTTCATCAGTCATGCTGAGGGCTCTGCCTGTCTGCCAGATCCAACAACACCTGGGAATCTAGACTGGCTCAAGCTTTGCTGAGTGGTGGGACCCAACTCTCTCTCTCTTTCTCTCTTTCTCTCTCTCTCTGACTCCAGGAACCTGACTTTTGCTGATCAAACTTGAGCTAGACTTCCCCAAATACCTAATTGAAACTATGTAATTTTGTTACTATTTTATTTCTCTCTCTTGTATGGCTATTACTGCTGGTGTCATCATAAGTTCATATACCTGGCAATAAATAACTTTTATGGTCAAGCTGGTTGCTATACTCTCTCTCTGAACCTCACTTACTCTTCTTTCCCTTTGACCTCCCCATTTGCTCTGCAGAAACGCTTCTTTTACCTAACACAAAGATCCCTGGAATGCCCAAAATTATTGTGGGGTCTGCTCATCAAGGGAGTTACTACTAGGACCATTGTGACAAGGAATTGGGACATGCTAAGTTTTGAAGCATGTGAGGGTATCAGCTGAAAGTGCTGATCAGACCCAGCCTGCTCAGACGTACTCTGTTAGCATGTGTGTCTAACTGCATTTATTATTGTCCTTCTGAAATATGGGATGAACTGAGTTCAAAGCACTTGAGGGTGTCAGCCTGTCAGTGCTGAATAACCCGGCCTGACTCAGATGTGCTCTGTTAACCCATGTGCTTGTGTCTGACTGCATTTTATTGTTGCCCTGATGAACTGAGTTCAAGGCATATGAGGGTGCTAGCCTGTCAATGCTGAATAACCCGGCTCAGCTCAGGTGTGCCCTGTGTGTGTATATGTGTTTGACTGATTCAGTGGTTGGAGGAACCCAGCCCCATTGAACTTGAGTCCTGCAAGATAGCTCAAGTGGGGGTGAGGACTTACAGAAGGGAGAGATACAGCTCCATATAGAAACACGAGTAACACAAGCAACACATTGGTAGAATTAGAGACACCCCAGAAACGTACCCCTAATAAACACGCACATCCCAAAGTGACAGGCAAATCTGGTAACAGATGTATTTGTTTCTCAGTGCTTTAGAGATGCTTCACAAATGTTTCATGCTCCACAGATGTATTCTTCGTAAAATATAAGTAAGTTTTCCTCTGGTGCCAAACTTGTGACCTGAGCCTTTTACCATCTTGTAAACTTTGGCCGGTAATAAAATTTCTGCAAGCTACAGTTATGCTGTCATGATATTTGTATCATCCCATGGTCTTTAATACATGTGTACAGATATTACGTAACAGAACTGACTAATCAGTTCTTTTGTTGATACACAAGATGGACTATGGTTTAGCTCATTTAATTATGTCTTCCCCATAAAACTAACAAATATAAAAAATTATGGAAACTTATTTTATTTTGAGTAAATCATAAACGGATTCAGTACAGATCTGCTGACAAAGTACCATTTTACATACAATTCTACTCTGAGAAGTGACTATCTTTAAACCAATGTATTCTATGAAGTTTTTTATTTGTGGCTTAAATCAAAGCTATTCAGTTATTCTTCACTTATTAAAGCTTACAAAATAAAAAAGTTTTTGTATTAAATATATACTACAATTGTTCACTTTAACTGTATTGGCAACACTAAAGCAGTCTGGTCACCTGGTATGGAGGCAGTTCAGTTATAAAGTACCCCTCTACAGATGTAGGTAAAGGCACAGTGAGATCTAATGTGCAGTCCACACAATTGCATCTCAAGCTATGCCATGCAACCTGTGCATGGCAGGAGGTGTGAATCTAGGATCCAGTATAAGATTCTATAACACCTTATTGCCAGTACAGGGGGAGCCCAGGGATCACTATCCCAGGCTCTCCCTGTACCAACAAATAGCAAGCTCCCACAGCTATCAGTCCCACATATTGCAGTCACAATTCATGTACAAAACAAAATATCTTAAAAGTATACATTTCACAGTGCTAATGATCCTCCAATAACATTCACGGTTGAAAATCATTGATAATTTCTAGATGCATCAAAGCTTATTCAACACGGTAAGTTAGCCTGCCTTGTTCTTCCTTTTCTAACAGCATTTTCCAAAATGTTATATTGTAGCCATTTTAGTAACTTTAAATTTAGAGAGACACTAGGTATTTGTAGAACCGTCCTTGGGCTGCATGCTTTTTGTTGCCTGTTATGAATATCATCATAATTGTCTCAGATTAGGAGAAACGAGAATTTGCTTATTGGAGAAGCTAAATGAGGTTGCTGTCAAGACGTTATTCTTCCTGAATAGACATACCCCTTTGAAAAGCTGAAGATTTAATTCACCAGAACGGAGTAATTTGGTGCAAGTCCATATGTAAAATGAAAATGTTTAGTAGTATACCCGTGGTGGCTTTAATCTAGCTTGTAATAATAACAGTAGCAGCAAAAGCAAGATATCTTAGATTTTGGGAAGATTAATAACCAACGAACAGGCCCTCTAGGGATCCTGGGTATGGGCTCTGGATGCTAGCCCAAGCTGCCACATCTTCACTGATATTGATATCTGTGCTAGACAAATTAAAACTACAACAGTTAAGCCTACCCCTGCTAGAAATGCAACCCCATTTTTTCTGTTTATACATACCATTAATTGCTAGTTTGGGAAAGGGCATTTAAAAGTGTTAGCATCCTTTCAGTTTGGAAGAGTTTTACTGAAGGGGCAGAATTTTTGTCAAAAACAAATTTTCAATAACTATGCAAAAGTTCTCTCAGCAATAATTAGGTGTCATCCCCCCCTTTTCTTTATTTGGGCATTTAGGTAAGAGGCTAATAGGTTCAGACAACACAGTTATGAAATAACTGCAGGGGTCAAAACCTCTGAGAGCCAATTGAGTTGTTTTTATTCCCTTAGATATGTGATATGTACTGATTGAACTTTATTCTCATTTTGTTGGATTTTTTTCCAAGAAATAACTCCTGTGATTAATTTTCCAACTCAGTGTTATCATTTTGTTTTTATTAATGTACAGTTGCAAGACTTCTTTTTCATGTCCAGTTAGCCAAATTCAATTTCATGCTTGTTAATACTTTACAATAAATTGTATGAAATTTCAATCAATCCTTTGTATCGGTGCTCTCAGCAGACTAAGGGCTTTTTTTTAAGGATTTCTGGACTTTTTAAATATTGTTTGTGTTTTAAATAGTGGTGATTCAAGGCTATATTTCCATGACTTTGGGAAGATCTAGAGCAGTGATCACCAACCTGCTGGATCAGGGAGCCTCTGATAGTCCATCTCAGTCTGGCAGGGCTCAGCCCACCCAGACTGAAATCAACTATCAGAGGTTCCATGATCAGGAGCAGTGGGTCACACATGGGGGGGCAGCAAGATGCATGTGGCTGGGCTGAGCCACGCCCCCTGCCACTGGGGCCAGGCCGTGGGAATGGGATAATCCTCCTCTGCGCCACCTGCCACCGGGGGAGGGTAGAGCCCAGAAAGCTAGTCCAGGTGTTGGGGGGCAAGGAGGGCTCCTGCCACTGCAAGCACCACGGTGGAGGCCTGGGGGGCACATGCTCCCCCCTGATTTGTGTGTGAGGCAGGGTGGTTGCCCCAGGATCCCCATCAGCAGGGAAGTGAAAGCCACAGTTTTAAACTCAGTGGGCATTTTTGGTGCCAAGTTTAAAACTGCGGCTTTCACATTTGCTTCCCTAGAAGCTGGAAGCGGGCTCCCTCCAACAAATGGGGCTGGGGGGAGGGAGGACAGGGCTGGGGTTGAGCCAAGAGAGCCCCACACCTGGGGGAGGAGGGGCAGGCTGGCTGGTGCCCCCTCGGGGGG
>NW_017728992.1:154757390-154757589 GCF_001723915.1 Gavialis gangeticus
CTCAGTGGGCATTTTTGGTGCCAAGTTTAAAACTGCGGCTTTCACATTTGCTTCCCTAGAAGCTGGAAGCGGGCTCCCTCCAACAAATGGGGCTGGGGGGAGGGAGGACAGGGCTGGGGTTGAGCCAAGAGAGCCCCACACCTGGGGGAGGAGGGGCAGGCTGGCTGGTGCCCCCTCGGGGGGGGGGGGGGGGAAACCG
>NW_017728992.1:154758166-154762713 GCF_001723915.1 Gavialis gangeticus
CAGCTGCATCGGTCCCTCTGCCCCACTTACCTTAGGGGGTTCAACTGCTGCTGCCCCCACTGCTGCTGTGTTCACATCTGCTGCTGCTGCTGCGTTTGTCTCTGCTCCGGGTCAGGTAAGGGGGCACACGTGCGTGCGCCCGTGCGTGCGGGACACACATGTGCCTGGATCCCTCCTCTCCCTGCTGCTCCTGGCTCCCAAGTACAATGAGTATAAACCAAAGTATTTAAATGTGGGAAAAAACTATTGTTCGCTGCGGGTCCCCAGTTTGTTGTTTTTTTGGGACCCTTGTCTGAAGCTGTCTCCATTCTGAATAAAACTGTTGCAAGCAATGTGTGCTGGTGTTTGCTCCCTGCTTGCTCTGGCTAATGAGTAACAGGATCCATGGGCAATTGGAACATCGTCTCCCTAGTCGTTGGGCACCGCATGGAGTTGGGGTCTAACAGTAACATCAGGAAAGGAAGGGTTTTTTTGGTTGATTGCAAAGAGGAAGTAAAATAGCAGTTGGTCAACTAGTGCAATTTGGCCGACGCCAAAGTGAAAAAAAAAAGCAGAATAGCTCTGTGCTGATTGTCTTCCTTGCCCTTGTTTAAGGCACTTATATTTTTAAATGGACATAAAATAAGTATAACTTTTCTCTTAAAAATGTTAAAGTTAATTGTTCACTGTTGCAGGGCACTAAGGTGCCTGCTACTGTAAGAGAAAACAGCAATACAATCATAAAAAGCAGATGACCCTTGAAAAAGCAAATGATCTTTTTTCCCCTAAAATTAAAAGATCGCCTCTTTCTGACAGTAAGTGACATGTACTTCTCGCTGACAGTAATGTGTAACCGAGAAACCAGTCTCAACGGGCTCAAGTTTGCTCTGTACAGTGTTTTGTAATTTTGTAACGGCAAAGAAAAAAACCCGAATGCGCGCGCAACAATGTAGCAATGCAATGCTTAATGTATAAATACCAAGCTGTAAACTCAGTGCGGGGGGAACTCTCTGTCTTTGTGACACTGGGTGGCCCCCCTCTGTAGAGAAATAAATCATCTTGCCAACACCCCCTCGTTCTCTGCCTAATTGATCGTGGCTAGGAACGAGCCCAAAGACGGGATGTGACCAGTGCTCATCGGTGTATGAGCACACCCTTCGGTGTATAGGTGCTACACAGTAGCTGATCAAATTTCCCCAACACTACTTGGAAAGCTAGAGTAGTGGCTCAGGTGCCAGTTGCTAGGGGCAACTGGAGGCAGCTAAGGACTCACACCTGTTTGGTCAGCTGAATGAAAGGGGCACGGCCTGGCTCAGACATAAATCACAGGCCAAAGCCTAGAGAGGGAAGGCAGCCTGCGGCCAAGGAGCTCAGCCCTGACTGTGTGAAAAGGAAAAGGCCTGGATATGCGAGCAGCTAGTGACGTGGGTGAGAGATGGAACACCTGTGATGTGGTTCGGAGGACACTTTAGCCATGAGGCATAGATTTGTGTTATAGCCCAGGGCTTGTGTTTTGGTTGTTACACTGGAGGTTTGGGCAAGGCTATAAGGGGATGGAGGAGGCCTCATAGGGGACCACGTTGGAGTGTGGACCCCAGCACCAGAGAGAAGGGCAGCACTGCTGAGAAGCCCCAGAGAGAGGAGCAGTGACTGTGAAGCCAAAAAGGGTGCAGCAGAGGGAGTGTGCCTCCCAGACTGCCAGAAAGGAGAGTGCAGGGAGGGTATTGACCCAGAGCATCCGTAAGGGCGCAGCAGAGGGGTAGGTGTCATCCCCGAACACCAAGGCAAAGGCACAGTATTGGGAGAGGGCTGACCCCGAGTACCCCGGAAAGCAGAACAAACAAGGTTGTAGAGAACCTAAGCGCCACTGGGGCGTGGGGTGAGTGAGAAGCTCCAGAGAGAGAGAGCAGCGAGAAGCCCAGAGAGTGGACAGTGAGAAGCCCCAGGGAGATTGGGGCAGCGACTGCCGTTGAGCACCGTGAGGTGGGGCTCCAGAGAGCCCGAGCAGGACGAGACTGGGAAGGGACAGAGTGTCAACAGGGCACGGAGCGAGGCAGGGCTGTAGGATGCCCAAGTGCCAGGGAGACCAAGGCGGGTCCGGCACATAGCAGGAAAACTGTAGCCAAGGGAATGAAGGGCAGCCTCCCTACAATAAATACACAAGATCAAAAGCGTGGCAGGCGAGATTCTGAGGGCGCTTAGAGAGCCCTTGGCACAGTACTGAAGGCAGTCCCCTAGGGGAGTGCACGGTGACCCTAGGACACCATCCTGCTACATTTACATTTGGTTTCATCAGTCCACTAGGACAAAAATTGAACCAATTCCTGCTCACAACAGAAAGTTCAGGCATTTATACAGAGCTGATCTAATCACGGTATCACTCTCATTGACTCTCCTGGTTTTTGTAAATTTGCAAAGTAAAGTCTCCGTCGGGTAAGTACATCAGGAAGCAAGAATTCTGAAAGTTCAGCCAGTGCTGTCAGCACAGATGTGTCCTTCTGCCTCTAATGGAGCATTAAGCACAGGGATTCATTTTTTCATTTCACATGTACAAATACAGTATGTGCAAACATAAGAGCAAAACACTTTAAGATCATCTTACACCCATGGCATGCCATGAGTTTTTCATGAGGTATTCTTTATCAAAATCCCTCAGATTGTATATGATGTCATTTAAATGAATGCATATAGCAATGCTATTAGTTTGGAGTAATAATTCCAACATCAATGCTTAAAATGTTTCGGAAACCCCAACACACAACCAATATGTGGTGTCTGTATGTTACCAACATTCTCCATATAGAACTTCTGAGCTGTTACCCCACCCCACCACACCACGTGGACTCCTGCCTCCCACTGGCCACCTGAGCTGCATTGCCTCCCCAGGCTCCTGCAAGTCAGGCCACACTGCCCCCATGGGTGGGAACAGAAGCAGAAGTTGGAGGAGGGAAGGGGAGACCAAAGACCCTGGCATCAGCAGGAGTGCTGGGGAGCTGTGGCTGAGCAGGAGCCTGTGGGCAGCAAGTTGGACAGCTCTGAAATAAAAAAAACTTGGCTACAACAAAGTAAGTGATTGGCAGCAGATGGCAGTAAAGTGCAAGAAATGAGGTATTCAATATGGAGAGTGTTATTTAATTTTCATAGTTTCATAGTTAGTAGGGTCAGAAGGGACCTGAGCACATCATCAAGTCCAACCCCCTGCCATGGCAGGAAAGAGTACTGGAGTCAAATGACCCCAGCAAGGTGTTCATCTAACCTCTTAAAAAACCCCAGGGTAGGAGCCAGCACCACTTCTCTTGGAAGTTGGTTCCAGATCCTAGCCACCCTGACCGTGAAGTAGCGCCTCCTGATGTCTAATCTAAATCTACCCTCTGCCAGCTTGTGACCATTATTTCTAGTCACTCCTGGTAGCACTCTGGGGAACAGGGACTCCCCCAATGCCTGCTGGTCCCCTCTGGCTAGTTTGTAACAGGCCACTAGATCCTACCTCAGCCTTCTCTTGTGGAGGCTGAACAGGTTCAGGTCCCGTAGCCTGCCCTCGTAGGGCCTGCCCTGCTGCCCCCTGATCATGTAAGTGGCCCTCCTCTGGACCCTCTCCATGCTGTCCACATCCCTCATGAAGTGCGGTGCCCAGAACTGGATGCAGTACTCCAACTGCGGCCTGACCAGTGCCGCATAGAGGGGGAGGATCACCTCCTTGGACCTGTTTGAGATGCATACCTTGCATGACAAGGTATGGTTGGCCTTCCTGACTGCATCCCCACACTGCTGGCCCATGTTCATCTTGGCATCAGTGATGATTCCAAGATCCTTTTCTGCCTCTGCACTAATGAGAAGGGAGTTCCCCAGCAGTGCAAAACTTTATTGAGCAGCCCATGTCTCCATGGCTGGGTGGGTATGGACCTCTCACAGACCAAGGAATGCATCAATGCTGGTGACAATGTCTTTCTCAACAGTGGGGAGGGAATACACAGGGACATGTAATGCAGCCACAGCTAGCCCTCTAGGTAGCAGCAGAAGTTGCAGAGTAGCCTGGGATTAACCCCTGTTTGGTCAAAGCTCAGGGTCCCTTGCCAGGTGCACAGGTATGCCCAAGACACCATGGCAATCAGCAACAGCAGTGTGCAATGGGTTGGGTACCCCTCAGTCTGTGCAAACAGCTCCTCATACAGTGCCCAGGACATGTACAGCAGAAGCACGCTTGGGGCACAGTGCCAGCACAGGGGAGGGCTGGCCCTGGGGTGCCTCCCTGGAGAGGCCCCCTGCAGTGAGAGCTGGGTTGTGGGCAGCTCCTCATCCCAGTCATCCAGGAGCCCCATACCCCACAAGCCTGGGTGCTATGGGCTGGGCAGCAGCACAGGAGAGCAGCCGGTCTGCAGGAGGAGAGGGGGGAGCAGCAGGGTCTGGAGCCATGGCAACAGGTGGTGCCAGAGCCAGACTTGTCCTGGCCTTGGAACAGGGCAGGGAAGGCAGGCTGCCTGCAGCCAGCACCCAGCAGCCCACTAGCCCCTAGGGAGCAAGTGGAGATGGGGGATCGCTGGCAGCCACCTGCATCTGGACCTGCCCAG
>NW_017728992.1:154762724-154763857 GCF_001723915.1 Gavialis gangeticus
GATGACTCCAAGATCCATTTCTGCCTCTGCACTGATGAGACGGGAGTTTTCTTTGAGACAACTTTAGTATTTGCCCACCTTGGCATGCTGATGTTCACTGTTACTTTTAGACTGGTAAACGTAGCTTAAACTCATTATTGTAGTCTCTCTTGTTTCAGAGTTTTAATTATGCTAAAGAGATTTTTTACAAGCAGCATATTCTCTGAAAATCCAGTATTATGTTGTAATAGCAGCTCCCACTATAGATCAACTTTCTTAAAATGTCTTTTGCTTTCAGTTGCTTGTAAATCCTGAAAGTTTCAAGCCAGGCATGAAACCTGTCTCTCCTGGGGGAGTCATTTTATAAAATAAGATAAATTATAAAAATAGATAAAACATTAATAAAGATGATTATGTAATAAACTCTCCCCAAAATGTGCCCCCAAACTTATCCCTTCCTGCTAAAACCCTGCCAAGTAAAGAAAAAATCTGACATTGTTTTCAAAAGATGTTTTCCTTGCTTATCTACTTTACCAAGAGTTCAAGAAAGGGAAAAACTACACTTTTAATTTCAAATGCATACTATTTTTAAAAAAAAAGAGTTTACAATGGCTACTCAAACATCCTGTCCTATGTGCGCATTGGTAACTTTTCCCAATGGTGGAAGTTACTATATTACATAGTGGGCTCATCTATATGTGTTATTAGTAGCTTATTGCTCTGAAGTTTATTGCTCCCAGGTGCACAGTTTACACATGTGTCTGAACCACAGTACATTGTGCAGGGCTGGAGTAACAGAGGGCGGGCAGAGGGCCCCAGAGGTCAGCCTGCTAGCCCCAGGCTGCTCCAACTAGGCCTAATATGCTATGAAGGGGCTGGCTGGGGCACAAGTTTGCTTCAGTGTGGAGCTAGCCAGCAGGATAGGAACAAATATTCAGAAAGCCTGAGCCTGAATTGATTGTTTATTAGTTTCCTGTGCCCCAATAGGGGCATGCATGTAGATGCTGAGACGTTTACTTCACAGTTAATATGTCAATTGTGTGATAAATGTCTCATGTAGATGCACTCAGTGTGTGTCTAGTTAATGTTCTAATATTATAAAAAGCCTTAGTCTGTCTGTCTGTCCGTAATGCTTTATTCACACTCTGATTGGT
>NW_017728992.1:154764137-154768074 GCF_001723915.1 Gavialis gangeticus
GGAGAAATGGCACCAGACCCAAAAAGGGGGAAGCAGGCCTGGCCTCGAAGCGGTAGGTGGGGAGGCTGGGGGGAATGGGCCCAGCCCTGAAGTGGTGGGGGGCAGGTAAAGGGGGGGAGATTAGGCCCGGTCCTGAAGCAGGGGGAGGAGCTGGACATGGGCCTTTGTCCCTGCCCACCCCCTCTCCCATCATTCTTGACAGGCAACTTCTAGTAGGTAGTATCAGTGTAGAAAGGGTTTAGTACAGAAAGCATTGTCTAGAGACATGTTTTAGTGCAGAAATAAATTCTGTATTGAGACCTTCATGCTTTTAGGGGTATTCTGAAGCCTAGTAGCTATTAAATGTTTCTCCTATTTTGTACTGATTGAGAGAGTGCTGGGCAAACAAAATGGCTACCCTTAACACCATTTGCATACACAATCAAAAATCAGGGGCTATGATATTTTGGTTGGCATATATAGCTATAACTCTGACACCTGCATATGTAGTATGTCAAAATATTTATGTGATACCTGGAATGCTATTTCTAAAATATCCAACAGCTGGAATCATAACTTTAACAGCATGTCATATAGAAAGGAAAGATAGCAAATCTTGTTAGATTTCAGAAAAAAACATGACTACTCTTAGGGTTTTTGTGAACAGCTCTGATCAGGTATAAAAGCTGGATGTGAGGACTCTGGACTGATTTTGCTTGCTCTAACAGTTTCATAAGTCTGCATAGAGAACATATTATATATTTTTGATCTTCACATATGCAGCTGCTAGATCTGTATCTATTCATGTATTGAAGCAACCAGGGTCCGGCATTGCCAAGATGACCATCAGTGTTAAAATGAGCAGCCTGCAAATTCTCATGCATTTTTTTTTTTGAACTGTTAAGGGCTGGAGCTGCTCTCTCTTCGCTTCTCTTGGGCAATGTAATTAAATATAGATTAGTGCCTGGAGGACTCTTCTCTGGGAAACATTAGTATTTCCTGGCTTCATAGAGTTTAAAGCCCAAAGGGATCCTTACATCTCCAGTCTAAGCTGCTGTTTACCATTTCTAACCACATACTATCTAGTCCTCTAAATTCCTTCTCTTGTTTCCCTGTAGGGCCAGTGCCATAGTATCACCGATCATTATTGGTGAAGGGCCACCACTCTTTAAGATATGTTGAAGCAGCAGATACATTAATATGTAGATATGTCAAAGTACAGAAGCAAGTTGGTGGCCTCTGGGGAATAGCTACTGTTTCATAATTCTTGGTTAGCTAAGATTCAGGTTTGCTTTGATTCATCTTCTGTTTTGATTCAAGCACCGCTCAGTTGCAGCTGCTCCAAATGTGAGAGTCTGTAAATGAAACAGCAGGTAAAAACTGGTCAGTTTAAAAGAAACCCAAATATTGTTACATCTATGCCAACTTGACAATAATTCCCAACCCTTGGTTTATTTTGGAAACTGTGCTGAATAATTAGGCTAGGGAGTGTTTTGTGAAAACCAAACGCAAGTGCTTCTTTGCAAAATTCTAACTGCTTCTTTCTCACTGACCTGACCAGTTTTGCAAATTGGAACTGAGGTAATGAAAATTCAGCATGTGTGTGCATGTATACTAGAGAGAGAGCAACTGTTAGTAGAAACAAACAGATGTCTACAAGCTGGAATGGACCTTGTCCATGACATTGCCTTTGAAATGCCTCTAAGATCAGACTGACATACTAGTACTGGCTCTGAAAGCTGCTGCTAAGTAAGCAATCCTACTTATAACCATTATGCCCCTGCAGGAGTGCAAACACTAATCACAGTAATTGAAAATGGAAATTCAAGGTAAACAGTCAGTCTTGCAAAACAATGCCTGTAGCAACATTTCCAAGCTGACAGATCAAGGTGAAGTCAAGTTCAAGATGCCATGAAGTTTGGGCACAGAATGATATCAGCTGGGTATGTTGACTCTTTGGACTATATTTTGGACATGGCTCTGCTCCCTTTATACTACTCAGGTAGTATGTCAGAGTCAACTCCTTTATGCTCCTTCCTCAAAATGTCTGAGCCAAAGAGATGTCAAGGGTAGAGGGTGAGGTAAGGAGAACAGCTGCTTGGATAACGACATGCTTTAATGAGATTCCAGGCTGCTCATCTGATTCTGGAGTATTTATGAGTAAATGCATGAGAAAAACTGGCCTTACAACTCTACAAATTTGCACATATAGTTGTGTATAGATTTTATTTAAGAACCAGAACAGTGATTTTTAGATAAAAACTAGATTCCAGAAAGGTTAACCTTTTCCTAAATGTCTTCCCTAGAATTGTGCCTATATACTAGATCATTTAAATGCTTTCCTCTTCAGGCCTCTTCCAGATAATGAAAATAATTTCCTGTTACTTGAAAATTATGGCCTGTACTTAATGAGGAGCTTTGGTAGGGTTACTTTATGATGGGTTTCTTTTTTGTAAAATGTGTCCTTTGATTTCCTTGTTTTGCTTCCAAAGTGCTCTCCATACCACAAAGGTCTGCAATTGTGAATATAAGTGTACATCCTGCATTTTGGATTTGGATATTTTTTTCCTCTTTCAGTTTTCTTTTTGTACAGTGGACATGTCTATGCATGTATTTATTGCACAGTAAGTGGTTTTTATACTGGCATCTACATGTGCAGGCATTATAGTGCAGTAACTGTGCAGGACTAAAGTTAGTCCCAAGTGAGTCCACATACGCAGGGTTACTGCACAGTAACTACCCAGGCATAAACTTGCTACCTGCATCACTGTATCTATGGTCCCCCTTGATGATGAACTACTAAAACAGGCAGAGGCTTTACCCATGAACCTGCAAACTAAATGTACCCTCTTTGGGTGTCCTGAACAAAATGGAACATTTTTCTACTACCAAGCCTTCTAGGGCTGAGTGCCAAGAAGGAAAACTTTATAAGGAACAAAGGAATCATGGCCTAACAAAGGAAAATGTGGCATCAAGGTGTATGTGCATAAATATTAAAATCCTCCCAGGAACTTTAACGATACTTCATCCAGCATCCTTCCCAATCCCTGGAGGGAAAGTTCTGTGGTCTTGGCTCCACCACCTCACCATTCATGGCTGAGAGCAGTATCACAAGCCTCTCTTTGCAGGTCTATCTCCAGTTACATGGAACCACAACAAGGGTTGTACGTCTTTACTGTAAAATTAACTACTTGTCTTTCTGAAAGTGGGTAAGAAGGAGAAAGAGAAGACACGGATCTTTTTTTCCCTCCTCATTCCACTCTCGCCTCTCTCCTCAAAGTGCTTCTGTGTCATTCCTCTAGAAGACGATGCCTGGTTTTAACTCTAATGATGTGAATCACCTGCAATGGCTGAGGCAGGGACACTGGCTACCACCCCACTAGTTATTTTAGGCACCAGCTGACTGCTGTGGAGAATGTATGTATCTGCAGGACCCACTGTGCACCCGTTCAAAATTCATCGATTTTATTACTGTTCCAATCTAGAGGTGCTGACTCTTAGATTGCTCTAAAAATATATATTTTTAAGTGAGTTAATAGAAAAGTTTTGTGCTATTGCTAGAATAAATAATTTATAAAATACAAATTCCATTTAGAATATAAAGGAAAAGTTGTAATCTGGCAAAGATTGAAGCAGGAACATTTTAAACAGTGTTTTGCCTGTTTGTTTAGTCTCAGGAAGTGTTGACTTCACAATATTGTCTTTCAGGTGATTTATACATACAGGTTTAATTCCTTTTCATACAGTTGGAGAGAGAATCCATGGCATCTCAGTTAAACACTCAGAGCCCCTGTAAAGTTAGAAGTTCTGACTGTGTAAGTCGCTTCATCTGCCAGTAGCAGGGGTGACTGGTGCCTTCTGAGTCTGGAGGGAACAATTTCTGGATGGGCCTGGGGGTGGCCCAAAAGCCTCATATCCACTCCTATACTTCTATGCTGTGGCTTAGTACCCCCCCCCC
>NW_017728992.1:154768167-154776890 GCF_001723915.1 Gavialis gangeticus
ACCCCCCCCCCCAATGCCACCAGCCCATGCGGCAAAAAAACTGCCCCGTCCTGAGTGGTGCCAAGTCAGTTTCAATCTCGGGGGGGGCATGTGTCCCTGCCCCACCCCCACTTGTTTCCCCCCTACCAGTCACCTGTGGCCAATAGCAATGGATTTGTGTTGTTACAATGGAAAATGAATCCCAGAATTAGCATAGCTTTCCTAAGTGTCACTTTCTTCAGCTAATTTTATTTGAACACACAAAGTCTGATGGGAGTCATTAAGGCTGAAAAGAGGATGCTTTTGCACTGTGCAACAATGCTCTCCTTTTCCCAACTTTTAAGTATTGTTTTAAATGAGGATTGATCTATTGTATTCACTATGGGTAGAGATTACCTCAGCTTGAGCTCACACTTCACCTGTCTTGTGCTACTTTGGCCCTTGGATAAGGTGATCTTATATCCAAAGTCCTTAGTGAGCCAGCTGTAGCAGAAAGTTGGAGAAGGTAACACAGCTGACAGTCTTGCTAGGTGTCCAAATGCTCTGTGTAATGGTGAGGTTACTGTTACAGCATGTGCAGGAGGATGTTGTGGGGGTAGCAGGTCCCTTACAGATCATCAGGTCCACTCCACCCCCTCTCTCCGCACTTGGGCAGGAAAGACTGCTGGGATCAAATGATCCCAGCAAAATGTGCATCAAGATGTTTTTGGAAGATCAGCTTGTGCCCATTATTTCTTGTCCTCCCCTGGGGGGCCTTGGTGAATAGATTCTCCCACAAACCCTGATGAATACCCCTGATATACTTACAGGCTGCAACCAAGTCTCCCCTTAGTCTTCTCTTCTCCAGGCTAAACAATTCCAAGTCCCTCAGCCTCTTCTCAGACGTCTTGGTCTCCAGGTCTCTAATCGTGTGTGGCCCTTCTCTGGACTTCTCCACATCCTCCTTGAATGGCGGCACCCAGAACAGGACACAGTACTCCAGTTGTGGTCTCATCAAGTCTGAGTAAAGCGGGAGGATGATATCCTTTGCCTTGTTCAAGATGCCTCAGCGGATGCATGCCAGTGTTTTTGGGTAGCTCTGCCAGCTACAGCATCACATTGGTGGCTCATGTTCATTTTGTTGTCAATCATAACACCCAGATCTCATTCAGTTGTGAGGCTAGCAAGCAGAGCACTGCCAAGCCTGTAAGTGTGTTGCGCATTATTTCTCCACAGGTGGAGCATTTTACATTTTTCTGTATAAAATGACATCAGGTTGAGGTCTGCCCATTTCACAAGCCTGCCCAGGCCGGCCTGTATTGCCAGCCTGTCTTCAAGCATGACAACACTCCCCCATAGCTTGGTGTTGTCAGCTAACTTTGTCAGATTTCTTGTAATACCTGAATCCAAATCATTAATGAACATGTTGAAGAGCACTGGTCCAAGCACTGACCCCTGAGGGATGCCACTGGTCACCCTCCACCATGATGACTCGGTTCCGTCAATCAGTACCCTTTGGGTCCTACCATGCAGCCAGTTACATTTCCTGTATCCAGGTGGCAAGTTACCTGATTGTCAAAGGAAATGAGGTTGGTCTGGCACGGCCTGCCCATGACGAAGCCATGTTGGCCTTCCTTCAGAATACTGCCTTCAGTTAGCCTGTGTGTGATGGCTTCTTTGATTTTTCTCCAGGATTTAACCTGGGATTGAAGTCAAACTGATTGGTCTGTAATTTCCTGGGTCCTCCCTTCTCCCTTTCTTAAAGATGGGTACCACGTTGGCTTTTTTCCAGTCTTCTGGAACCTCTCCCAAGTGCCATGAGTCTTCAGATAACTTCTCCATCAGTTGTGCAATGGCATCAGCCAGTTCTTTTAACACTCTCAGATGTAGTTCATCCAGTCCAGCTGACTTATAGATATCTAGCCTTTGTAAGTGCTCCCCAACAAGATCTATGTCAACTATGGGAGAGTGGTCACCCCCACCCTGGTCATTCTGTATCCTGTCAAGCAGGCTAATACCCTTGGACTGGTGAAATACTGATGTGAAGTATTCATTCAGGAATTTGGGTTTGTCCTGGGTGTCAGTTAACAGCCATCCTATTTAATTTATCAGGGACCCTATGCTTCCCTGGTTCCTTCTGTGACTTCCTACATATCTAAAGAAGGACTTTTTGTTGAAGTAATACGTTCTAACAGGGCTGGTAGAATGCAGTCGATACGATCCATATGTATCCAGCCAGCCTGCTGCCATTATTTTCTGTGTGGATTGTCAAAGTTTGCAGGAGTTTGTAGAAGACAAAATATGTATATCTGTAAAACCACTAGAGACACTGGAAAATAGGGTGCATTCTGGTTTGGTAGGACCATGTGACTGTCCAACACTTAAAGCATTTGTACACCTTCATTTCTGAACTTAAGCTTTTTGCTACACAATGTCTGTGTGAATGCGAGGCTGTTTGCATTATATAATCTAGTTTCTCAGTAGCATTTGGATGCTTTGTCTAAAAATGCCCTTCTTGGCATCGCTACTTACAATTTGCTCAAAGTCTTGCTGGGACAATAACATTATTTTATTTCTGCTCACTTGATATCACTCTTTTGTTTCTGTCTCTTGTACTAAGAGTGCCACTGTAAAAGGTTCTGATAAAAAAGTCAATGTCAGTGTTTCAACAACCTTTTTCACTTCATCTTCCCCAGCATGTGTGTCTCCAAGCTCTCTGCTCCCCTGTAGCAGTAGCAATTCCCCAGGCCTTTGGTTCTTCCAAAGAGCTGCCATTCTGACATTTACACAGCTTTGTAAGAGCAAGCGTATTGTGTAACAGTGCAGAAATGATGACTTTTGAAAGTACACAGTACTCTCCAATTGATGCTATGCTGCAGAAATGTACTAAGATCTTGTCTAGAGAAAGTGTCCTAATGGAAAGTTGATAGACAAAACAGGAAGCCTAAGGCACCAGGACCAGAGGAAAAACAACAGTTTATAGTTCACTCTGCCCCTGACTTGTCTAGACTAGTACATATTGCATTATTCAACACTGCTATCCTAAAGGCATGGCCAGCCCTTCTTTGAAACACAGGTGGCTTTGGTTTTAATTCTGATAAACAGATAACTAATTAGGTACCTAATTAGAGCCTTATATCTGATGTTTTCAGGGGCAGCGAAATAAGAATCTAGGAGTTTGGTTTAGTTTCATTTGAGGGGCAGGGCTTTTGAGGGGCAGGGGAAGGTGAGAAGGAGATTTTAGGTATGAGCCTAGATTAAAACAACTGTTATTAGGGTTTGTAGGTGTTTTCAAGGAATACCCAGAAAGTTTAGGTTGGAATGCTGTGATCGTTATTTAACTAATGAGATAAAACTGTAGCTCAATTGGTGTGATTCAGCTGTATAAAATATATATATTCAAAGGAAAAAAATCATTTTGAGCAACCTGAACTTCTGGCAAAATGTATCTCTACAAAATCTACGCTCAAACTTCTTGGAATGACTGACCAGCTCTTCCTGTATAGGGAAAGCTCCCTAAGAAGGATGTGTGTTACTATAAGGACTTGCATAATAAAAGGCTTTGGCCATAATTCTACCTCACAAATGACAGATTCCATTGATGTCAATAGGATTTACACTGGGAGGCCACATGCCCCTTGTTTCCATTTGGAGCAAACTGTCTCAAGGACTATTAAAAGCAATCTGCTCCTCATGTTCTGCCACATACTCCTATTAGCTGCCAGTTTAGTTCGGAAGTTAAAATTACATCCATCAGTTTCAGAGGTTGAAGATG
Source organism: Gavialis gangeticus (assembly GCF_001723915.1). Classification (NCBI taxonomy): domain Eukaryota; kingdom Metazoa; phylum Chordata; order Crocodylia; family Gavialidae; genus Gavialis; species Gavialis gangeticus. The sequence continues at coordinate 154,771,901 of NW_017728992.1, forward strand.
ACCCATACCTTCCTAATCAATTTGACTTAATTGTGCACCAGAGGAATTTTTCTTTTTTTTGTTAACAAAGCTATAGTATTGTGATGATACAGTGAAGAGCAGAAAAATTAGATTCCCGCAAGTCCCAGCATATCAGATAATAAATTCACATTAATACTGGTCTTAGCCCTCTTGGAGATGATTGTCATAGGTATAAAGAGTAGTTGGGTATTCAGATCCTATTAGAAGGAAATGTACATAGCTTGTATTTGTGAAAAATCCTTTCTCCTGGAGTGTGTGCAGGAAATTGATCTTCCGTAACTAAGGGTTTCTCTGCTTTAACATAATAGATTTAAATGCATCTATTCAAAATCTGGTTTGTATTAATTTTAAGGGATTAACCAGAGCCTGACACGGAAGACAAAGGGGGAAAGTACAATGCTACGAGGATGTGTCCCAGTGTAGCGAATTTTTTAACAATATTTGGAAGAAAATTCCAGCTACTATAGAAACCAAAAATCAGCTTTTAAAAAAGCAGCTTGTTTCCCTAACTAAAAAATTACCTCAAATATCTTTTGTTTTTGTTGTTATAACATCTCTGTAGTCCTTGTGTGTTTTGCTTACATTTGTGTGATTCAGTCAGTCTCTCTGCTGTATCTTTTATTTGTTGCCTTTTATACTCAGTGCCATAGCAATGAAGTTTGGTGCCCAGGGCAAAGCGTACCCCCCTCCCTCCCCCCCCCAAAATGTTTAGCCAGGAGTGCGCACAGCAGCAGGAGCTGCCCTTCCCCATCCCCACAGTCCCCCCCTCCCCAAAAAGCCGCTCGTGGCTCCATCCTGCACCCCGCCTCGGCTGGGCAGCGCCTCCTGGTGCCTCTTTGCTTCAGCACCCGGAGCGGTAAGCCGCTCGCTCCCCTCCCCGCCATGGCTACAGCACTGCTTATACTTTTCTTATTCTTACAGCCTTCCAGTGCTTGTGATTACATGGCATAGTTTTGCTTTCTCATCAGTGTTTTTCAGACTGTTTGAGAAAATGAAACAGCTTCACTAACCTTGTCAAATATAGGGTTGGCAAGCCAGTCAGTTGACTGGTCAAATATTATCAATTGACATTTCTGACCAGTCAAAAATTATAGCAATTTTACAAAAAAACTACATATTTCTGTAATTTTCTTGATGGAAATATGATTTTTTATTCCTTAATGGAAAATGTGTGCTTTTTCTGTGCATTATTTGGATGTGTTGGTAATTTTTGTTTTACAAATTTTGGCTGCTATTTGACCAGTCAATTGACCTAACTTTATCTGAGAGGTCAAATACCCAGTCCTAGTCAAATATGGTGTTGAAACTAATTTTAAACAGCAATCTTGGCTTAAATTATCTCAAATTAATGGTTTTTTATACCCTTATATCTATAACAATTAATATTAATGTTATCTGTGTGCTGCTCTGTAGAGTACCGGACTAATAATTGCAGTGCTCAGCACTTCCTACCATTAATTCAGAGAGGTTATTATTTGTGATAAACAGAATTAAAGGTGCATCACAAAGTTCTCTAGGGTAAGAGTTAAAATGTCTTCACTTTAAATAAAATGCAGGCAATTAACATTGTAATTCACTCATTACTTCCTAAAATTACATTTTAGTGCCCAAATTGTATGCTCTCCACTTCCTATTTGATCATGTATCTCCTCTTCCTATTTGATCATGTATTTATTAAAAAAAACTTACTGTAACTATCATCTCAGCAAAATATAAATATGCAACTTGTTTTTCCCTTCTGTTGCAAATATCATCAACAAAAGGATTTGGGAATCCATGCCTGGCTGACAGTTGTGTTGCTGATATATGATGCAAAACAGTACACCATACACAGTGTGATTTTTCCACTGATATATTCTTTCTGCAATGCTGACAGATTTTTAAAAATGTCATTATCAATAAACAAATTAAACTAACAGAGCTGCTTAGGAAGCAGATAAAGGTCTGCATCTCCTTGGTGGGTACCAACAGGGAAAGATTAGGAGTACTGGCACCCCGCCTCCCCCACAACCCACATACACTTCCCAGCATGTCTGGTTTCAGGAATAATAGGAAAATTACTTGCCTGTAATTCAGCTTCTCAGAAGACTTGTCAAGGAGTCTCATTCTTGGAACTTTAGGTCCTTAGCATGTGAGGCAGGCAAGGGAATTGGGCCTGGGTTTGATTTTAAACTATGAGAGAACTAATTGCAAGTATGCAAGGAAGCCTCAAATAAAAGGAAATGCAAGAGAGCCCTGTGGTTTAAAATAAACTAGTGGGCCACTACCGGCTAGTAGGCCACTATTGCTATAGTGAGATGTTCCTACTAAATACTGCATTAGAAATTGTCAGCAAGTGGGTGTTTTGTCCCTGTTTTTAATTGGGACAAGAATGCAAAAATGCAGATCTTTTCACTGGAACAGATTCCCAGAAAAAAATGTATTTCAAGAGATCCCAGGAAGCCTGGGGAGTTCTGGTTTGTAAGCTCTGCTGTGGGAGCTGTTGAACAGGCAGGGAGACTTGGAAGGTGGGCAAGCAAACTTGCAGGAATGAGGCAGGTTTCTATTGGGAACTGTTGAAATGTTCAGAAGAAATCCCAAATTCCTGTGCAGCAAGGATAGTTTGGAAGATGGTATCTTTTAGTAGCCAATAAGGTTCCCTCTAAGGTGTGCGCATGTGCGGCCGCACACAACTAAAAGTGCGGCATTGCACAGCCTTTTCAAGGCTGTACACCAAAAGAGGCTGGAGCCGGAGCCTGGCGCAGGCTCCGCTGACTCCAGGACACTGCTCCGCTCCCCAGCACGGCCTCCAGGAGCGTGTCCTGCAGTGTCCCGGAGCCAGCGGAGCCTCACTTGGGGCAGACAGTGGCTCCTCCCTGAGGTGAGGCAAGGCAGGGCTGGAAGCTGGGGTGGGTAGCTGGCACGGGCTCTGCAGGCTCTGAGGAAGTGCTCCATCCCCTGGCCCTGACGTGGGGGCGCAGAGCACTTCCCCAGAGCCGCCAGAGCCTGCCCCCGGCCCCTATCTTCCAGCCTCTGGCCCCTTGTCCCCTGGCCTCCAGCCCCTGTCTTCCAGCCTCCGGCCCCTGGCCCCAGCCTCTGGCGCCCGGTCCCAGGCTCCTGGTCCCCAGCTCCAGCCACCAGCCCCTGGCCTCCAGACCCAGCTCCAGCCTCTGGCCCCAGACCCCAGCCTCCAGCCCTCATCCCCCAGCCCTCAGCCCCCTTTGATAAGTGTCCTACACCGGACCAAGGTGGCATACTCACGGACCACTGCCCCTAGAGGGAACATTGATGACCAACTGCATGCTTAGGAGATGTCATATTGAACACAATACTTTGAATTTTTCTAATCAATACCCATTAGCCAGTTTAGAAAAAAGACAAGGTTCATCTTCTTATCTAGTCCATTGCTTGTTTTTGCCTACATGGTGAATGTCTTGATTCTGAATTTTATCTTTAAAGGCCTTGCAGCGAATGTGCTGAATGTCTTGGTTTTTGAATTTTATCTCTAGAGGCCTTTAACAAAGTTAACCTAAAAGCGACCCTTGGGCAAACATTCTGAGAGATCGAAACCTAGGGGCTTTTGAAAAGGGGTTGGCACTAGAGGTCACAGCAGTAGTGTGGAAAATTTCCCAAAGAAGAACCAGGAAAGGAATCTGTTGGGTAAAAGATCCAAGCCCGAATTTGGGAGTAGTGACAGGTTTGGGTAGGAGGGGCCCAAGATGGCAACTCACCCAATAAAAACTGTAACCTACAGTCCCAATTTGGAGGTAACCTCACTTGCAGAACACCAAAGGAAGAATTGCAAGTGTAGGCCAGATCAGACTGATCACCTGAACCACCCTCTCCGTGAACAAGAACTCCTGTTCACGCTGAAGCCTAGGAGTGCCTGAGTGGGACTGAAGGAAGGGGACTTGTTCCTATCACTGCTGAGACGAACCCTAAAACCATAACTAAAGAATGAAAGTATATCTGGGGATTTGGTTTCTAGGAATTCTAGGATTGTAAGTATACCATGAGCATTGTTTGGGAAGGATTTCTTAAAGCTAAGCAGTGTTATATGTGTAGCAAGGAATTTTAAAATAAAATTGTGTTGTATGAATTAATTGTGCAAGCATTGTGAAATTGTGCAATCAACCAAATACTCCCCCAGCCAGGCACATCAAACGAATCAGTAAATTGTGTGGGATCTTTCTCTATTCCATAACCCACTAGAGACAGTAGAGACTTTACATTATAAACAGATGTCTTACTTGAGTCAGTCTTGATTTTCCCAGAGTTTGACTCAGAGCAAAACAGGAACAGCACAGCTATTTACACATGTTCCCTTCTAAAATGCATTGCTGCTTCTCACCCAGTGTATGGCCTTTGAGAGCACACAGCTTGACAAGGTTTGTCCCTGGAATGCTCTGCAATTAATTTGCAGAGGTACAGAGTGTAAGTGGATGCTCCTAGTTTCATAGTTTCATAGTTTCTAGGGTTGGAAGGGACCCAAGCAGATCATCAAGTCCACCCCCCTGCCACAGCAGGAAAGAGTACTGGGGTCAAATGACCCCAGCAAGGTGTACATCTAGCCTCCTCTTAAAGACCCCCAGGGTAGGAGCCAGCACCACTTCTCTTGGAAGCTGGTTCCAGATCCTAGCCACCCTGACAATGAAGTAGCACCTCCTGATATCTAGCCTAAATCTACCCTCTGCCAGCTTGTGACCGTTAGTCCAGGTCACTCCTGGTAGTGCTCAGGGGAACAGGGACTCCCCCAATGCCTGCTGGTCCCCTCTGACTAGTTTGTAATAGGCCACTACATCCCCCCTCAGCCTTCTCTTGTGGGGGCTGAACAGGTTCAGGTCCCGTAGCCTCTCCTCGTATGGCCTGCCTTGCTGCTCCCTGATCATGCAAGTGGCCCTCCTCTGGACCCTCTCCATGTTGTCCACATCCCTCTTGAAGTGCAGCGCCCGGAACTGGATGCAGTACTCCAGCTGCGGCCTGACCAGTG
>NW_017728992.1:154781890-154787669 GCF_001723915.1 Gavialis gangeticus
TGCAGCGCCCGGAACTGGATGCAGTACTCCAGCTGCGGCCTTACCAGTGTCGCATAGAGGGGGAGTATCACCTCCTTGGACCTGCTTGAGATGCATCTGTGGATGCATGACAAGGTGCGGTTGGCCTTCCTGACTGCATCCTAAACCAATTATAAAAAGAAGTGCTTCAACTCTGAGCTTCCCGCCTGTGTTTTCCTCTCCTGCCACAACCTGATGGGAGTTAAATCAAAAGTAACAAATGGGTAACTCCATGTTCTTAAATATAGTCAGAATTGGTCTTCTTAAGCTTTTATTCTCTTAGTGCCTCTGTGCCCGGAGGTCTGCTTACTCTCCCACGATGTACCCAATTCTGGTTATTAGGGAACACAACTTCTTATGGTACTGGGTCCTTAATGGAAACCCACAAAAAAAACAATAACACAAAACTAATTACCAATTGGTCTCTTCGTGAGGTGGGGCTTCTGACACCCCCACCCCCATCCCCATGGAGACAAACTTTAAACAAACTTTATATAATCTGGACACCCGATCAGCAATTCTGTCAGAAAGTCTCTAATTAAGTCTGTATACCTGGTCCAGGAGTACGCTGAACAGTCTTCAGTCGTAATCCACCCAGTTGATCCTCAGTACTCACCTCCTGAGGGACAATGCCTTCCGTTGTTTCTCATGCCTCCGCACGAAGTCTGTTCTATCGCTCTGTCTCACCACGGCTCAGTTCCCCTTCTGGGGGTGTGCTGTTTAGTCATTGACTCTTTTATCTGAGTAATTTCTGATTAGTAATTAACAGGTTTTTCCATCTCTCAGGTGGGACGAATGCTCCTGGTGCCGGCTAATGATGTCATCCTTCTGGTTGTCCCACCGCTGGTCAGATAAGTTTCTCTCTTTAAGTTTCTCCCAGTAACTGGGGCCAATGGCTCCCTGTTCCACAGAGAAATCCAGGAAAGAAAGTGTTATCAGGTTTTACCATCTATATTTCACAAGTACTTAAAGCAGGACAGTGGACTTGTACTAGGATCCCAGGGCAAAAGGTTTTCTCCCAGAAGAAATGCAATGTCTGTTTCCAGCCTGATCTGAGTTGATGAAAGAAGGTGGGCCTATTTGGTCTTGTTGGGTAGAGTTAGATTTCTAATTAGTAGAGCCCACTGGCCCAGTCTTAGTGTTGGGACTGGTGGGGCATTTGGGCCTAGGATTAGCAGTGGGACTGGTACCAGGCTTGGGTTAGTCAGGCTTTTCAGGCTCCTGAACATAAGATTCAGGTTGGGCCTGGCAGATTTTTCCAGGATTAGTGTTCTGGTAGGGCTTGCTGATCTTGGATTAGGATTAAGAACTGTGGCCTTGTCCAGTTTCTCTTCATAAGGCTCCTAGGGCTAAGGATGAGCCTTTTATAGCTCTCTGGAGCACAGTTAGTGATCCTGGAACTAAGCTAATTTTGGGTCTCATAGGCCTCGCTAGATTAGATTTATAGTTAAATATCGGAAAGATCATTGGGTTAAGATTTAATGTTGTGCCTAGCAATTTTCACCTGCGTTTGGTCTAGTAAGGCTCCTGAGATTAGGCCAAGTTCCCAGAAGGGAGTCCAGAAGCTCTGAAGACCCTGATTTCTGTTAGGGGTTTAAGAATTTACAGGTTCCCTATAGCAGGTCTTCCCTGGTTCTGAAGTCCTGCTGTTCTTAGCTATGGCTCGGATGCCTTCTAAACTCTCAGATGTCTGTTCATCTGCTAGAATTGATGACAGTCTTGGAGCCCAGAAGTCCAAGTCCACATTAACCTAAAGCCTCAGTTTGATGCTTCCAGACTCAGTTCCTTTGTGGTATTTAAAAAAAAAAACAACAAAAAACTTTTTGTTTATTTCTAAGTAATTTCTTTAAATATTCCGTTCTATGGGAAGTTACAAATAGTTATACTCTAAACCTGATATGGAATTAAAGTTTTCTAGGACTGTGGATTTCCTACAGACTAGAAACACTGACTTTTGATTAAAATCTAATAACTAACACTACTATAGTACTGATAAAAATAAGAAATAGAAACTTAAGTCAAGATTCAGATAATGAGAAATTATTAAGAAAACTGGCATTTTCAATTGCTTGAATTCAATTGTTGACTGATAAACAATTATGTCTTTACCTATAACAAGTTCTCCTACCCCTGCACACACTACAACTTCTATTCACACGTCAAAACTTTGTTCAGAAAATTGGTGATACAACTCTTCACTTCCTTGGTAAGAAAGTTTAGAGTGAACGTTGAGAACCTACTTGTTATGGACTGACCAGGACATGGGGAGTCAGGACTTGACCCTAAAGCAGGCATTTTCAAACTTTTTAAATAAGTGTACCCCTGGTGGCCTCTTTTTTAATAAGTGTACCTCTGGGGCAGGGGGAGGGGAAGGGTGGCAAGCAGCCAGACACAGAGCAGAGGGGTGGCGAATGGCAGACCAGCAGCAGCGTGGCATCTGTGCAGCCCTGCTCTCGCGCCACCCCAGCCTTGCTCCCAGGAGGCAGCAGTGTAGGGTGGTGATGCTTCATCCCTGCCCACACCTGTGTACTCCCTGGGACCTTTCAAAGTATCCCCAGGGATATGTGTATCCCTGGTTGACAACCTATGCCCTAGAGCATCAACCCAAGAAATCAGGAGCAGACAAGGTCAAGAGTTAGAATCAGGGGTCTAGAGAGGAATAAAGGAATCAGGAGTCAGTAAACAGGAGCGAAGGAGTCCAGACTCAAGACAGAAGCAGGGAGTTGGTGGTCAGGAACCAATAGGCAAGAACCAGCAAACCAGGAACTAGGAGCCAGACCGGGACTTGGAGCAAGGATTCAGGCAAGGCCCACAAACCAGGCACAAAAATAGTTATCCTATTGAGTAGCCTGCTGGGTACTGAAAGGGATGCTGCTTATAAGCACGCCGCCATGGCCAGGGAGGCAACTGGGGCCAGCTAGGGGAAAATTAGCTGGCCTGCTACCCTGACTCCTGACACTGGCACTCCTATTCTCCCACTGGATGAGTGGTGCTTTTCCCTTCCAGCCAAGCATCCACCTAGGGTGGCCATTATAGAGGACATTCCAGTTTTCTGCTACTCTGTCCTTTGTCCTCTATTGATATAAAACCCAATGCCTTTATGTCCTCTATTTTTTTTCTTCAAGAGTTTCATATCAATAGAGCACAGAGGACAACCGGACTGTCCTCTATGATGGCCACCCTACATCCACTTAGACTGCCTCACAGACTTCTCTTCCAGTCAGGAAAACATCCTGAATGTACTTCTTGCAAGTGCTATTTCCAGTTGGCAAGCAGCCAGCATGCCTTTGAGCCTTCACTGAAGTTGTTCCCTATTTCTTTCTTATGAGAGTTCTCAGGTGTTGAGGCCAAGTCCCCAAGTCAGCTGCATTTGGAGTCCCTCCTCCAGATTTCTCAAGCATGTTTCCCATAGTGCCAGCTTGTGTGGGTGGGGAGTTGCCCACTGTTACAAAAGCATTTCCCAGTTTATAGGATTGAGGAGCTCTTTGTCTTTGGTTTTTGGAGTTGTTCCTGATAGGCGCCCAAGGATTGGCCCTCTTTGCTACTAGTATTATTGTAACCCAGCACCGGGGAAGACGAGGCCAGCCTGTAGTTTTTGGAAAGACCTGTGTATCACAGTTGATAGGATGTCAAATATAAAATGAGTAAGCAGATAGAAGGAAGCCCTTTCAAGAAAACTTACTGAGCAAGTGCCATTCTCAACAGTCTGAGTTTTGGTTGTATAATCTGGCAGTCTGCAGACCTGCTGCTGGGAAGTGAGTGGCTTGAGTCTGTGAAGGCATTCTGGTGACCTAACAGTATCTGGTGTCCACAGCAACTATAATGGCAGGGGTTGACCTCCCAAGCTTTTCTCAGGAACTCTGGTTAAAGAGCGGGTAGTCCTATCAGAGTTGTAGGCAAAGGGGCACCAAGCACAAGGAGCAGCAGAATCAGAGTTGCTGAAGTGCAGACAGTGTCCCAAATATCACAAATGGAATTCAGGGACAAACACTGCAGCCATGCCCACACCTCCTCCATGTCACACCCTTTTGCAATATCATGAAGCATGCTTTGTCCACATGCCCAACTGTTTACTCCCTAAATTTCAGAAAAGAGACAAAAGCCACCAAAAGCCACAACTCTGAGCACAGCACCTGCTGGTTCATAAAATCTTGTGCTCTCTCTCTCTCTCATATCATAAATCATATCATATCTAGTTAGTCTATAAGGCTAGGGGCAGAAATTACACATAAACTGGTATAAGTGATCTGAAACTAGTTCAAATCTGTAACACAGAAGAAGTTCAGTGAGCATAAACCACTTTCAAAATGTCCAAAACTGGTTTAAAATAAACCTAGATGGATGTAGTATCAGACTTAACAGATTTAGGTTAAACTGGTTTATTGAATCTGTAGACCAGATTCAAGCTGTCTGTTCCAGCCAATCAGGGCTCTAGCAGCTTCTGGCTTCTGGCTAGGGCCACTGTAGGCATGTGGCTGCATTTCTAGAATCAAAAGTAAATGTCTGTTCACTTGCTTATTCACTCAGTCTATGCAGTTTAGACTAACCTGCAAAGATAGAATTGATTCAGCCTCAGACTTTTTGACTGCCTGTACATAGCCTAAAGGTGCACATCTACCTTGACTTCTGACTGACTTCAGACTAACATGGCTAACTACCTTTCCCATGTCTCATGCCTGAGACATAGAGCCTCTTAAGAACTGTTATGGGATGAGTGCTTAGCACCATCCTAACATGACCTCACTTCCAGAATTTGGCAGGCGTGGAAAGTGAGAATGAGTGGAGCATTATGGCAGCATTCCCAAGCATAGCACAGAGGCAGGATAGATATGCCCAAAGACTATTACTTTATTGTTCTGATTTGGAGTTAATTTTTTCCCTCCTGAAAAAACACAGAAATGACACTCAAGTTCTACATGAAGTTGACTTATAATGGAACATCTGACAATCTTGACTTTTGCGTTTGTAGTATTTGTGTTCATACAATAAAAATATCAGTTCAGATTTTTTTCAGTGCAGTATTTATTTAATATATTTGTGTATTTGGGGCCTTTCCTTGGTTGTTTGGCTCTCTTACAGAGTTTTGTAAGGGCAATAGCAATTCATGATCTTTATTATTGTTGTTGTTGACTTATATTCAGGGAAAAATCTGGTGTTCCTAAAGCTGAACCTGGAAAATATAAGGCTGATTTATATACTGGGTCAATTTCCACTCAAAGCAATATTGTATTATTTTGACTTGTAGAATATTCTGTTACAGTTTTCATTAATGTATATATTTATTGAACCCAAAGGTAGAGCATGGTTAATCTTTGATCTTTTTTTTTATTTGCTACTGCAGCAGTATTTACCAATAATGGACCAACTCCTGTTCTGAGCTGCTCAAATCCATGTGTCATTGGAATCAATGGAAGTTGTGCATGAAACATCTGAGAGCAGAATGGATCCTGCATTCTTTGAAGAGCTTTGTTTTTTCAGCACACTTTTCAGTGACCCTCATCAGGTTTTTAGCTAGCACAAGAAAATGTGGATACTCATCCCAGTACTTACAGGACTTTAAAGCAAACCATTGTTTCGTACAACAATAGTGGCTTTAATTGAAGTAAAGATGTTTTTCTTTAAAATCTTCTTATCATCTGCCTTTATGTTCTCTAATTACACCATCAAAGCTTAAAAAGCCACAGGTTCCTTGTAGTCCACATTTCTGCCAAGCGTTCAGGGCCAGTTTGACACCTGGCTATTGATTTGTTTAAACATAATG
>NW_017728992.1:154792669-154811918 GCF_001723915.1 Gavialis gangeticus
TTATCATCTGCCTTTATGTTCTCTAATTACACCATCAAAGCTTAAAAAGCCACAGGTTCCTTGTAGTCCACATTTCTGCCAAGCGTTCAGGGCCAGTTTGACACCTGGCTATTGATTTGTTTAAACATAATGTCGAGGTAAGGGTAAACATAATTCTGAAACTGACAGTGTTGCACTCAGTTTCAAATTCAAAGAATCCGAGAGCTACTGAAGACGATTTATCTTTTTTTAGCAGAACTTCATCAGAGGAAGAGAGACACCCTTAGCATTCTGAACACACACCAAGCTGTGCTCCAAAAATATTTTACTTATGAGTAACTGGGGAAATGAGTTTTTCCACTGTGATAGAGTTTCTGTACATTTTACTTATATGACTCATCAGATGACTCAACTCAGGGCGCATAGCATCTAGTACAGGCACCCTTGAATTTCCACTCATTTTTAGTCAAGCATGTGTCATCACAGTACATGTGTTTCAAGGTAATTAAATATTTATCCTACTTATTTATTCAATATTTTTGGTGTCCTTCATTACTTATTCACTTTTTTATCTTCTAATTCTTGATTTTAATATTTAAAGTATGGTAGATGCAAGGTTCTTAATGTTACACCAATGCTGTTTTTCACATCCTAATATCCATATTTTAAGAGTTCTTCACAGTTAGTACATGTTAAAATTGTTCTATGTGGGCGTGTCCCAAAAGGTGAGTGGATCGATATCCTGATTTAAATGTGTACATTAGCCTTACTTCAGGAAAAAAATAAAGAAAACATTTATAGTTGGACGAAGGGTTTTATCTTCCATTTCAGTGTAATGAACTGGTTTGTATGTATGTGTCCTGCTGGCCTTTATTTTGGAAGGAATACATAAGTTTCAAGTTTTATTCTTATACCTATATTAAATTATAGAGAGGGATTGTTTAATGAATCAAAAAGTGATCCATGCCTTTGGAGCCCAAAGTCACAACTTCTAACCTTTAGGCCAGGACTGTCCAATTTCTGATTGGTCAGGAGGTGCGTGCTCCCTGGCTACACACACTGTGGGAACCACAAGCCTGGCACTGTGGGAATGTGGTTGGGGATCATCCGATACTCCTCCCCCACCTCCCTCCGCCATGTCTGGTATCTATTCTTGTGGCCCACCCAGAATATACCTCTGTAGCCACACAGCTGAGGATTTTTGGAATAGAATCTATTCTATGTTATGTAATAGAATAGAGAATATATTATCAACTTTTGGCCAAGATCAAGTAAGTGTGCGCACGTGTGTGTGTGAGAGAGAGAGTGTGTGTGAGTGTGTGTGTGCATGCGTGCACACACACACACACACACACACACACACACACACACAGATATAGATATGTATTGCTTCTGTATATGCACACATATACAGCCAGTGTTAGTTAGCTTTGCTGATGGTATCTTAGCTTTTTGTATTTCCTGACCTAAAAAAATCTGTAAGATACCACCTAGTCAAATGTATTTTTAACTGAGTGAGCTAATTCCTAAATATTAATCACAGAGATCCTGGCATACCCTTAAATGTACCAGAACAAGAGGAACCTACAATAAGATACTGGAATTATAAAATAATTTCTGAACTCAACTGTAACTATGGTAACCTTCATTCACTGCGAGTGTAAAAAGCTAATTCAGTCATCCCAACTAGAATAAATCCATAGAATATTCCCTTACAGATGTTGCAAAGATTATAGACTGTCTTAAAATAGAATCCTATACATTTCATATTTATGTAAGTTATGTGTCATTAATTTTGTATTCCCCAAACATGGTGATCATGAGCACATACATTAGACAGAAAAAATTTCAGGACACTCGCGTTGACTTCAGTAGGCTTATTTTGATTTCAGCAAGGTCCCAATATTTCCCCAAAAATAGCGTGAATAGCTTGAATGCATGTAATATTTTAAAACATCCTGCCCAGCATTCTGAGGTAACAAATCTTCCTCTCTGCTACCAAATGACAAGCTGTTCACGTTCTGGTCTGATGAGCAAGATGATAGCTTGCTTTATTTATCTGTTGCTTGTCTGGAGTGCAAAAAAGATCATGCGGACCCTTTTCTCACCTATCCGTTATTCTTTTCTGTTTTATGTATCATTTTTGTTTTCTGCCTTTGTGCCAGGAGTGTTTGCATGCACTCAAGTACATAAACCAGAGGCTGAGACTGACTGTGTTCTTTTATCATTTTGATATCAGCAACCTGTGACATTTTGGGGGTCACAGTGAGTCCTGAACTACTTGCCAATTACTCTGAGTCCATGGTTTCTTGCAAACCATCTTTCTGCTTCCAGTGCAGTTTTCTGCCAGCTAATCTGTAACATCAACACTAATTCTTGACACTTCAAGCGTACATTGTAGTTCGTGTCTGACGAAGATAAGGTCAGGTCCCATGAGTTGGTGGAGTTTTGGAAGTCTTAAAATACAATAGAAGCTTAGATTATCCTTTTACAAGGGAGAACTAAGGGAAAGAAAACATTGTTTAGAACAGAACTGCCCAGCTTCTTAGCAGCTGGAAGCCACATACTGCAGCCTCTGCATACCTACCTAGCTGCAAGTTCCAGGGGTACCACATGGGCATGTGGCTCCTCTACCACAACTGCTACATGCATGCAGGTACGTGGCCCCACCTTTACACTCCCTTGTCTGTGGGCTCACCCTCTGCACCCCACCATGGGCTTGCTGGCATTGTGCCTGGAGAGAGAAGGGGTGGAGAGCCTAGGAAAGCACCAGCCAGAGCAATGTGTAAAGTGGTGGCCAGGGAAAGCCCAGGGACTGCAGATTAACCCCTCATGCTTCTATGGGGTCTGGAAATCACCATTTGGATGGTTCTGGTTTAGAAAATAATTCGGCAAGTTTATAAAGCACCATTTTTATTTTTGGTGGATTGACTTTGCTGGTGAGAATGTCTTCAGTGCTCCTACTGTCAGCTGACTGCCCAGAAAATCAGTAGCTGAGGCAGGATAAGGAAAAAGAAGGAGAGAGTTATAACAAAGCATCCTTACTAATTACAGTTCCTGTTCAGCTCTGTGGGCTGGTCATAGACAACAACAGAAACCCCCTTCCCTACTGATGAATACACCCAGTGTGATTTATCCACTACGGGACTGCAAACCTGTTGAGAATACTAGATAACAAGAATTGTGGCCTTTGAGTAAAGGTTAAGAGATGTTACTGTTCTCAGCCATGGGCGGTTCTACAATTTTGAAAGTGGGGGGAGTGCAGATGAGGAGGTGCATCATCACTTGTAAAACAACACATATTTTTTCTCCAATTAAAATAAACTAGAAGTTTTACTAATAAAGTAGGGGCCTAGGGCTATATTTTTCAGTTTAAGATTGAAGCAAAAACAAATATAACTGAGGACCTACTGAATATGTGGCGGCTGTCCGCTGATTTTGTGGGCAGACCACAGGGCCCAGCGGGCATTTTTCAGGTGAAGCACAGCACCTCCCACCCATACATACACCTCTCTGATTGGCCAAGGGGCCCTGGTGGCCCTGCTCCTTACCACCAATTGGTTGCAAGGGCTGCCTGTCAGATGGCTCTGCCCAGTACTGTAGCAAGCGGGGAGGCAAGCGGAGCAGGCACTGAAGTGAAGGGGCACCAACAGGCAGTGCCCAGCTAGGGCAGGGTGCAGGATGGAGCCGCGAACAGCAAATTTGGGGGGGTGTGGGGATAGAGGGAGGGTGGCTTCTGCCACTGTGTGCACTCCTGGGCAAGCATGGGGTGGGGGGGGCATGTTCCCCCTGAATTTGTGCATGGGCCGAGGGTGGGCTGCTGCTTTGCCTCAGGTGCCAAACTTCCTTGCCATAGTACTGGGCCTGCCTCTCGCCATTGAGGGCTGCAAGGGGAGGGACAAAATGACAGGCAGCCTCACAGCTGAACAGTGGCAGAGGGTGGGGCTGGCAGTCATCTTGCCAGCAGCTCTTCAGGCAGGAAGCCCCCTCCCCGCCTTCCCCTCCTTGGTGAACAGCTGCAGCATTTTATTTTCCATGAGCGTTCTTTTTTTTTTTTTCTCCTGCGGATTTCATGGGCGTTGCCCACTTTCACGGGCAATGCCAGATTTCACAAAATCGTGCTTTCAGTAGCTCCCTAAGTATAATTTCACTGGAATGCATTAAAAACAACCTGCAGGGCTGTGAAATAGGAACTTCATTACTAGGAACAGGTAGCAGACAGCAGAATTGCAGAACAAAGGATAGCTTGACCAGTAGAACATCAAGACTATGAAAAAGATGAGAGGGTCATTAACGCCTGAGGAATGAAGAGTTTAGAAGGGATCAGGCAGATTATAATGAACATGAAGTCAATTGATTCCTTCAGCACTGCCTGACTAGAAATGCTTGTCATTGCTCAACAGTTTTAAACTTTGGATAGACCAAGAATCAAGTGTGGGGGGGGGTGACAGGAGTATCAATATCGGAGCCTTTCCAGGAGTGGCTCCACCCTCCTGTAATGGGCCAACCACCTGCTTGCTCATCTGCCACGCCTTGATCTTAATTGATTAGTAGATTGTTGCAATCAGCGGGAGGCTGCCCATTTTTCGCACCCCGGTGACAGAGGGCGCTACCTGCGGCTCCTTTTCCTCTCCTACACCGCAGCCCAAGCCTTGCAGATGGTGTTGATGTGGTTTGACCTGAGCCCTGTTATGTCTTGGCCCTCCTCTTTACTCCTGGGGCTCCTCGTTGCCCCCCCCCCCACTCTGGGGCTCCCTGCGGCCCCCCTTTCGCTCTGGGGCTGAAGCCAATGCATCCTGCAAATGCTGCGCCTTCTCTGGCACCAGGAACCCCCATGCTACTGGGGAGTCCCTATGAGGCCTCCTCCAACCCCTAATAGCCTCACAAAGCCCCTGGGCTACAACATAAAACTAGGCTATCTGGTCAAAACAGATTCACTCCCTACTAGAGAGGAAGGGAGGGCTCCCCAACCCCAGCAGTAACCAGAGGATGTTCACACCGCCAGAGTTCTCCCCTCTGCCTGTCCTAGCTGAGTCCCTACTCCCACGGCCGCTGGAAAGGAACTGGTCTCCTGGCCTCCTACCTGGGCTTAAGAAGGGCTAAGCCCTGCCCCTTCCTGTCAGCTGGTTTTACTGGTTGCCTCGGCAACCAGCACCTGTGCAGCTCTGATGACTGGCAGCTGAGCCTCCCCCTTCCTGCCACTAGGGGTCTCTCCTGAGCCGTATCCGCTTTCAGGCACAGGGCACCTGAGTGCACTGCGACAGGGTGCAAGTGCACCAGTGCACACCCCTGAATCTGCCCCTGTCTTCAGGTAAGTAAACAGAAACAAAATCATATTTAATAAGCTATGAGTAAGAGTTCATACCACATGTCACAGTCTTCAACCACATGCTACTACTGGGTGGTGAAGCTTAGGCAAAACAGGTAGGGAAAAGGGACTTATCACCTGCTGGAAGCGATGTGTTTGTGGTAGCAAGGATCTTGCTCAAGGGTCCTGTGCGAGTGACTTCCTATAGAGGCATGGAGCTAATGCACAATGCACTGATGCCATTGCAAGTAGCAGCGTTGACCTAGCAAGACATTATTTCTATGTTCCTTTTCCCCTTATTGGTTTCCTTTGTTTATATGCAGACTCGCTGCTTGTAGGAGGAGAAGGCATGGCTGTAAAAGTCACTCAGAGGCATTTAGTGTTCAGGGTTTCTGGGTTTAGGCTTGAGTCACTGTGGTTTAAGATGTTTGAAACCGCTTCTTCCTGCTGCTGACAAGGTCAGCAAAGTACATTGTAACTGTTCTGCCTTGGTGGATGTACCCAGCTTTAGTGGAACATGCAGGTTGCATCTTCCCTGTAGTAAATATGGCAGCCAAAAGCTCTGTGGTCAAATCCTGTCACTTCAGGCCCAGCATAGTCGAGGAGAGTGTGTAGTGCCTGTACACGTGGGAGCACTGCTGTGTCACAGCACAGAAATCTGGAAGCGAATCAAGAAGGATGACTATGTAGACTGGCTAATCAAAATCTATGTAGCTGAAGGCTCTGTGCCAGCCCTGGCTACAGCCCCTGGAATGTAGTCGGAGCCAGAATTAACTGCGCGGCTGCTCCAACCCCTGCTGTCAGGTTCAGGTGAGGAAAAGACTGTCCTCTGCCAGCATTCATCTTGATCCTGTGCACCTAAACAAAGCCTGTTTAAAATATGTGCTTTGCATGAGGTGGGGCTGATTTGGCTGTGAGGAAACAGAGCTTTCCAACCCAGATATAATTTCCTGCTTGTTGCAGAGGCTGCACACAATGAAATGGCCTTTGAATGCAAAGGTCAGAACACAGTTCTAGTTATTCACTCGAGTCATTTGCTTTTTAATTAGATCAGGAAGAAAAATAAATTAAAAGAAAACCCTTTGTTTCAAAGAAGTGATGGCCATAAATATTTTGAATTCATTTTCATGTTTCTACATTAATACAAGCTTCCATACCCACAGCACCTTAATGTATGTGCAAGTGACGACGTGGAGGAGCATGGTAATTACAATTAGATCCTGTACTAACTTTCTGTCCCTCTGTGCAACAATTGTGAGTAATTCTGATGCCATCAAAATCACTGACAGCTAGTGAGTACTAGAAAATGCAGCCTTGTATCCAAAGTAGTACTATATGCATGCCAGGGCCAATCTGTCTGTAGAACATATTGTCTTTCAGTTGCCTGACCTAAGATGGGGTGAAAGGGAAAGAGCAGTATTAAAAAAAGAGACAAACTCTTTCTCTTCACTGTTTTTTTCCTTATACTTTTGGAAGCGTGGGTTTTTCCTCTTAGGAAAGATAAGTAAGCAGACAATGTAGGCAGGCATTTTCCACCAGAAATAGGTTCAAGTACTGCCCCACCTGTGTTACCATTTTGATTTTATGTAAGATCTCCCTTTTTCATTTTGCTTTGTAAAGTACATGGACTATATTAATTGCATATATTAAATTTGCAAATATATTTATTTATAACAGAAAAAGAAATATTTCAAGGCAAATCAGATTTACTTTTCATAAAACCCTTGAGGATTCATAATCCAACTATGAGGCAAGCATCCTGATTCTTTTAATCCCTTTTTGACATGGGTATGTAGCCAAATTCATGTTATTTTATGAAAAATAATTGGTGACAGTGTTGAGTATTGCTTTAATGCAGTCCTGTTAGTTATGTATATGTACAAAGCTTGATTTCCCTGAACACAGCAGGAATCAAACATAAGATTGGGCTGTTTCCCAGTTTCAATTCTCTTTGTCCCAAGGTCCCTCTCATGTGTTCTCAGGACCTGTTCATAGTGTTCATTCTGATCTTGTTCTTGGCTTTTCTGACATTTCCTTCCATATGTCTTAAACACACAGACAGATGACTCCCCAAATCGATGCCCTAGAAGCATAACCTTGCAACTCAATCACATTCTACGTGCCCAATCCCAGAAAGAGATGGTATAAAACAGCTGCAAGCACATGCCAATAAGTACACCTGCAAGTATAAAAATAGCTTTATGTGATGCCTGGGGGCTGCTTTAAGGTAGTCAAGTTGCTTCTTTTTTGGAATGTGGCATTCGCACAGAACAGCAGTCTGAGAGTGGATAGGTATGATGCTTGGCAGTGATGTGAATAGGCCTTTTATTTGCTCTATCTGTCCTTAGAACCCGTTACTCAACCCACATGGCATAACCTGTGCTCTGTTTTGCCATGTGGATCTGTGTTTTAGGCAGTGTCCTTTATTTTTCTGGCTATTACAAACTAAAGAGGCACTTAACTACTCAGAAGTGTAGGGACAGCAACAGATGCCCAGGATACAGGGGCAGTAGCAAGTTCTGGTTGTTGGTTTGATCACAATTGTGATCACACAGGTGCTGGCAACAGCCACTTTTTATTGGCTTCCCCCAAATTCAGGGCCTGGGGCAGTGCAAAGGTACCTAGTAACCTTGCTATGGTAGTGTATACTACTCCCTTATTTAGCCTGTATAGAAGAGCAAGTATTATGCCCTCACTGTGGTTTAACCAATCCTAGGCTATTGTCTTCTTCTGTACGCGAAGAGTAAATGTAATCAGATTAATAGTATTTTATTACATGAAACTAGAGATAAACGATGGTTTGCAGATGTCAGATTTTGCAATTCAGCCAAATTATTCCCAGATCATTTTATATGTCTCTAAATATATTCACTAAGGAGAAGGAAAACAGTTCTCATAGCATATCTACATGCACCTCCTTTTCTATATATTTAATTTGAATAAGATCAGTGTCATTGGTCTAGAAGATTATATGGAAGCTCCAATAATATGTATAGATATCTGGATGAGGCCCACTGTTGTGTGCTGGATGGAAAAGCGTGGTTGACAACAAGAGCTGATGTTTTGATGAACGGTGGAGTAAGCAGCAAATCTAATACATACCTTTTGCAAATAAAATAAAAGAAACATAGGTTAAAGGAGAGATTAAATCTGTCAAATATTAAAGATTAATGGGTATTTCATCTTGCCTATGACAATACTGCTTGCAAATGGATTTGGTATTTAAAGTACACTTAATGTGATAAATCCAACTTTATGTGCTTATAGGAAATACATAAAATAGAAACACTTGCTGCTGCACATTAGTGCTGTTTGTTAGAAAAGCAAAAGTACTTTCCCCAAATCTGTTCAGCTCATAACAGTCAAAGCTGAAATATGAAACACAGATGCCTCCTTGAGCTTCATCACTCCTAACCTGGCTGGCACCCAGCATATGTCAGTTTTTAAATAACTCATTCCCATGACCTTTGCAACTCCCCAACTTATACAACAGCGCAAAAAAAGAAGCTCACATCTGTGATTCAGGCTGCCTGAGGGCTGTTTAAATTTAAGAAGGCAGCCTATATCAAATGATCAAAAGCAGAAGAGAAAACAAAAGGCTGATTATATAACATACAGCCAAATTAAACAAAACTCATGCAAAAGCACGAGTTACAGAGTTGGGTATGAAGCCTGAGGAATTAAAAAAGTAACAGTCTGATGTGAATGTTGTGCAGCACTTCATTTGCACAGTGCTTGGCATCAAGGCCAGTCAGAGTAGGGATGTGCAGCCTCTCTCACAAATCAGGCTGTAAAACACATGGCAACATCACACTGACATGAAACTAGCCCTGGGAAAATGAGGCAGCCTGAGGTGGCCAGGCACCAATGAAGCTCTTCTAGAGCCAGAGTGTAAAACCTGAAGTCCCTCAGTGAAAACAGTTCTCAGGAACCCCCCACCTGAGCCAACCCTGAGTACAAATAAAGCAGCTCTCACTTCTGATTTGATCTTCCTTCTTCCCATAAAACTGCCCAGAGATACAGGCCTGCTCTGTGTGCTTCTGTGTAGCCTCTTTTGGTTCCCTTCAGTTTGGGGATCACAAATATGTGCTTCTGTGTGCTATGGACTAGATCCAATAAATAATGGCCTAAAAGTTATGTGCAGCAAGACATAACTTTTCACCATTTGGCCTCTGAAATGGAATCCAGGTCCCAGAAATTAGGTACCCGGGCTCCCCATACTCTGTATGGGAACAGTCAGGTACTTGATAATGAACATCCAAAAACCCCCCCAAAACTCTAGGATGAGCAGGGAGGCTCCTAGAGTTACCCAAAAAGATATGCTTAGAATGGGGCATGCCTTAGATACGACTCCTAAGTCTTAGATGCCCACTTCAGGAATACATGCCTGTCCCTTGAGATCCATAATATGGAATCTCCTTTTGATAGTAGGCAGCTCCACCCATTCTTTGAATAAAAGCAGGGATCAGTCTTTCAAAACAAGGTGGTGGTAGTGGTGCTAGTGCTCACCTTTTAAAAAACAGCTTAGGGGTTATAGCTCTTTCCAAAAAGTGGAAGACCTGGTTACGTGTCCTTCCTGAGTTTTGTGAGGAAGTGGCCAAATCTACATCTCTGGGAGAATGCTTTTATCAGCAAGCTGTTAGCTCAGAGTCAGTCTGTGTCTCCCTGCAGCACAATGTGGGACTGTGGAGGGGGCTTGCTCTGTTCCCTGCTTAGCTGGAGCAGTGGAGTCCAGTGAGGAGACACATGTCTCCTGGGGGGAGGGGGAGAGGGAGCAGGAGGGAAGGGTGAAGAGAAGGCAGGCAGATGCAAAGTACCCTGGGATACTGAAGGACTGTGCTGTGGCTTCTCTCAAAAGAGAACATGTAGAGACATCTGCACTCCCACGAGAAACTCTTCTGGGAGCGATTTAACCTTGGTTGTTCCTTGGGAGTTATTTTTCTCCTGGAGCAGCCTTTTTTTCTGGGATAAAAATTCTGAACATATGTACACATGTGTTTTCTCCTGGGATAGTAGCTACTATCCCAAATGAAACTGAATGTCAGTACATGGTGTATGGATTTTTTTGGGGGGTATTGCAATCTTACATGTGACAGTCTTTCTAAGTTCTTTATTAGATCTAACCCGAAAAGTTCTGAGCAGTTTTGGTTTTTTTCTTTTTACTGGTTTGAATAGTTAACTGCTCATTTAGTACTGAACCCATGTTAACTGTTTTCTAGACAGACAAGAAAGTATGTTCTCTGCTCCAGGAAGCTTATTTCCCAAGGATACATTGGCTAGGTGGCAGAGTTTAGGGTATAAAAAAGTAACTGTGGCTCTTTCATTTTAAATAAACAAGTGAAGTAAGCAGACAAAGCCTAAAGCAAAGAGTAAATATTTATGTGGCAGGGGAATTGCCAAAGATAGTAGTTATATATATTAACCAAATAGAAAAACATTATAACTAACTCAATTCATTCACGTCATATATGTTTCTGAGCTCCAAAAGAAGTGGTGGAAAGGATGATTTAATGGAAATAACCCCTAAAACACTTTAGATTTTGTCTGGAATTCTTACTTCCATAGCATTTAGAAACCGGAGTCCAAGGTTACACTCACTGAATTAAATAGGAGTGGGCAGCAGGCCACTATTGTCTAGGAAATACTCTAATCTCTATTTAATTAAGATTATTGAAGTTAGGGGGCATAGGTCAGAGTCCACAGCTGGATCCAAATACAAATTTCAGGACTAACCTCTATCTGCCATAAGTGTTTCCATCTTTAAAACAGATACAAATGTCAAGAAAGCAGAACCAGACAGTACTTAGCTAAGAAGTAGCAATCTACAGTTTCTTTGGCTCTGGTGGCTTTTCCTTAATGTTGGAGCAGCCCTTGGGCCTATACATAACTATCATATGTACTCTATGCTACCTACTCCTACCTGTGCTTCCTCCACTAATACATAACATACAGCATCTGCACATATGTCAAAGCAGAATAGTTGATCTTGTTTCTGAGTTTGTAATTAAGGGTTAACATTATGCTGGGAAAAAAGTTAACGTGTTTGTGTTTCTTCATCAGCTAAAGATA
Source organism: Gavialis gangeticus (assembly GCF_001723915.1). Classification (NCBI taxonomy): domain Eukaryota; kingdom Metazoa; phylum Chordata; order Crocodylia; family Gavialidae; genus Gavialis; species Gavialis gangeticus. Next base: position 154,804,026 of record NW_017728992.1, read on the forward strand.
GAAGGAAGTTCCTTGAGACAATGTGAAGACTCAGTGAAAGTAAGCTGTGTATGGCATTGGACTGTAGTGAAGAGATGTCTTGTATGTGCTTGCTTTGTAGAGTTTTCATCCATGTAAGTAGGTATGTCACACTTAAACAACTTTTTAAGCAACCTTTTTGGTTTATGAAATATATATAGGGAAAATGTTAACATCAGCGAGTCACAGTGACAGCTAACATGGATAGGCTTAAAATATTTATTTATCTAGCACCTTAAAGATACCAAACAAGTAGTAAGTCCCTACTCCTAAGAAGTAATAGTCTAAAGGCAGGAGCGGGTATATGCTATAACAAGCACACACAAAGGGGGATGTATGACCACAGCTAGAATGCTTCATTGAACATGCAATTTATCAGAATATTTAAAGGTCAAAAGGACACGGCCTTGGCCAGTGTAACAGGGCCCCTACCCTGTTATTGGAAGATGGAAAGGGTCTAGGGTTGCATGGCTTTCTCTTCCTCTCTCAGTTAGTTTTCCTTGCTCAATTTCTTCATTGTTTTTCTTTTTCTTTTCTACTCATGCTTTCTTAGTGCTGCCAGAGCCAAACTAAGACAGAAATGACTGAGACAAGATGGTAGCCAAACCAAGGTGAAGGCAATGCCTGGTAAGTGATAACCCAGGGGGTAGAGGTGAAATGTCAGGTGACCCAGAAGGTACTTTATAAGCCCAAGCCTCAGACCAGAGAGGCAGTATGGCTGTAGGAGTCACAGTGAGCAGACCTCTAGAGTGGAGAGCCCAAGGGCCAAATAAGGGCTGGGAAAGGCAGACTCAGAGAACAGCCAGGGTGAAGAAAATTTAAGAGCCTTTATTGGGAATGAGATCAGTACTCTGAGTCTTTTCCTGTTTTTGTTTTTTCAAGCACCACTGCAGAGTGAGGCTAATCCAAGTAGGGCATCTTGTTTCAGCCAGGGCGGGCACGCATGTTAATGGTTTTTGTTTCATGTGGTGGACTAGATTGTGGCTGTAAGGGAAGTGTATACAGGCCACCTGAATCTTAGACTTAGTGTTAAAGGGACAGAAAGTGGAGACAGGCTCTGTACTTATCCCCAGTGAGGGGCAGAGCCTGCCAGAGACTGAGAGGCAGGGTTGGAGCATATGAAAGCAAGACCTGTGGTCCCAAAGCCTATGTAAGGGTCTCATGGGATACTGTTTAGATACTGCTTTACTGCTACCTACCAAAGCACCAATCTTGTAGTAACATGCAAGTCAGTGAAATCTGAGGGTGATTAGGACCTAAACAGGAATGTAACATAACTACAAGCATAGAAGTAATGCAAGCTTATCAGTAATTCCAGGCATTACTACCCTGTGTGCATCTAGCCTGATGTGGGACACTTCTAGTAGGGAGTGGACATTTCAGTATCTATACTTATCCTGAATTACAAGCATCTTGCAGCCACACACCTGAGTGTACATGGACAGTAATACGGCCACAGCTATCCTCCTTTATTAAGTGTGGTGTTCTGTCTGAGCTGCACTTGTCTTCCATGGCCCCACCCCTTCCTTTCCTCATTTGGAGAATCTTTGCTATTTTTCACAACCCAGATGTGAGTAATTTCTGCCTATTCAATTCAGACAAAAGATATTGATGTAATCTGATATAATGTTCTTGTCAACTTCATGAGAGGAAAGCTTTAATCTTTTTCTGGTAGGATTTGACAAATACAAAATGGTAATAAGAAGTTTTGAATCTTCTATGATACTGGATCCAGTTCCCAGGGGCTTTCAAATTTGATGATGATAATTAATAACTCCAAATTAATAACCCTCTAAATTCCACTACTTCAAATCAGAAAGAAGTTGAAAGTGGCTAGCTACACAGTTTTCAAAGGGGACAAAAGAAACAGCTAACAATAAGAATGGAGTCCCAAATAGAAGACGCAGTATCCATTGAAGTTAATGTTTTCCTGAGTAGGGAACTCATTCTTAACCTCTCCATATCTTATTTAAAAAATGTGGGAATTATGAATTGGTATGATTCCTGCAATAATTACATGGCTTATTGCTCAGTTCTAAGTTAGATCTAGTTCTAACTGTGTTTAAGAGATGCCAAGACAAAGTAATATTTTTCCGAGATTGATTGTAAAACTTTAAAAATGCTCATAATACTCCTGAATTCAGCTGTGTGAAGGAGGAGCACTGCATTATCCCCCTACAGCATTAACTGTAACAAGAGCCAGAGAGGAGGGATGTGCAACAAGCAATTTCAAAGCTCTCTGAGATGAAATAAGGATCATAAAACTCACAATTTGCAAATAGTCTCTGTCTGCTTAGAACCTTAACACGTTTATCTTTTGATGTTTACCACCAAACTGCAGATTTCTGGTAATATAAACTTATTGCTCCTTACTATCAGGGTTTTTTTTCTAAAATAATAGCTTGTTCTTTGTCCTTCTATGTTTCCTTAGATTCCCTTCCCCTCTGAAACCCTGGCCCCTGCCCACCTGCCTTTTTTCCCCAAATCTTTTATGAATCCTGTGTATAATGGGCTAATTTTATGCACTAAGTAGGCATGACAGTCAGCCAATTAGAAAACATGGATTTGAACATAGGTCCTTCACTTTTTGCAATGCAGAACAAGTTGTGGGAGTTTTTAAAATATTGTATAACTAATAGTATGGAAAGATACTAGAACAATATTAAAATAGTGCATGAAACAATCCATTGAAGTGCTACCCCATGTTCCTGAACTTGGTTTCAGTAAAACTGTGCCAATAGAACATATAGTTGAGGCATAGGAACTCATTTAAACTCGCAGTTTTCTAAAAACACTTGACTTAAAATGAAAATTTGCCTTGCTGATCTATCTATAATGTCTCCTGATAATCTGTATTGGAGACTTCAGGGTTGACTATTAGAGCATTCTGGCTTCAGTGATAACGCATAGCTGTCTGTTAATTCGGCAGTGCAGAATTATTTGCTGTTGGCTGCAGACAATAGAAAGGAATTGATGTCTTTCAGTACATTTGGATGATAAACAGTTCATCCAGGGAAATAGCAAGATACTGAATATTTTAAGTAGCATTGGTATTAGAAAACTGCTTCCCGATCATTAAATGTCATCAAATGTTAAGCTGTCAAGGAACAGCATGTTTTCATTCACACATATCTTTTTAAAATAAAAGCAGGCAGTTGCTTAAAGTGAAAAAATAGGACTGGCAGCAGGAATGCAGGAAAGAGGGAAAACCTAACATTCCTTTCAGATAAACCCGTCCCTTGGCAAAGCAGCAAACTGGCAGAAGTTTAAAGGCCAGAATGTCAGCCAAGATTTTAATATTTTGCCTTTTTTGTGGAATCATGTTAGATTGCTAGGGCCAAATTCTTTTCTTTCTCTTGCTAGCTTATGAAGAAAAAAATCCTTTCTAGCTCTAGCACCAGTTTTCACATTGACCTTGAAAGAAGGAGGTGTAAAATAATGTAAATAAAATAAAGATGATAACACTTACCTTGTTACTTCACAGGGTGTTATGGAGGGGAGAGTTAATGGTTGTGAAATGCTCTAAGGATTGAAAGTACTGAATAAGATTTTGGGGTTTTTGTGCTTCTGTTTTTTTCTTCAGCAGACAACTATTAAGAAGTGTCATTACTTTCAAAAGGGCAGCCAAGAACCTATTTCAAACCTCTTCTCTAGAATCATAATCCACAAATTTGAAGTGCTGTTGTCAGGAAGAGAGTCTCCCTCCATACTCCCAGCTAATCAGCAGTTTCCTCTCTGACTACAGCCAAGCCTGCAAGAACTCTACATTCTCCAGCCTGACAATTAACAAACGTCAATTCAACCCATTCATATATTTTAAGGCCAGAAAGGGACTATTATGATCATCTAATCTTAATGCATTCATGATAGACAATTGAACTGGCAGCTTGCCCCTCCTTTGTACATTATTCTAAAAAGAGAAGGGAGAACATTAAACACATTTTAGCCAACCTTAAGTCTTTTCCTAGATGACAATCTGAAATTGCATCACCTGCATTTAACTAACTTGTACTCAGAGAGGGATGGTGATTTTGTGCCTCCATGGCCCATCTTACAGGCAAACAAACTATCTTGTTATTCTGCACAGAGCAAGACACTACCTCTCATACTTCTGTTCCTAGGAATGTACTTAAGGCTTTAGGGACATTCCTAAACACAAAGCACATTTCCAGCCCACTTCTACCTTTAATATGATGCTGCTGATAAAGCAACTTCAGTTGTTGCTTTATATTACAGAAGTTAGAATGACAGTCTGATGCTGCAGTTCCCCTGATTGCAGTGGAATTCTGTGGCTACTAGCCATGATTTTTGGATTCATCTTGTGTCTCAAAGGAATTGTCAGATTCTGGCTGCCTGGGTGGCACTGGCAGCAATAAGCTACTGTTCCAATAAATAACATCTGCTGGGCATTACAGAACCAAAACTCATGTTTCTATTCATGAACAAGTAGTGATCAACAGTCATTTTTATATAAACCCATTTCTGCAGACCTATAAAGAATACTGATGTAACCATCAATTGGATGTATTCAGACCCCCTGCAACTGCATTCCAGCACTTTTCATAACTTGAGGGGGAAAATGAGCAGCTTAATTGTGTCTGCTTATCTACTTTTTAGGAGTATTTCTAGACTTTGATGTTGTATGATAGTGCATGTAGCTAACTGGAGTGCTGCAAACAAGAAATAATGCAAATGAATTTAGTCATGACACATTCTACCAATCTACTCCTATCTGTGTGCTGTCACAAAGAAATAATCTATGCTTTTTGATAAAGTTGTTAGTAGACAAAGTATTTGTGACAAGTATATACTGACTTATGCTCATTTTTATTACAGTAATCTTCATCCTAAAGGCTGTTCTGTCGCTCAACTTATAAACTAATACTGTAGGATTGTTTACCACTATTATACTATGGTGGTGGATGTGGCATACATTTCTACATATGCTACAATACTCAGAATATCTCAGTATTAATATTTAAGCTGTAATGCTTTGACTTAATACTCATGAGCCCTTTTAAGGATGGTTTCATTCTATCCTGAGAGCAGACAGGTGGCCCGCTGCATTTGTACCTGCTGGAACGCCCATGGGACTGGGAGGAGACTTGTTACCATCTTCATACCCACAGAGCAGCCTGCTGAGTCCCTGGGGTATCCTGCTGCAGCTTTTGCAGAGGGGCCTCTGGGTTCCTGGGTGACTGAGCCAGCTCCTTAAGCCATTATTTCTCCTCCGGGACAAGCCAACCTGTCTGCCTCCCAGGGAAGGAAGGGAAGGTCCCACCAGGCAGCTGGATGCACTGCCACAGGTATCTGATGCCCACCAACCCCACTTAGACCAGCTCTGACCAAAATGTGCCCAGGGCAGATTCCCAGGTGCCCAGGGTCTATGCTGATGGGGGGAATGGGGAGGTGAGGTCCCTGCGCAGTGTACACCGCTGGCTCCCAAGTGTGGAGCTGGGTTGGAGGGAGACCGGATCCCAGTAGGGCAGGGGCAGGCAATTATTTTGGGCAGAGGGCCACTTACTGAGTTTTGGCAAGCCATCGAGGGCTGCGTAACAGGCAGCCCAGGGCAGACAAATGTTAATTTTCTAAATTTTTTAGGGGCCCCGTGGGCTGGACAGAATGGCCTGGGCCGCATTTTGCCACCCCTGCAGTAGGGGGAGGGGGTGCTCAAGCCTCACACCTGTTATGCCACGTTTTCTCAACGCCGGACTCTGTAGAGAGAATGGCAGAGCTGTGGGATACGTGAAACCACCGGGCAGGAGGAGGCAGTGATGTTCCCTGCTGGCTGAGCTGCAGAGGCTCACAAACTTGCTGCTGATCCTAGCACTAGCTCTCTCTCCTTTCACAAGGTGCCACATGTTCATTCATTCATGGACCTAATAGTAGTCTTTTTGGGTGGCCCCGCCCCTTGCTGCTGACTGGCCAAGGGGGTGGCAGCCCCATCTCTCACTGCTGATTTGGCTGCAGGCCCTCACCAAGGGGCTGTCCTCTAGTCTGAGGATGCCTCAGTGGCCACCCTAGTCTAACATGAACACAAGATGTTGCCATTATTGCTCAGTCTGCCCATCAGGGTGTGTCCAGACGTGTGTGCACATTTGGTTTCCGGGACATAAGTAGCAGCAGTGCACCTTGCCCTGCTGCTACTTGTCCTCAGGGAACTCCCATGCCACGTGCACTTTAGCACATGGCAAGTTGCCCCGGGTCAGGTAGGGGAGGCTGGGGCAGCACTGTGTTGGCCCCAGCAGCCTTACCTGGGGACCTGGGGCCTCCTGGGGCTGCAGCCATGGCAATTCTGCCATGCAGAGCCTGGCTGGCAGCAAAGCGCAGCTCTGGGAGGCCCGGCTCCGCTTTTCAGTAGCGTGCACTAGCTAAGTATGAGTTGCTCCAGGTTTTTTTCCCCCAGTTTTTTTTGACCCCTGGATACCCAAGGGTGAAAAAAACCTATGGGAAAAAAAAACCTGGTGCAGTACACACTCAGGCAGTGTGCCCTTGCAGTGCAGAGAACACCGGACTGTATGGTATGTGGTGCTGCAAACCACACAACCACGCTCATCTAGATATGGCCTTAGAGTTTAAGTATAGATGCACTATGTGGGGTTACAAAGACATTGTGGTTTAGTTGAAAGATGCCTACAAAGGAGGCAGCAAAGATTTCCTGCAGTGATATCTTTTATTGGACATGGGGGGGAAATATTTTATTAAGACCATAAAGCACCCCTTGCTCGCTCCACATAAAAATGGGGGGGGCGGGGGGGAGAAACCTCCTCCAGCTTATGTCTGCTTCCACCTCTTTATCTTTTTTCCATATGTTGGCCTGGCATGGAAAGCCAGCCTGAGCTTGCTGGCAGACAGGAGGTGAACAGCAGTTAGTTGCTCCCCAAAATAGAAATGCCAGTGTGAGGACTGGGTTTTCCTTTATTTTGAAAGAGCCTTTCAATCTTGTGTCCTGAAATGCAAACTGATGCTCAGCACCTGTGGGCTACAGCCTTGCTGAAATGCTTCTCAGTAACATGATGGTGCCTACAGGCAGGGCTGGACACAGGCATGGGCAAACCGGGCAGCTGCCCAGGGCCCAGACAGAAAGGGGGCCCAAAAACGGTGATTTTTTTTTCCCCTTGTCCGATTACTATTATCATCTCTGGTGAAGGGCAGTCAACACTAGAAATTCCCTTGGGGCTGACAGGAGTCTAGGTACAGTGCTGCCTACAGGTAGAGGAGGGACAGGCTCTCAGCTGCTTTTCTTTGACTGGAGGCAAGCTTACAAAATGCCAGCTTTGTTTTCACTCTGGTGTGGGTTTTTTTGGCTGGAAAAATGGAGAAGTATTTCTGCTGAGAACTCCTCCAGCCCCCAGCTATGGATTGCTATGGGAAACCACTGAGTTTCCCCTGTGAATCATGCTTGTAAACCTAACAGTGCCAACTCTGCCCCCAGTCAAGGGACCTCCAGCCTGCGCTGGTTGAAAAAGCCCAATGCAGGGCACGAGGCGGGCGGCAACGAAAGCCCCGGTGGCAGCCTAAGGCTGCTTTGCGCCTAGAGCCAGGCCAGGTCAGTCCCCGGGCGGAGCGGACCGTGACAAGGATGCTCGCAGGGCCGCAGCCCCGGGCGCTTCCCGCCTTAGAGGGACCAGTGAAGCCCCGCCCCCACCCCGAGCCGCTCCGGATTGGCCCGCGCGCCACGCCCCCTCCTCCCCCTGCAGCCTCCGGGTCACGTGCCTCCCTCTAGCCAGCCAATGGGCGGCGGCAGCCGAGCTTTTATAAGCGGCGGCTCAGGCGGGCGCTGACGCAGGGAGGCGGGGGCGTAGTGGGCGGGTGTCGACGCTCGCAGTTCTGAGCCAGCGTCCCTCAGCGCGGAGCCGCCGCTGCCCCCGCCCC
>NW_017728992.1:154812221-154839347 GCF_001723915.1 Gavialis gangeticus
GCCAGGTGCGGAGCGAGGCGGGGGCGGTCCCTGGGGCTGGGCGGGGCGGCCGCGGGCCGCGTGTCTGTCCTCCGCTCCTCCCCGGCCCGCTAACGCGCTCTCTGTCTTGCTCACCGGGCGCTGCTCCGTGGCTGCCGGCGGCTTCTTGCTGCGCCAGGAGAATGTGCGTGTGCCCCGGGCCGCGCCGCATCGGTACGTATTGGCTGCGCGGGGGGGAGGGGGGAGCCGGGACCCGCGCCCCGCCCCGCTGGGTGCACTTCGAAATAAAGCGCTTTAAGCCCCTCCCCCTCCGGCGCAGCTTTGGCAGAGTCCTGCGGCCCCCGCGCCTGGATACCGGGCTGGCCTCTATCTCCCCACCTGGCTTCCCCGCTCCTGGCCAGGTACTGGAGGACTCTGGCAGAGTAAAGGCCCTTCTGGTTCTGGGTGGAAGTGGCAGGTGCAGAGTAATTTGCCTCACACGGGTGTGGTGAAGCAGTTGCCAAGGTTGGGCTCTGTCAGGTTGGGTGTCCTGGTCCTGGCGTGCAAGAGGCAGGTGGAGGGGTGGTGCAGTAAGTGAAGGATGTAGGCAAAGGAAATGGGCCAGGGTGCAGGGCACGCTGCAGGAAGGTGGGTTTCGTTGGAAGGCAGATTTGTGCCATGTGTGCTAACCAAAGTATCAGGCTTTTATTGGGCTGAGTGTACGGTTGGTACAAACATAGAGTGTGGCAGTACCCTTAGGTACAGTAGTTGCCCCTCCCCCCACCTTTTCTGCTACATGTGTTCAGGGTGTTTTTAAGTCGTCTCAGAGGCGTTGGGTGTTGAGGATTTTGATTGGGGTGTGCCAATGTTGGGATCCAAGCTGGAGGTTCCTTGCTAGAGGGGCTTGCCCCTCTGCTCATGGTCAGGCTGATCAGCCTATTTCATGTGAGGAAGGATTTCTGCCCCATAGTCAGGTTGTGGGTGTTTTTGCCTTCCTTTGTAGCAAGGGGTGCAGTCCACTGCCCATGATCTCTTGAGCATGTATTGACAACATTTCAGAGGCAGGGACGTTGGCTGCTGTGATTCCCCAGCTTTTCCTGTGGCAGGCTAGGGTGTTGTTAGGTCTGTGTTGTGTCCGGTTGATGGTAGATTATATTATGAATTGTATGGCATGGTTTGAATAGGGATGATCCTGCCTCAGGCAAGTGGTTGGTCTCTGGAGGTCCCTTCCTGCCCTACTTGTCTGGTTCTTTTGGCATTATGAAAATGAAAGTGGAGAACATGAGCTGATGCTCACCATTGGTTTTTTATAATGTGATATCTGCCTTTGAATGCCCTACAAATTGTCCTAGTGATAAACCCAAGATGTTCATCAGTTTAATCTTTGCTGGCAACGTAGAGCCAATAGAACAGCAACTTTCCAATTTGTATTTTTACCTCATAGGGATCAGCAGCAAAGCTCTAAGCAATTCTGTTATTTGAACTCTGCTGTTGTTGCAGAGTGATATGACGTAGAACATAAACAGACTTTTATGTGGACTGATATGAAAATTTGATGCACTAAGTTTCAAAGATGCTGCCTTTCTAGTAACAAGTATGCCTGCAGAACCTTTCTTACACTTTTGTCCTACAAAACTATGAATGTGTATCAGACCTAGTTGAACAGGTTGGATAGAAATCATTCCTGGAGAAATGCAGCCAAATTTACAATACACATTTCATCTTGAAACAAGACTTTTCAGATGTCTGCTGAGTGAAAGTCAATGCAGAACTAAGTATACAAGCAGTTGTTTCATTACTTTCCCTAGCAGTGGTGAAGCAATGAAAAACAGCTTTTTTGTCGGGCTTCCAGACGTTGGGGACCTTGTGAGGTGAAAGGAAAGTGTTTATGAATTAAGTCAACTTCAGTCTAGGCAGATGCTGCATGTATTTAGAGGCTTAAGGCCTAAATCAGGAGCTAAAGAAAGAATAGAATTGGGAAGGCCTATTGCAGTATGCAGAAGTGCTCTCGCCTCTCCTCAGAGCCCATGTCCCATTGCACGGCCCACTCTCAAAACTCACTTTCCCTCCCTGTTTCCTGCAGGGTTTGGCCTGAGTGCCAGCTCAGCTTATGTCACTGCTTGTAGGTGCCAAATCCTTTTCTCTAGTTGACTACCTTTGGCAGTCAAACAGTGAGCTTGCTGAGCTGTAGTGGAACTTAATTGCATAATTGTTTTTTTAATGCTCCAATAAAAACCTTTGAGGTATGTAGTAGTAAAATGTGTGCTTCTTCAGCCTTGCCAGTTAGTTCAGTACTCAGGAGAGGTTACTTAAGTAACTTAATCAGGATCTGTGTAAAGTATAGTTTGTAGTGTCTCTTGTCTTTCATCTTTTTCTTTTTTCTTTTCTTTTAAGAAAGCACTTTCCATTCAATCTCATTCTGAAGTTTAAAGGAGTAACTGCCCTGTTTTTTTGCATGCAGTCTGAAATAATTTTAAAAAGAAATCCCTTTAAGATTAAGCAGTTTTTTCCAGAAGAATGTGGGAGTTTTGCCTTCTCCCTGCCTTGTGAATTGGACACTTGGGACAAAGAATGCAATGCAGGTTCCTAATATGATGATTTAGCAACAACAGCTAATGTGATTCTAACGTAAACTGGGATGAAGGAGGTGACTCCACATCTGTATGCCACGTTGATAGGGGTGCACTCATATTTTGGGGCTGATACCGATAGCCAGTATTCAAAGGAGGCATATTGGCTGATATCGATCCGATACAGCTGCCTCCCGATGGTAAATCCAGGATGGTAGAAGGGTAGGGGGGGAGGGAAGAGGTTTTGGGGGGCAGATCAACTCCCCCACAGTGAGGGAGGGTGCAGGGGTAGGCGCTGCCCAGTTGGGGCAGGGGGGCAGAACGGAGGCACTGCTCAGGGGTGTGCAGCTCCTGCCTCTTCCATCCCATGCAGTGAAGAGCCATGCAGTGCTGGCTCCGGCTCCACCCTGCAGCTGTTGCCTGCCCTGCGCCATGCAGATCCAGGGGCACATGCCCCCTGCCTCCTGGGGTGCAGGCAGCAGTGGGAACCATCCCCACCCCATGAGCCGTGACTCTGTTGCATGCCCTGCTTCCCCTGCCCTGACTGGGCAGCTCCTGCCCCCTCCCTCACTACAGGGGGCATTGGTCTGCTCCCCCTCGCCCCTACCCTACCCTTCCGACTCACCAGCTGGAGGCAGTTCTCCATGCTGCCAACTCTGCTCCTTGCTGCGCAGCAGCTGTGCGCAGCATGGCCATTTATTGGCCAAATTATCAGCTCCATAGGGCTGATATCTGATATAGACAGTTTTCTTCATATCAGTACCGATCCAATATTGGACTGGTGTATTGGTGCACCTCTGCACATTGGTGAGACTGGTATAGCAAAACTACATGTAGTGTCCTAATTCCTGTGCATGGAAATAGTAACTGGAGAGGCTGCAGGAAAGCGGTATAAATTGTTTGTAGGTTGCAGAATATGCCTTACAGTAAGCAAGAGCTAAACAGATGGAACCTGATCATTTTTTATGAGAGATGATTTATTTGATTAGTTATTAATATTGTCATTAGGGAAGAGGATATCAAAGGGCTGCTTAATCTGGTGTAGAAACCAATGGCTGGAAGCTGAAAGGAGACTAAATCAAATTGAATATATGCACAGATTTTTGACAGTGTTTAATACTTGTAACAGACTGCTGAGGGCAGTGATGGATTGTCTCTTGATTTCTTCAAGCCATGACTGGATGCCCTTCTGGAAAATTCAGCTTAGCCAGACAAAATTATGTGGTTCAGTGCAGGGGTAACTGGGTGAAATTGAGTAGCCTGTGAATGTGCAGTAGGGAAGGCTAGAAGATGTAGCAGTCATTTATTGGCCTAAAGACTTAACTGAGGTTCAGAGTGGGTGATGTTTATACCAAAGTAAGAGCAACACACAAATTACCCAGACTTCTAGACTTAGGGTATCATCATTCTGTCCAGTGGAGTATCTAGCATATCCAAACTCAGTTTTGTGTTTAAATTATTTTTACGTTTAATGCATTTGAAAAGCAGAAGGTCAGTAGTATGTTGCCTAACCTATAGTTTCAAACCTTTTCTGGTTCAATTACCTTTGCCTCACCATTTAAATGTTGAGTTTCCCATTTAATGGAGCATTATTAAGATTGTTAGCAAACCAGAACTTAGTGTAAATTCCTTTAGATGGCTTTATTGTAGTTATGGGACTGTGGCAGTAAACGTCCATTTGCACATAATCCCCTCTCTGTGGCGGAAGTTATCCTGGAGATCGGTTAGAAGGACCTGATGTGAAAAATAATATAAAGGTGAAGATGACCCTACTTGATGGTACTTCAGCTCACCTTTTCTAGCAAGATTTCTTCAGTGAGGGGAAAAATGCCTACATAAGGCTTTTGGTGCCCTTGCATAATACAAGTATACACACAAAATGCTGTCATATGTACTGCACTCATCATTTATAGCTGGTGTTTAATTCAGTGTTTACAGAAGTTGAGGGATTAAGTTTCTTGACTTAAACTCCACTATTGACCTTTGGTGCCTTACTATTTCTCTCATCTGTTTTGCAATTTTACCCTCATTCAGACAAAAGCTATGTGAAACTTAAGTTTGAAGATTTTCTAAATTGTTACTTTTGCCTGTCAGCAGTGATGAATTCTTTCTCTTTCCTTCTTTTCCTCTGAACTGAGGCCTGATTTTTGCCCTCTGCAACATTATCTGGCTCCTGTTCTAGGAAGTCCAAGGGGGGGGGAATGGATCACTGTGACAGCTTTATAGGATATAATCTATTAGCTTGCTCATGCATTCAGCTTAATTTAGAAGTTGAATCAACAGCCCAAGGATGTTGCTCTAATTTTTCTGCTTGTATCTGAATTGGGTATAAAGCATGAAAATACAAAAATCAGAATATTGAAATAACAGTGTGACTTCATTATCTTACTACAGGATAACTTCTGTAAGCATTTTTTGTAATGTATTTCCTTTTCATCCAAAAGATTCAGGGTATATAACTTCCACGCATGTTTGTGCTAAACACTAACTTTGTCTCAAGCAAAGGCGTGGGGGGCAAAATATGCAGTATTCAGCTGTTCCACTAAGCCTAGCTATTTCTCTTGTCTTGCAGCAATTCCAGTCAGAAGCTCCAGGCTGCCATTATTCTCTGATGCCATGCCAGCACCAGCTCATCTATTTCCATTGATTCGTAACTGTGAAATTGGCAGGCTATGCAATGCTGTGTGTTATTGCCACCACAAACATCTTTGTTGTTTGTCCCCACCTCACTTTGCTCACAATCATTTGAGATATGCACCTCAGAAGAAGTTTGCAACACTTCATAGGCCAAAGGAGAATTTTAATCAGTTTATCCATGCAAGGAGCTATGTTTCAACACCACAGAGATTTTACCTTACTCCTCCACAGGTTAACAGCATTTTGAAGGCAAATGAATACAGTTTTAAAGTCCCAGAATTTGATGGTAAAAATGTAAGCTCTATTCTTGGCTTTGATAGCAACCAGTTACCTGCTAATGCTCCAATAGAAGACAGGAGAAGTGCAGCCACATGTTTGCAAACACGAGGGATGCTTCTAGGTGTATTCGATGGTCATGCAGGTTGTGCTTGTGCCCAAGCTGTCAGTGAAAGACTCTTTTACTACATTGCTGTCTCTTTGTTACCTCATGAGACTCTACTTGAAATAGAAAATGCAGTGGAGAGTGGCAGAGCTCTGTTGCCCATTTTACAGTGGCACAAGCATCCCAATGATTATTTTAGTAAGGAAGCTTCTAAACTTTATTTTAATAGTTTACGAACTTACTGGCAGGAGCTCATCGACCTCAACACTGGAGAGACCACTGATGTAAAAGAGGCTTTAATTAATGCTTTCAAGAGGCTTGATAATGATATTTCTTTGGAAGCTCAAGTAGGAGATCCAAACTCTTTTCTCAACTACCTGGTGCTGCGAGTGGCATTTTCAGGTGCTACTGCCTGTGTGGCTCATGTAGATGGTGTTGATTTGCACATTGCCAATACTGGTGACAGCAGGGCGATGCTTGGTGTTCAAGAAGAAGATGGGTCTTGGTCTGCTGTTAATTTGTCCTATGATCATAATGCGCAGAATGAACGTGAAATAGAACGAGTAAAATCAGAGCACCCAAAAACTGAAGAGAAAAGTCTTGTGAAGCAAGACAGGCTGTTAGGCTTATTGATGCCTTTCAGAGCCTTTGGTGATGTGAAATTTAAATGGAGCATTGACCTTCAGAAGAGAGTAATAGAATCAGGCCCAGATCAATTGAATGACAATGAATACACAAAGTTTATCCCTCCGAACTATCATACCCCACCATATCTTACAGCTGAGCCAGAGGTCATACACCACAAATTAAGACCTCAGGATAAATTCCTGGTGTTAGCCACAGATGGCCTATGGGAGACAATGCACCGACAGGATGTGGTTAGAATTGTAGGAGAGTACCTCACCGGTGTTCATCACCAGCAGCCAATAGCAGTTGGTGGCTACAAGGTAACTCTGGGACAGATGCACGGTCTCCTGACAGAAAGGAGAGCAAGAATCTCATCCGTATTTGAAGATCAGAATGCTGCAACCCATTTGATACGTCATGCAGTGGGTAATAATGAATTTGGCACTGTTGATCATGAGCGGCTGTCCAAGATGCTTAGTCTTCCAGAAGAGTTGGCTCGGATGTACAGAGATGACATAACAATTATTGTTGTGCAGTTCAACTCGCATGTTGTAGGTGCATGTCAAAATGAGGAATTGTGAACTTTTTAAAAATGAACAGTTTACCAAAGTTTTAATATATGGCCAGTATGATGAGCAGCAGATTAAAATACACTTAATGAGCAAACGAGTATCTGCTCATAAGAACTAACACATCAGTCTCTCTCTCTTCGCCTTTCCTTCACCCCCGACCCCACCACAAACAATGAATTAACAGAGCCTTCCAAAAGAATGGCACAGTTTTAAATGAGGGTCTTGCAACAGCTTTGCACTACTGTTTTGATGCTGCTAGAGCAATGATTTGAATTTGGCTGGGATGGGTGAGAAAGGGAAGGAGTGGGTAGTAATCTGATAAGCAAACTTGCTTTGGCTACTCACTAAACAAAAAACCTGTTTTTAAAAAATGTACGTATCTACATAGCTGTCTTTTAAGAAATTGGCAAGACATTTTTTGAATATCTGAATTCCAATAGGGCTGATGTTTTTTTCCTGTAAAGTAAATAGTGATTCTGCATGTATGTGACTTCTTTTGACTCTGTCTAAGGGAAAAGAGCTAAGTAGCTATCTCAAACTAATTTTTCCCATTTGCACTTAGTGTCGTTCATTTAAATGCATATCTGTGTAGAACATTATTTTTATGCAGATCTTTAAGCCATAATATCTGGAATTCTTATGCACTTATTTTATCCAAATCCATGCTTAAAATCTCTTGTGTACTGACACTTTCTGGCTTATTGGGTGTGTTTTTTGCAGGATCTAAAGGGCAATAATGTCATTTTACCTTTCATTGAAAGGTAGATGCATATGAAATCCCATTGTGGAAGACTTCAGCTTGCATGGTTTGAAACCATGACTTTGCCTTTTGCAAAACATGGAATCACCTTCAGTCAGAGCTGTCATGCCACCTCAAAAGGTCACATCATTGGCAGGCAGCACCACTTTCTGGTACCAAAAATTTCCCCATATCATATGGCAAATTCTAACATAATCATATGAAGAGACTAGGAAATCACTGTTAACTGTTTGGTGTCTTTATAAATAAGCACTCACATTTATTTTTGCTGTTGTCATTTCAGTTGGGTTGTGCTTACTGGATGTTTTAAATAATAGCTACTGAGGAAACTTGTATTTCTAGCTAGGTCTAAAACTTTATAAAGATTACCAAAATATTAAAGTATGGCTTGTAAATAAGCTTAATAGAGAAAGAAATGGACCTGCATGCTGTATCTTAAAAAGCTGCTTTCTTGGTGTTATGTTATCAACCAAGTGACATCCTTTGATAGTCCTTTGTGTGCATGGTTTCTCTTCAAAATGTCATAATTAGAAGAAAGACTCTCTCAAAAATGGGTCTCTCTGGTGTAATCATTGAATTTTCAAACTTGATAGACATAGTATTTTGGAATAGACTTTACAGTTGCAATTGCTGGGTGCATAAAATAGATATAAAGGCTGCTGTATTGGTCTTTGGTCTATTTTTATATTTAAGCAACCATAGGGAGTGAGGGTTTTCTGAACTCACTAGTATCTGCCCTTTTACACGTCTTTAAATGTTTAGAATTCATTTTCCCTTATTGAAAACATGGCGACTGGAGCCACAACAGTAACAGCTTGTGCTTTTCAGGAGATTGTATATAAGTAGTCTTATTAATTTTGCTCTGGTTTATAGGGGCCCGGGAGCAGATGTAGGCCAGCATGTTTAATCTCTTCCAAGCTGCATTACATTCAGACATTTTTCTGATTGATTTTATTTTTGTAATAAACTCTTTTGGACTTCACGTAGCCAGATATGATTTACTTAAGTTGACAATATGCTTTAAGAACCTGAGTTTTCTTTCTTGGTTGGGTAAATCATTTGTTTTCCTAATTGGCAATATTGATGTTTATTAAGATTACTGTTTTTAAACAGTATTCTTATAATTTAAGCCAAGCACTTGTAGATTACGAAACATCAATGTTTTCTATAAGCACAAGTGCTGTGCAGACTTAATTGCCTGCAGCCTTAATAAAATGTTGGTCTTCCCACCTGACTGTATTCAAGAAACTGTCATTTACAGCAGAGTTTCCTGTCCTCCTCCTTCCCCAGAGATGGAGGTGGTTTGAAGGTTCACACTTTGAGAATAGGAATGACAGACTTTTCATGGGGTAGAGGAAACCTGGTAATGCTGTTAATGAACAACTTTTGGTAACTGATATTTGCCTTTGTATGTTAAGTATTAATGACAAAATGTCTTTGGCTAGATTAGTAAGCTCATGTGTCCTCTTACACTGTGTTTCACTCAAGTACAAAATGAATCTAAGCTGTTACAATATTTAGACTTTCTTACATTTTTCTACTGTGTAGTACTTACCAAAATGTTTAATCCATGGGTCTTGAATATGGGTTTGGTATAAGTTATAGAAGTGGTCCTGTATGTACAGCTTATGGGAAAAGCTTTTTGTATGAAAGATGCACATATGTACAGGATCAAATGAAGTGATATTTATGTATTTGGATTTGATTCAACATGTGCAGTGAACTTAAGCAGCATAACTGCCTACCAAACATGGCAGTTATCTAAGAACAAACATCTTTTAGTAGACTCCAATAAAATGATCAATTATATATAAACTATGTGCCTTATGACCATTTTTTTAATGGCTTTTTCTGCAGCTCATGGGAAATATTCTCCTGCCTTCCCTTTCCTGAAAGATGCCCAGAAAAAGAGTTCCCAAGACATGTCTGAATTGCAGTGATGCTGCTAGTTCTTGTGCAAACTCATATAGTGAAACAGGTCCCTACTTTGAAGTATTCATTGCCTAAATGGACAGGGGTATAAGGGAAAGAAGTGATGAGACTTGACCAGGGTAAGGTAGTAGGTTAGACTTGGTTGGTGCCCCGGCCACTAAATGATGCATTTCCATGGACAAGGGATGAGTTGTTTGTTTGTTTGGGGTGATATCTTTTATTGGAGACCATCATAGCTACACCACTTCTCATTTCTGGGTTATGTCATTTCTGATCCCAGCTGCTGTGAAGCCTTTTTCTTTCCATTATACTAGTTGGTATATACATTTGTCCCTTGCTCTTCGTGACCCTCTGAGGTACAAGCATGGCCAGGCAAAAACTAAACTAGTGCTAGCTGATAAATTATGTGGCTGTATTAAGCTTCTGGTCTGCATTTTTTCAACTGTGAATGACATCTAGTAAGCCACTCTGTGCCTGTCAACATAGCCCAGATAACAGACTGTCATGCATAAGTCACTGCTGATCCACTTAGTGATGTTTTACTTGCATGTAAATGGTTTCTATGAATGTGGGGGGAAT
Source organism: Gavialis gangeticus (assembly GCF_001723915.1). Lineage (NCBI taxonomy): Eukaryota > Metazoa > Chordata > Crocodylia > Gavialidae > Gavialis > Gavialis gangeticus. Next base: position 154,822,239 of record NW_017728992.1, read on the forward strand.
TGTTTCTGAAGCTGGTGGCTGAATTAACTGAGCTATGCTAATTAAAGTGCCACCCGCCCACCTCCTGAAGCATGTCTAAATGCACAGTGTGTTCAAATTCAGTACTGCATTGAGCTCATTTCAACTTTCCCTAATACTTTCAAGTGACAAATGGAGCCTGATAGGCATGGCAACAGGTGGTTAATATCCAGTGGGCCAAACTTTTCTGCTCATGGTCCCATTTCCAGCTGCACTTCTTAGCTTATCATCCACACTTCTAGATATGACTCCAGTTTCTGTGACTGAATTTCTGTTAGACTTATGATCCCATTAATACATACTGTGGCCCCTAGGGAATGAAGGGAGAAATGGAAGCTTTGGATAAGAGAGGGAGGAGTAAGGAGGCAGGCATGGGAAGTTAAGAAGGGAGGAATCTTCTCTTTAGCCATTGGTAGCCTTGCAGGGGGACAGAGAATAGATTCTACAAAGAAGAGTGTGTAGCTCTGTTAATAACAGTAGGTACACTGCATGTTACTACCCTGATTGTTTAGGTTTTGGGCCCTGTATATTTTAATAGTCATTGTATATGCCGGGGTTGTCAACTGGGGGTACACAAGAAGGCCCTACGAGGTACGTGCAGGTAGGTGGGGAAGGAGCACCATCACCTCCCAGGGGTAGGATGAGGGCAGTGGCGCCCATCTGCAGGCTGCACAGGCGCTGCCCGGCTGGTCAGATGTGGGGGGGAGGGGAGCTTGCATGCAGCTGCCACTGCCATCCACCACCCTGTGCCACTGCTCTACATTTGGCTGCGTGCTTTCCCCCCACAATAGTGCTTGTAAAGTCAATTTATTTTCATGCATACTGGCACCTGGCTGTCAAGCTACAGTATTGTTGGAAACTGAGAAACTATGGGGATAGTTTCCACAGCTCAGTCTCTAGGCTGCTTCTAATTGTGGATGAATATATCGAATAAATGCATTGTGTTTCCCATTGCAATGACTTCATAATACAAGACTGATACAGAAGGATGTATGACTGCTGACTGAGCAGCTGGACATCTATTTCAACCCACTCTTGCTGAACTATAAAACAGAAATGGAACTTTCCAGGATGACAGAAGTTTCCACTTAGTTTCAGGCTAATACATGCTATTTATCATTAGAGCCTGCTAACATGCATTCTTTTCCCTCCTAGGAAAGCTTGAGATTAATTTTTGTTAAATAAGTTCTGCCCTGGGGTGAACCAAAGAACTTTCAGTGAGTTGGGCTTTTTTTAAACAGAGAAGAAAAACTTCTGCTCCTTCCAAAATAGCCACTTGTTTCTCTGTCATTCTGCTGGAATATGGGAGACCTGAAAATAAGGATATGTATGTGGGTTTCTTGTAACTTGGATGAGTGCCATGGATGCCAGGCTGTTTGCTATTTTTTCATGGCTCCCATTCAATGTGGATATATAAACATTTTACCATAAAGTAATAGGTGTGTAGGGAGGGGTAAAGAGAGGGGTAGTCACCTTTACCGCCTGTTGGTTGCTGGGCTGTAACTTCCCTCATGCATGCCTTTACCCTTTGGTAAGTGGAAGATATGCCATGATAACTTAGCCTGCAGTTTAACTTCTGCTTCCTGAACAGTAAGATCATGCACAGGAGTGGTGGCTGCAGAGCAGCTGATTCATGGTGAAGTACTGCCTTGTATACCCTACAGCAAGTTGTTCATGTGTCCATAACTTCAGTTGCTCTTATTCAAGCGGTTTCACTTTGCATAAATAACTAAAATAGGGGAATGGAAATTCTCTCCTTGTTAAAACTAGTAAGCATTTTCCTATTTTGTTGAAAATTCTGGTTTATTTATTTTACCACAGCAACTCAGCTTTCAATTGTAATACTGGTGAGCAAAAGAGTCATGGTGTCAGTAATGTTGTGCATCTGCATTTGAAGAAAGCAGTAGATTTTACACCTTACATCCTAATTGCAAAATGAATCCAACTTGGTTTGGCTATGTACAGTGTCACATGGACTGTAAGCTAAGCTGGAGGACAGCAAAAGAAAACACAATGAAAAACAGGGAAAATGTTGAGTAGTGGAGGTTGCAAGGAGGGTGCTCAGTGATCTGACAAGCTGACTGGCATGAAGCCCAGTTTTATTCAAAAGATACACTCATATTTTGGATGAGGGGTTCCCATACCATGTTTGTACTAGGTTTGGACTGCTGTGAAAATATAATCTAGAATGTCTTGTATTCCCCACCTCTTTTCCCTAGCCCAGTGCTACTCTGTACTGATTTACCAATTTGCAGCAGAACAAAGCCAAACTATGGGACTGTTCAACTCACTTTCTTCAGAATTTTCATAGATTTCATAGACGTTAGGGCTAGAAGGGACCTTGTGAGATCATCAGGTCCAGCCCCCTGCCCAAGGGACAGGAAGTCAGCTGGGCTCAGATCACCCCAGCAAGATAAGCCATCCAAGCATTTGTTAAAGGTATCCAGAGCAGGTGCTTGCACCACTTCTGGGGAGAGTCTATTCCATATTCTGAAGACTCGGACAGTAAAGAAGTTTTTCCTTATGTCCAGTCTAAAATGGTCTTCCAGTAGTTTGTGCCCATTAGACCTCGTCTTCCCTTGAGATGCCCTGCTGAACAGATGCTCTTCCAGTTCCTAATGCACACCCCTTACATACCCGTAGGCTGCCTCCCAGCCTCCCTGAACAAGGCCCACTCTCCTGACCTCTAATCACTTCATTGCAAATTTGATTTAAATTGTTAGGTAATAATCAGGTGAGGTCTCTCCCCTACCAGTGGAAGCTGAAGAGAACAGATCTGGACAATAATATACCTTTTCCTTCCTTTTTCTTCAAGGGGAAAGAAGATGCACACTCATCTTTTAGAAGCCCTTCCCCACCACAAGCACCAGGGCTCCTCAAATCCTCTCTCTCCCATCTTCTGTGTTTACTTAGCAATGTCATATTTTTCTTCTTAGTCATGTATCTTAACACAGATTCTCATTTAAAGGTAGAGGGGCAATAGCAGGTATTCTGGGATGCACACGGTCACCCAAAGCCTAATGTCCTTTCACACACTCTTTATATCAGTCTGCAATGGCAGTTCTAGGGATTTCTGTCTGGGAGATCTACCTACAGGTATAGAAACCCTGTACTGCCGTTACACCGACAACCCCCTTTGCCAGAGTTTCTGAAGTTGCATATCCCTAAATGGACTGCTCTGCAGCAGAGTGGCCTTCACACAAGAGGAGCTACATTTTCCTTGTCAGAGTGTCCAAGCAATGTCTCACTACAGCCTGACAAAATGCAGCTGCCCTTGGAATGGTACATAGCATGTGCTAGTTAGCATATGCAAGGCAGTTAATGACCAATCCTGAACCTGTATGAAGCAGCAGCCACATTAAATTTGGGAGGCTTTAAAGGCCTGGGCATTCTTGGGCACTCCTGATGATGAGCAGAGGTGGTAGAAAGATACTGTAAAGGTCACAGCCATAAAGGGAAAGTCTATATGTTCCTTTGCTGGTTCCACCAATAAATGCTAGAGTGTCAAAAAGAAAGTCTACATTAAAGCCATAATCACCTATATATCATTGCTCCCCAAGCTCAACAGTGTGAATTTTCTGACTCAGAGCAAATGATGACAATACCTAAAACATGAAACTATGATTCCTTCAGAAGCAAAACAATACCATATTTATGCATATACCACATGCACCATTCTCCCAAAATTAACCCTCTAAAACAAGGGTGCATATTAGTGGGGACACTGATTTTCTGCCTGGAATGTAAGCATGGAGATGCTGTGAAAAAGCTCCTGCTTCTTTTCTCTCTCCTGCCTAGCAGCTGCATGGAGGAAGAGGTGGAGCCCAGTCATCAGCAGCAGTTACAGCTTTAACTTTTTCACTGCTGAAGTGGAGCAGGGACAGAGCCTAGCGGGGAGCTCACTTACACTCCTTTTTCTGCTTGGGAAAAAAGCAGTCAATTCAGCTGCAAAAGGGTTAAAACTAGCTTTTGCCTGAGCAGGAAAGGGAGGGTGAGCAAGTTGAAGATTAAACTCAGCCCCTGCTCCGTCTGGCCCTAACTCTGGAAAGATCTTTTTTCTTCATTCTGCCTCCCCAAAACAAGGCATATGTCTTACGTGGGAGCATGTGGTATGTGAGAAAATATGGTAAAATGCTAGGCTGCTCTAAACCCCAGCACAGATCTACCAGGCTAACAGCCAGCCACTGCAGTGAAATATTCAGAGCAAAAACAGACTCTTACAAATACATGGCCAGGGAGTATGGTCTCCAAGTGGATGTTGGAAAGTAAAATGTACAATCCAAACACAGAGATTAGTGATTTGCAACTGATGTGACACACGAGAGAATGAGATGGAGAAAGAGATTCTATTCCAAGGTCAGAAATGCAAGGAAGTGCGAGAAAGGTAATTTTATTAAATGATGAAATGTTTTTAAAGAAGTCTCATAAAAGTGCTAGCACCTAATTGGAAGAAGAGAGAGAAAGAGAGAGCACTATGCTATACAGCAGTCTGCCAAGAGATCATGAGTGGATACTGCTGACAAATAAACACAGGAGATCAAACCCCAAACACAGCAGGTAGCCTTCTTCTGCACAGATAGTAATGGTCTCTGACAGACCTAAGGGGTCTGCCTCTTATGTTTGGCAGTACTCATATAACTGTTCAAACCAAATAAACTTTAATGTGTTGAACTGAGTTGGCAGCTCTCCATTTCTTACAGCTCAAGCAGACTCTTAATTCCTCATGACAAGGCGCTAGAAGTGTGTGAGAACCTCTGTAAAGGAAACCCAACTGACCATAAAGTAAACAGAGGAGAAAAGTAGACGGTAATAGAATACAGCTATGCCCACAACAGCACTGAAAATAACAGGAAACGTGAATGACAGCCGGCAAGCTTTCCAAATGATGTTGTTATTCTACTTTGAAGTTCCTGGAGCAAAGAAGCAGCTCAGTGAAATAAAATTTGCTTTATCATTACTATGATGGGGAGTCAAACCGTCAGAATATATAACCTTTTAAACTGCCAGAGATGACACAGGCAATTTTGGCTTCATCCTGGGCTAATTGTATACCTATAGTTTTCTCTAACCTACAGTAAAGTAGACAAAACAGAATGGTTCATGTTTTGTTTCCAGATCCAGCAGCTGATAGAAACCTTTGATGCTTGTCACAGACGTAAGATTAAAAGCTCAGTCAGTCCTGGAGTCATGAAAACCTTTTTGATATCAGATCAAATGTTCCAGGGTGTGAATGGTGACGATGATTGGAAGCAGTAGCCTAGAGAGTCCATTAATTCTGGCAAATAAAACAAGAAATCTGTTAAGTAATAAATGAACTGAAAAGCACATCATGATCTTAGGGAGAGTCTCTGTAGAGCTTCAGATGCTAACTGAAGTTGCAATAAGAGGAGACATGAGTCTCAGAAAAAGAAAAGCTCCATATTCTCAAGAGTGTGTAAAGAAACAAACTGAAACATCCCCAACCCATAGTAAATATATGTACGTATGTATATATGTGTGTGTATAGTTTTCTAAGGGGCTGCTTTAGAGCTGTACATATGCAGAGGAGGCAGAGCTGACTGTGTCATAAAATATAAACGGACATCAAATATAAAGAGACAATAAACTGTAATGAAGTGAGACGAGATGGCTGTAGAGTTGTGGATTGGATTGCTCAAAGTTGAGGGTGCAGCACTAGTTTGATACAAGGTTAAAGCTGATTTGCACTTGTGGTCAGAAATAGATGATTATTACAGCCAAGCATTCACAGGACCCAATTTAGGTTTAGGTGGTTTACTTTAAGATGCCTAAACTAAACCTGGAGTGGCACATACAGGTGTTCACCTGTTTGGAGAGCAGCCTGGCACCCTGAGATACAAGTAAATCAGGCTTGTGGAAATGACTAGCAGAATCAGGGGGTGCTGGTGAGTCCATGAGGAGCTGGGAGGCCCAGGGGGTTGGCAGGTCCACAGGAGGATGGTGAAGGTTGCTTGGTCCAGGGTTGGAGGTCTAAAATTAACCCAATTAGGGTTGAGGGGTAGGAACAGCACAGCCCCAGGTCTGGGGAAAGTGGCTGGGCTTTCCCCAGCTACTGTGCTGTGAATGCGTGCAGTTGTTCACTAAACCGGCTTAACCCATTTTAGATTGGGTTAACCCAAGGCAATCTAAAGTTAGTTCACCTCAAAAATTGGTGTGCCATTTTTTGAGAGATTTAGGCCCTGTGGATGTCTAAATGCCTTGCTATTTAGATCAGCCTTACTTTGGTTAGGTCAATCTAAATGCTTGTACTTACCGTAAGACTGTAACGAGAGGTCATTTTGAAAAATATGAGCATGGCATAGGAACTATAATTCCAGCTTTCAGTGATTCGTCTGTCTTTTTTTTTTACACTTATAAATAATAGTGTGCACAAATAGGAAAATACCAGAGTAACTACCTCACAACTTCTATGGGGCTACCAATGAGATAGCTTTTTAAAAAATCAGTGTGTGGGCAAAGGTACAGTATGAGGGACATTTTTTAATGTCACCTCGATGCAGAAGGGAAAGTGAGCAAGGGAGAAAAAAGAAGCCAGAAAAGGCTGAATACAAGGATGACAGATAAGTAACAGGTGCAGATGCAAATGGAGGACAAAAAGAACAGTGCTGTAGAAGGAAAATCATGTACAGCAAACAACTGAAACATATTAGAAGTGGGATTTATTTTCCTTGTTCATTTAATACACCATAAGGGGAAAATATGCAATGAATATTTCCTGTTGTGTGTCTTTTTTTTCCTGTGTCCTGCTGGAAACAGGGTTTTTTTTTTCCTTCTGCTGCCTCACCCTGGCTCATGTACTTGCCACTTCATTTACCGTTTTTGTTGGTCTCCAGCTCTGTTTTACTTAGGTGGTTAAGATGTGGCTCTTCATAGTCACATTAGCTGTGGGGTTAGACCTGCATCACAATGAGAACGTATGTTTGGAGACAAGACATGGTTAAAAAGAACCACGTGCTGCCATTTTCAGGAAAAATCACAAGAAAGTTGTGGAGAATAGGAATTCCTAAACTAGAGGTTTGCACACATATTTACAGATCTCATCCTCCCTCCTGTGCTGGTACACACTGGGCGTGTCTACACGAGACGCTAACTGCGCAGTAGTCTAATACCCCTGCATGCAGAGTAGAGTGCCTGGCAAAAACCATGCTAATACGCTCCTGCATAGTAGTATTAGGCTACTGGACAGTAAGCAGCACAAAAAACCAGTGCGCCAGCATTACTGCACATTGATTTAGTGTTTGGTTAACCAAGTACTAAATGTGAAGTAACTACAGTGCATTAATGAATGTGTAGATGTACCCACTGGGTAGATACATTTTTCCTTTGTTCCCTATACTTTGGAATGAATACTGGTGCCCTGGAGACAAAAGTTAAGAAGGGAGTTATGGATAATTATGTCATAAATGGTGCACACAGAGCAGAGGAACTTACTGTAGCTCAATGCCTGTGTAATTTTTTGTGTTGTTTTAAAGGGACCTCAGAATAGTTATGATTCCCAAAGATCCCTCCAAGAATACAGAACAAATCTGTTATCAAGCGAACAATTAGTGAGAGACAAAGGCAGAGTTGTTTACAAAATTAGATGCATTTCATGAGTTTTGGCAGCAATTGAGATGAAGTGCTAAGATTTGCTGTCTATAGGCCCTAAAGCAGTTTTCAGAGACTGCTCTGAAAAAATTTAGCTCTAGAAATATTCAACCTATGAACGTTTGACACTACCTATGTCTACTAGCACCTGAGTATAAACCAGTGTCAATACAAGACCTAGCATGCTTTTAACCTTGGAGATAATTCATTATATGCAATTCTAATATAAAATCAACAGTTTGCTAAGTTAGACATGATGTTCCCAAATGGTAGATTAACAGCAGCAGCACTCTATTGTGGCCTGACTGAAAAGTGGGTCAAAGAATGCCAAAAATGAAGAAAATAAAAAGCTTTATACTAACAGCCTTATGTGTGATAATGTCATGGCCAGTTTCATGCTTAATCTGATAACTAAAATGTTGATCTTCAGGTTAATACTGAATTCAAATGTTACATGGGTGGAGCATCCAGTTTGTAATGAGGAACAGAATAGCTCTAAACAGGTTTTTCCTCCATGCTCAGAATTAGATTTTATCAATCTAAATAAAATATCTCTGCATGAATGTGATTAAAAATAAAATAGGAGTGGTCATATAACAACATCATAAAAGGAAAATAAATAGGAGGGTTGATGAGAGACACAGAGACAAAATATGGTGATAATTGTTTAGGTCTGGCCTCTGCTTGTGAAAAAAATTGGCCTATGTTTTTAACCTGCCTAGACCTGCAAACATATCAGAAGACCACTAGCAATATCTAAGTATTTCAAAATGTCAAGTCAGCTTCTGTGCTCCATGATGGATTTGCAAGAGGATGGCTATGTGTTAGTGTATAAGCCAGAGAAATATCTGGTGGTACTATATATACTGTGTAAAATAACAAAGAGGCAATAAGCAATAGGGGCATGCAAAGCAGGCCCTTTTCAATTTGGATTTGGCCCGAATCAGGGACAGTGATTTGATTTGTTGATTCAGGTCACTGCCCCGATTTGATTCAGCTGAATCCGAATCTGAAGATTCAATGCTGATTTGGAGAATCAGCAATTTGGACATAGAGACAGCTTTAAATGTTTTTTCTACATACCTCGAGGTAGCAGGCACGGCTTGTGAATGCTGTGATGCTGGGGCATGTGGAGCATCCCACAGGAGTGTGGGGGGGGCCCTCTATGTGCTCAGCAGCAAACCCAGAAGTGGACTGGGAGTATTTCCAGTCCACTTCCAGGTCTGCCAGAGAGCGCACTGGGGGGTCCCCCGCACCCCCTCCCAGCTCAGTGATCAGCCACAGGGGGACTCTGGGTCCCTCCCCCAGACCCAGGAGGCACCAGTCACCGAGCAGGGGGGAGTGCAGGGGGCCCCCTGCGCACTCCCTGGCAGACCCAGAAGTGGACCAGAAGTGCTTCTAGTCCACTTCTGGGTCTGCTGCTAAGTGTGCTTGGAGCCCCCTGCACTCCTGTGGGACACTCCAACGTGCCCCAGCATCGCATCATTCATGAGCTGCCTGGTACCTAAAGGAATGTAGAAAAAACATTTAAAACTGTCTCTATGTCCGAATCTCTGAATCGTTTCGAATCTCTCCGAATTGATTTGGAAAGATTAAAGGGTCCTCTGATACAATTCAGATTCAGAGATTCGGCCACCAAATTGGGCCGAATCTCCACCAAATTGAATCAGGGACTGAAGCTTCTCACAGCCCTAATAAGCAATGATTACCTGGTAAGGGATGAAAGATATACACAATTGTGTACACCCTGTTAAGATGGTATTATTTGAATTGTAGAGATCTACAGCAGCAGAGGAGCCTAGCAAGGACTCTCAGTTGCAATGCCTGCTGTAGTATGATGGATAATAAAAGCAAGCTGGTCTCTAGGACTATAAATTTTAAGTGAATTTAGCATTAGTTGAGGAAGCTGTCCTAAATGGCAACTAGAACTATGATACTGTACTAAGAACACTGAGAAGAGACACTGACACATTCTGAATTGGAATGAAACAGGAAACAACTCCCATTAAACACAATTCTGAAAAAAAAATTCATATAGGGTCAATTGAAATACTTTGGGTTCTATGTTGCACTGTATTGTTTATTTTAAAAATATGAATGAAAATTCATTTTGAAATGGAAAATCTTAAGATTTCCTCAAAAAAGTTCAATTTTGAATGTACTAGAATCCTGTATCTTATTTTCCTCTAGTCAGTAGATTTCTTTGAAATGTTTTGCTTTTAAAAAGTGGAATTTTCCAACAGAAAAGTGTGCTGTTGGAGATTTTTCAACCATCTCTAGATTCTTCTATGAATGCACAAGCAGCCAACTATGAAAAGACTTATATTCAGAGAGACCAATAATTTTACAGCATGCATCAAAAACTTAGCATGATTTTTTCACTATAATATCAATTATTCTTAGGTTCTCCTACATTATTATTTGAATACTATAGTCTAAAAAAATGCTATTTATAATTCCATAATAATCCCCCAAAATCTCTCGTCCCCCAAGCACAGTATTCTAAAAGTGAATACTTGCTGACAGAACATAGATTCTCAGTCAAGACTTCAGACAGTCAGCAGATTTCTGTAAATTTCAGTGTGTGAGGATAAACCTGTCTGAGAACTGTTCAAATTCAGCAAAAGCAGTGTTTGCAGATATTACGCCCCCTTGACACTTTAAAGGCTAAGTACAGACAGTCAAAAAGTCCAAGGCTGAATTGATTCAGTCTTTGCAAGTCAGTCCAAACTGCAGAGATTAAACTGAGAAACAACTGGACACACATTTACTTTTGATTCAGGAAATGCAAACATGTGCCTGCAGTGGCTCAGGCCAGAAGCCATGGCGCTCTAGAGCATGGCTCTCTGGTATGAAGCCAGCATGGGCTGTGTATTTGCTTCCTCTTCCTGTTGCCCCCAAGGTCTTTGGGATTTGCAGTCCACACTCACAGTAACAGGACTCTTTCTGCTTCTAGGTGCCTCTGGGATTTGTAGTCCACAGTTGCAGCCATCAGTAAGTTTGAGCAAGGGAAGGGGTGTTCAACTCCCCTCTCTGGCCCCAGACCCCAGCTGGGGTTTGCTGTGGAGGGGGAAGGGCAGCCCTTTCCCTCCACCCTTCTCTGCTGGCCCAGGGCTAGAAAGTATGCTGGGGGACTATAATTTAACTTGAACCAGGAAAGGATCTGGGACAGAAGTTTCATAAACCACCTTGACCCAAATCAGTTAAGTCTAATACTACATATAACCAGATTTATCTTAAACCAGTTTCAGCCATTTTGAAAATGGTTTATGTGCACTGAACTTATATTCTGTTACAGGTTTAAACCAGTTTCTGATGACTTAAACTGGTTTATGTTTAACTTCTGTACCTAGCCTAGAAGTAACATGCAATTCACTGGTTAATTGTGCAATTACATTGATCAGCTACACATGCAAAGTACTTATCACACAATAAAAAGCTCCAACCAGCTATAAAGTTAGATCTTGAAAATGTGGACTAACTTTATAGCTGGTTGCCACTGAGCTTTAATTCGCCAGTATAGCAAGGTCTCCCCTGCAGCTGACAGCCCCATCAGTTAACAGGGCTCCCAGCCACAGGGGTGCACCTTGCCCAGCTAGGTCTGCAAGTCCTGCAACTGCTAGGGACTTTCAACTCCAACAGCTGTGGATTACGGGTTCCAGCAGCACCCTACAGCTACCAGGACCCAGAGTCCCACAGATGGAGATGCTGGGTCCCCACAGTGTGCTTCCCAGCAAATCCCCAGGGCAGAAGGATTTCCCCTGCAGCAATCACCCCACCCTGGGGGTGCATAAAACCCCTGAGGTAGAAAGATTAATTTCAGGGGAATCTCCGCACCCCAGGGATTCAGGAAACCCCCAGGGCTGGAAGATCACCACAGGGGTGATTTCACTGCCCTGGCAGTGCAGGAAACTCAACTGGGGTACATGGAGTTCAAGCCACAGGAGCTTGCTTCTTGCTGGTGCAGGCAGAGGAGTGGCACGGCAGGAGACATGATTGTGTGAATCACATATTACATCCCATTGTGCCTTTATCTGCACATGTAGAGGAGGCCTTTGTCTGAGTTCTAAGTCAATCTGACCATTTTTATATGTTTTATTACTTGCTGTTTTCAGATATTCACATGAATGGATTTTTCTTCCCAGATGTGTGAGGAATGCTCTTTATGATGCATATATAGATCCAGTAAGCAAGAAGACAAAAATCTGTGTATTTTGAAGAGTGTTTGCTATTCATTATTCACACTTTGTCACCTATTATTTCTCCAAATTTCAGTCACTCATTCAAAGATCAGAAATAGCAAAACATTTCATTATTGATTGATTAGACAACATACATAGTGCATAGTGAATACCTGATATGATCAGTTTGTGAACAACTCATAGATTTAAAAGATTTTATTTAAATTATTAGGTAGCGAAAAGAGCTCATCAAAATGGGAAAAATCACAATTTTTGTTTGGGAATTTTTTTGTTTCAGTTTTAAATTTTATTGAAGCGTCAAAATTGAAAGAACCCCCCCATCAGTTATATCATTGTTACAGAAAACTTCATACACAATTCCTCAGTATTTTTACATGTCAAATATCTATATATTGTTGAAATTTCAAAATAAAAAAATTGAACCAGTTCTATTTAAAAGAAATACTTTCACAGAAACCAGCAGCTGCTCATGTGGTTTTCAATAACAAGAAGAAAGAGCTAAATTAATTGGATCATTTTATCTTAGTGAGAAATTTAATCAGTTTCATTCCAGAGTATCAGCAGGAAAGTGGAAAACCCATCAAATTAGTTAGAAACAGCTGGAAGTAGGGAAGATCCCGTCTTGTTCTGACCTGTGAGTAATCATGTGCTCTAAGCTGACTACCAGTAGGGAAAACTACACCTCTAGTACGGAACAAAAAATTGAAAATGAAACAAACTCAGTTTGTGATTTTATACTTAAATAAATCTTGGCTGAAATCCTAGTTCCCCTGAAGCCAAGCTTCAGTAGGGCCAGGATTTCACCCCGTGTCTTTAAAACCATAAAGCCCAACACATTTTGGGAGAATGGAGTAAAAAATAAGGGTTTTGTTCCTGGCTCTACATCAGATCAGGGTTGACAAAACCAGCCAGGCAGCACACGTGGCTGCTTAAGACAACAAATTGAAGGGGTGGCAAAAACAGTGCACACACACCTCATACATGCTTACTGGGTTTGCATCTTCCTAGCTTTTGAATCCTCAAACAGGAATTTGTGGTGAGTACTTTCAGGGCTCAGGATCTCTAATCATGCCCCAGGCTTCTCAAACTGGGTTTAAAAAATGAATGGATTCTGGAAAAACTTCTGTTCAGCCTCTTCTCTATTCCTTAATCCTGAAATAGAAGTTGGTGGTGGTAGTTATTCAGAAGATGTGAGGTTAAATAAACAGCAGCATAGAAAGTTCAAAACACTTCTACAAACTGTTTTGACACATATATTTAGCTCTGTACAGATTTGTAGCTAATCACTGCTGTTTTCTTTCAGTGTTTATGCAGCAACCCCAAGAGGACCCAACTGCAGCTTTTATCACACCTTGATCCCTGCAAAATGTCTGCTAATGTTTCTGGTACTGCTGCTAATTGAGTTTAAGAGAAGACCTAGACAGGCTGGAATATTATCCTGTTTGGTTGGCTTAATTAGTTTCTTTATTTCATTTTATCATAGACAGTCTGTCTTTGATGTTCTCTCTCTTTTATGTTTATTTCTAATCATAAAACATCTGTGCTCAACATAATTAGGAAAAGTCAATTTGTTGCAATTAGATAAACACCCTCTAGGTAGCAAATCTGATTTCTGATGGGCATTTAGCTAGCAGAAATTCTTGTTTCTTGTGTATTACAGTGATTATTCACTGATCTTTGAGGGCTAAGCATGGTGTAGTAAAAAGCTTCCTCTTTATCTGTTAATAAAGTCTTTCAGAAGGTAGAACAGGGTGGCACCTTATAGACTGGTTCAGAGAAGCATAAGGTTTTGTAGGCGGCAGCCTACTTTGTCATATGCTTTGTAAATTTGGCTCCTCCTAGTGGATACTCTGTTAAAACAATACCAAAGAAGCATGGTTATGAGAGTTAGTGGGAAAAGTGATTTTTTGTTCTGCTGGTTAAACTGACAAACAAAACCCATCATTTTTCATTAACGCTAAAGGAAAAGATCTTGTTTTTCCCAGTGAAAGAAAAAGCTGTTCTAAGTTTTTAAAAATGTTTACACCTTTTTTAAGAATTGAATTTAGCATTTATTTAAATAACAATGTTGTATTAAACAAGAAATCAGAGTATTTTCTCTCAACAATAGCAAAATAAAATGCTTAAAGTTTTCTATTTTTTTCATATTTCTTTCAACTGTACCATTCAGTGGATTCAGCCCCATTTTTTTAATAATTCTGTCCTCAGCTGCAGTTTTCAGTGAGTAAGGTATTCCTTCCAGTGGTAGTGAAGAGAAAACTGACAAGGTAAAGGAATCTGAATGGGACACATGATTTAGGTGCAGCTAGTATGGGGGCTGGACCTGGCATGCACACCAATACCATGCCAAGGTCAGGTCCAGGTCAGACTCCTTGGCTAGGGACAGACATTACACATAAACGGGTTTAAGTGACCAGAAACTAGTTTAAACCTGTAAAAGAACAGACATTCAGTCCACATAAAACACTTTGAAAATGGCTGAAACTGGTTTGTGATAAACCTGGTTGAATGTTGTATTAGACTTAACTGGTTTGACTCAAACCAGTTTATGCAATGTCTGTCCCAGATCCCTTGCTGGTTTAAGATAAACCAGACACCCCTGGCATCCCAGCATATTCTCTGGGCTGGGTGAGGCTCTCTGCTCCACAGAAGGGCTGGCCCCTCCCCTCTGCTCCCTGGCTACAGCTCCGGCAGAGACTGCAGACACAGTAGGGCTTCCCCCTGCCCTGCCCCACCCGCCTGCTGCTTTCTGCTCAAACAGGAATTCCCCCTCCCTCCTTCCCTCCCATTTCCCACAGCACAACCCCAGCCCCTTGGACCCTAGGCATGTAGTATGCTAGCTAAAATAAACCTCTCAATAGTGGGGGGGTGTATTAAGTGGAAAAGATGATTTTCTCACTGGAATAGAAGCACCCTGTTTTGATTCCTGCTCCACAGTTCAGCAGTTGTTGCATTACTATTTAGACGTGTGAGAAAATCAATTGACTAAATGTCTCATTGTTCTTCACTCCAGAAGTGTTAATGATCATCCTTCCTTTTTAATGACCTTGATGTTTCACTAATTAAGCTAATCTTTCTTCTGGCAATTTTTGCTGTTTGCTGGCTCTTCTCCAGTTTCACAGTGCTGGTAACTCTTTAGCTCTTTTCAAAATCATAGATTCGCTTATGCAGACTAGTCTTCAGCAGCAGGTAGGGTTTCAGATGTAGTTAAGCAGGAAAGGGAGGGTGAGTTGGCTGAATGTTAGGCTCTGCCCCTGCTCTATTCATCCATAAATCTAGAAAAATCTATTTTTCTTCAGTCTTTCACAAACAACATATATATTAATTCTGAGGCGTGTTGTGTGTGAGAAAATAGAGTACATATGCAAGTCCAGTCACATAATGTAAGTGACTGTTTGCATCATGTACCAATAGTTACCAGTTCACCACAATCATGACAATTACAGGGTACCTGCAGATATTACATTTAGACTGACCTAACTAGGATTATGCCAATCAGCGCAGACATTTGGGGAGGTTAAATTGGACAAAAGATTTTGGGCCTGAAATAAAGAAGGTAGATCAGAAATGTGTTAGCCCGATCTAGTGAATGTCTACACACATTTGAAATGCAGCTCTGGGGCTGGGAAAGCCCAGCCACTCACCCAAGCCCAGGGGCTGCACGCTTCCTGCCCAACTCCTCTACCCTGAACTCCTCCTCTACTTTTAGCCCCCCAACCTATCCACAGCCCTGGACACATCACTCCCCCTTCAGACCCAGCAACCCTCCCTGCAAACCCACCAGTTGCCCCCTGAATATGCCAGCTGCACCCCCTGGACCCACCAACACCCCCCAGAGAAATATTAGCCCTTCTCCAGAAATTCCTGCTCACCCCCCACCCCCAAGTTACTAATACCGGGTTCTTGGCATGGATCCTGGCACCAGCAAGTGTCTGCACATGTGGATCCTGACCTACTATCAGACAGTTTAAAGTAAGCCATGTGACCAATAGTAGACCAGGTGCCACAAATGGCTGCATATACCCACAATAGGAAATACCCAGAGTATAAAGAGTTATCACTAGATAGTAACTGTCAGCAAATGTTGCTTTTTAAAATACCCACTGTGTGTGCATTTCTGTTACATGAAAAAGTGGTAAATCCTAAGCTAAGCATCAGTTTGGAAGGAGGAAATGGGGAGCTCCTGAAACAAGGATGTGTGATTAGTATATTAATTTGCATGGTACCCAGTGTGTCGCCCTTCCAGATCATTGCCATTTCAAGGAGAGGCTAGAGGCTGGGCTATAGGAATTCTGGGTTGTTTTTGTGTGTGTACTGAAGTCTTTTCATTCTGATTTGCATTTTAAAAGTAAATGGATATTCATGACCTTTGAATTTACACCTCGGAACTGCTTGAATATATTTGGCACCAAAGGAGAGTTAGTCAGAAAGGGACCTGTAGTATATTGTGAAGTCAGGATTGCCTTTTCTTTTATATTTGTTGCATTTGTCATAACTTTTGGCTTAACTAAAATGATGCCAGTAGAGGCAGTCTGGAAGAGCTAACAGTTCACAGGCTGTAGACTGTGTGTGACCAAATTGGCACATCCCAAGTGACTTGAGCCAAGAACTTATTTCTCAAGACTCAGATGAACTGCAAGACTTACAATTGTTCTGCTTCTGGTAAAGCATGCCTGCTTTTTGTCATCAAAGCATGATCAGTACTTTCTAGTTATTTTAATATTTTTATTTTCTTAAACTTTACCTAAATTTGCCCAATTTGTTGTTTCTCATAGTAGAAAAAAATCTGTTATATTAGTGTTCACAGATATTATTCCTTAAATGAAGTACAGGGAACAGGTGTGGGTTTTAAATCCTTTCCATTTGCTTTTGTTGATGTTTTACTCAGAAAGAATGCATGTTGTTAAAGAGATGAGCTACCCATGATGTTTCATAAACAACTACCTACAAAGAGTTATAAGAAAATTAATTACTATAATATTGAACTTGGATGTTGTCAATATGTTTCATAGTTTCATAGTTGGTAGGGTGGGAAGGGACCTGAGCAGATCATGAAGTCCGACCCCCTGCCAAGGCAGGAAAGAGTACTGGGGTCAAACGACCCCAGCAAGGTGTACATCTAGCCTCCTCTTAAAAACCCCCAGGGTAGGAGCCAGCACCACTTCTCTTGGAAGTTGGTTCCAGATCCTAGCCACCCTGACAATGAAGTAGCACCTCCTGATGTCTAATCTGAATTTACCCTCTGCCAGCTTGTGACCGTTATTTCTAGTCACTCCTGGTAGCA
>NW_017728992.1:154844347-154845492 GCF_001723915.1 Gavialis gangeticus
AGTGTTGAAACCCATCCTGTTCTCATCCGCCCACCCCTGCAACCTGTCTAGGTCTGATTGCCGCCTATTCCTCCCTTCTAGAGTGCCCACTTCTCCCCACATCTTAGTGTCAGCTGCAAATTTGAACAGGGTGCTTTTTACCCCCTCGTCCAAGTCACTGATGAAGATGTTGAACAGTGCAGGTCCGAGGACTGAGCCCTGGGGGACCCCACTGCTCACGTCCTTCCAGGTCGAAAATGATCTGTCTACCACCACTCTCTGGGTGCGGCCCTCCAGCCAGTTAGTGATCCATTTGACTGTGTAGGTGTTGATGCCACAGTCCCCTAGTTTTTTAATGAGAAAATGAGAACAGGGTGAGAGACAGTGTCGAAGGCCTTCCAAAAGTCCAGAAAGACTATGTCCACTGCTACTCCTGCATCTAAGGATTTTGTGACCTGGTCATAGAAGGCCACCAGGTTGGTCTGACAGGACCTGCCTCTAATGAACCCATGCTGGTCCATGTTAGTGGCCAAAAGCAAAAAGGAGTCCAAAGATTAATTGGATTTTTCTTTATGGAATTGCTTGTGTGACTATCTTGATTAGGATTCAGCCTATGTATACATATTGAAAAGGAATATTACTGGATATATACGTATATGTATGTATGTGTCTGTCTATCTCTCGATCTCTATATAACCAGCAACATTGCTATGTTTAATATATTCAAGTAAAATTGGTATTTAGAGATAAACTTCTGGACAGATAAACTGCTGTATTTCATTAACATAGTAAAATATGCTGATTAATTTTCTAAGGAAACTTTGGGAAAACATACTTGACATTTCTCTCCATTGTTTTGATTTTATGAAAAAAGAACCTATATATAATATGTTCATGTTTCAGTAAAATAGATGTTTGGGTTTTGGGAACTATTATTTCAGTTATAAATTCTAATGTTTTTCATCAACAACTGCAACATTTCCACAAAGAGAAAGGTTTTCCACAAAAGTTCATTTTCTCTGTGAAGCCATTTTTCTTTAAAAGTCCTCAAATGAAAAAAACCTATGGATCAAAGAAAAGACGAAGGTGCCATTTGGAATGTAGGAGAGCTAGAAGCAGATCCAACAGAAAGAGAAGGAACCACCGAGGAGCGGAAGGAGTCTGTG
>NW_017728992.1:154850492-154852839 GCF_001723915.1 Gavialis gangeticus
TCCCTGACAAGCTGATGGGCTGTTGTCACATGAGTGAAGGAGGACAGACCTGCAGAGGGGGCCCTGCCTTCACTGCACCCACTGTTTTGGGACTGGACTCAGACAGGTTGGGGCTCTGGATCTGGTGGAAGGGCGACTCCACCTTAGTGACATGATAGTGTTGGGAGCTTGCAACTGACTGGCACTAAATGGAAACTGAGGTAAAAAAAGGGCCTGCCATCAACAAAAAAGCTCTGATATAAAAAATCAGACCCACTCTCCAAGGAGGTACTTCTGCGTATGTCCAGAAGCTTTAGGTGCATCTGGGGAGTGTTAAGGTTAAAAACTGAGACAACTATGAAGTTTAAGTGCCTCGAGATAATGTAGCACCAGAACAGGACTTTTCAGGATCTCAGTTCCAGACTTCGGCAGTTAGGGTGTCTTTACACATGCTCTGGGGTGGGGGTGGGGGTGCTTTAAGTAGAGCAGCTCTCAGGAGCCACTCTAATTAAATCACCTGTAGTGTCTCGTGTATTTAGTATCCCATGCTTCAAAATGGCAGTGGGGGCACTTTAACTAAAGCTAATTCAGCTGAGGCTACTAAAGCTTGCTAATTAGCACGCTCCAGCAGACTCGATTGATCAGGTCAGGCTTTGGGCACATGTGTAGGTGTGCTTAAATTCAAGTCCAACATTATATATGCAAGTGCTTTCTTGCAGAGTTTATCAACTGTTCCTACTTCCCTACTCATTCCATATATCATCTAAAAGAAACCTGTTTTAGGAATGGAAAATTATTTGAAAGTGGGAAGGCTACTTTAACTGCAAAATAATCACATATCCACTGCTGCAAAGGGTGGTCTGGAAAGCAAGACTTCTTTTTCACAAAAAAAAGTTTTACCTTTTCTCCTAACATGAGAACCAAAATGAAACCTTTTCATAATTTTTTTTTTTTTTGTGGAGGCAGGGGTGCAGAGCAGAGATTCCCAGCTGAGAAGAGCTAGGAGCCTTGTAGTTAAGGCTCTCACTTGAGCTGTTGGAGACTGAGGTTCAACTAAAGTAGGATCTTTAAGCTGAGTCTCCCATACTTCAGACCATTACCTTGTCTCTCAGGAATTTCATCCTGTGGCTGATAAATGTTTGTTAAATCAGTGCAGTTCCATGAACATCCTAGTTTTGACCCAACTTAGTTTTCCCTCTCCTCACTTTGCTATGATGATACAGGGACAGTGAACTGTGTGGAATTCCTTTTTTTCAAAATTCAGTGTAAAGACAATAATAAACTTAATCCCTTCTCTTTGCATTACATTCATGCACTCGCATGACCATGGTTAAATTCATATAAAATGGGAAAACTCCATTGCCTTCAATAGAGCTGCACTCTCGCTAGCCAAAATGTAGCTTATGTGCTTATACATCTACATATCCACATGCATGGTCTCTGTTTGTGCAGCGTCAGACCCACGTGCAGATCCCAACTCTATGGGAAATGCACTACCTGGATAGAGGCTATTCAGGACTTGAGCCACTCTCCACTGTTCCTCCTAAATGGGCATCCAAATACTCCTCCACTAAAAAGGGAATTCTAGGCCAAAGAGAAAGCGCGCAAGAATGAGCCCAGTTCATTAGCCTAGTGGTAAGGGTACACAATGGATCTTAGGGGAGGGCATGATTTCAGCTGGTGCTCCACAGACTCTTTGCACATTTCATCCATAGTTGTTTCATGTAGTAGTCCTTAAACCTGGGACTGGAACACAGGACTGCTCCTTCCCAGGTAACAGCTCTACCAACTAGGCTGGAGAGTCATGCTCACTCTCTTCTACTGAACCATGAATCTTTTCTGAGTTTTTTTTTTGCATGATGAAACAGCTTAAATGAGAGCTGTGGAACATGATTCCTGAATACCCTATAGCCTGATGATTAGCACATTAAGGCACATCTCTCTCTTCTGCATTTCCCTATTGACTGTTTCTAGTTGTCTTCCTATTCCATGTTCTGGCTGTTTTGGAACCTGTTCAGAGGCAGGAATTCATAGTTTCATAGTTTCTAGGGTCAGAAGGGACCTGAGAAGATAATCTAGTCCGACCCCCTGCCATGGCAGGAAAGAGCACTGGGGTCAAATGACCCCAGCAAGGTGTTCATCTAACCTCCTCTTAAAAACCCCCAGGGTAGGAGCCTGCACCACTTCTCTTGGAAGTTGGTTCCAGACCCTAGCCGACCTGACCGTGAAGTAGCGCCTCCTGATATCTAACCTAAACCTACCCTCTGCCAGCTTGTGACCGTTATTCCTGGTCACTCCTGGCAGTGCTTGGGGGAACAGTGACCCCCAATGCCTGCTGATCCCCCCTGACTAGTTTGTAACAGGCCAC
>NW_017728992.1:154852901-154863279 GCF_001723915.1 Gavialis gangeticus
CCCATCCTATTCTCATCCGCCCACCCTTGTAACCTGTCTAGGTCCGATTGTAGCCTGTTGCTTCCTTCTAGTGTGCCCACGTCCCCCCACATCTTAGTGTCATCAGCAAATTTGAACAGGGTGCTTTTTACCCCCTCGTCCAAATCACTGATGAAGATGTTGAACAGTGCGGGCCCGAGGACCGAGCCCTGTGGGACCCCACTGCCCACATCCTTCCAAGTTGAGAAGGACCCATCCACTACCACCCTCTGGGTGCGGCCCTCCAGCTATCTGGCGACCCATTTGACTGTGTGGGTGTCTATACCACAGCCCCCCAGTTTCTTAATGAGAACGGGGTGAGAGACGGGTTTAGCGTTGTTCAGCTTAGTGAAGCAGTTGCACAGTCAGGCGAAAAACTTATTCTGACTGTCCTTCACCTGTACAGCTGTGACTTTCCACTAGAGACTTGGTAGACAGGGGCAGGACTAGGAGCAGGACCCCCCTACTGCTCCCGCTAGACAGAGAGTGGGCCCACCCCCATGTTACTTGCAACGAGAACAGAGACCTAGGGAAGCAGCTTCCCTGAGGCCCTTTGGTCTCACTGAAACTGGCACAGCAGCTCCACACTGAGAGAGGGGCTGTTGGGCATAAGCCCTGGTAGTCCTACTCTCAGGGCAGAGCTGCCACAGCTCTACAATACCAAGCTGCTTCCCCAGGGCTCTCTGGTCTCGTTGAGCTGCCATGGCTCCAAGGCTGGTGGCCCTTTTGTCACTACAGAGCCACTGTGTCAGTCTCAGTGAAACTAGACAGCTCCAGGCTGCAGCCCTGGAGCTCGCTCATTCTGAACTCCAAGGGGCCTGATCCTTTTTCTTCTAGAGCTCAGGCAGCGCCTGCCACCCTACGCCCCACTGGCTGGGGCCCCTCGGCGTTGCCTGAACTCCAAGGGACCCAATCCTAACTTGGAGGTCTTCAAGAGGAGGCTTGATAGTCAACTGTCTGGGATCATCTGACCTCGGTCCTCTTTCCTGCCAGGGGCAGGGGGTCGGACACGATGATCCACTGTGGTCCCTTCCCACTCTACAATTTATGAATCTATTAATCTTTTTTCTCTGGACCTCATGCGGCACCCATCTCCTGTGCCGTCGCCAGCAGAAGCAGAGCCAGTCCAGGCGGCAGTGGGAGGCACTGTGGCTGCTGTGCACTCTGTGGCTGTGGTGCTCCCTCTGCCCAAAATCCTTGGGAGGGTAAGGCACTGAGCCCAGCCTTGCTGTGTGCCAGCATCCCCACTCACCCTGAGTCAGGAGAGGCCATTGCACTCTAGGATACTGGAGAAATTGAATTTGGGCAGAATAGCTGTGAGAAGTAGCCACATGGTAATGGAACAGGAACACAGGTGGATTGGAGATAATCCTGCCCTGGAGTGGCATAATTTTAAAATGAATAATAAGTGCTTTAAACCACTTAAAAGGTGTTAACATGCAGCCAGTCCAGGGGTTAAAAGTTCCAGAAGCTGCCTAAATTTGCCGTATAACTAGGCCCTAATTCAGTGATCCACAGCACCCTGAGGTGGTTCCAGATCCTTTGAAGAGTGCTGTGAAGTGTGAGGAGATCAGCAGATAAGCTAAGCAGATCAGCACAGGCTCAGGCTTGTTCCTGCCACCACCATTGCCCAGCCCCTCTGCAAAGAGATAAGCACTTTATTATAAATTATATTTTGAAATCAGGCACCACTCGATTCGCAAAATTGTGGAGGTGGATGCCTCAAGTCCAATGAGAGCATGAACAACGTGTGCCCCCAGGGACAGGGGGAGGTACGTTGACCACCCATAGGCAGAGGCAGCAGTGGCAGCGGCAGAAGCACAGCAAGCAAGGCGCTCCCGCAGACGCTGCCGACGGTGTCGGCGGTGGGGGTGAGCAGCAGCCACCTGCAGGCACTGCTGGCAGCGTTGGCAGTGCTTTTGTCATGGGGTGCACCGCCAATCTCAGGGGGTGCACATGCTTCCACATGCACCCCCTACGTGTCACCAATGAGAGTTTTCGATTCCAAAAAAATGTTGAAAACCACTGCTTTAACTCCTCCTTACTTTCAGTGCCCTTGAAAGAAGAGAGATGTATCCCTGCCCCCTCCTTTTTCTTGTCAGTTTGGAAGCAGAAAATCAAGTCCCTAAATGGGACTTTCTAGGTGCCTAAGCTGACAAGCATGAAGCAACCTGGGAGGATGATGTTGGACATGTCACCAGCTCTACTTGTAGTCCCCTGCCTGGTTTGGTCTCATGGCAGGACATTTGACTGTGCTTGCAGTTAAACTAGGTTAAGCTGTACTGTTTGCTGTCACCTATTCTTACCAAAGGATGATTTTCTTAGTGTCTACAGGGCTGTAGAATGCCAGCTCCTTGGGGACAGGAGCTCTCTTTCTTTGTGTGTTTTTTCACTGCCCAGCAGAATGGGGCCTGGATTTGGACAGCAGCTTCTGGCCACTTCTGCAATAAAAATGTTACACAGTCACAACCTGGTGCTGCCAGAAGGTCCCAATGCAAATGATCGTTTCTTATTCTGGTTTTTTAAATGATAACTATTAGCACAGGTGGGCGCTACCCAAAATCAATATAACAGAGTAAAGGGGCAAGCTTAAGAAAGATCAAGGAAGGAAGATTAAAGGTCCTCAGAACAATTATATTTTGGAAAGCTCAAACTTCATCTCTATAAACAGAAATAACTGCAGCAGGTCCCTGCGATATTTTTGATCCAAACAAGAGGAGAGGGCCTGATATCTGGAAATCCCCCTTCCATGAAACTCCTAAAGACTTTAGGGCATCTAATGGGGGTTTGTATAGAAAATGGGCTTTTATGGTGTCTGACCAATTAAAGAAAGTAAAGCAAGTTTACAAACAACTCTGAGCCTTGTGTCTCCCATGACTAAGCCAAAAAAGATTAACTCTGAGTAAAGGTTTTGTAAATGTTTTACCAATAATTAGTAAAGTTACATAATAAAAGGTATGTATATTATGAAATACATTAACTAATTGCAGTTGCTGCTTGCCATAGGTTGAAGTAGCCAACAGATGGTGCTGTACTGCTGCTAGCCCAAGTACTATACACAGGGAAGGAAGGCAAATAGTTTGCTTGGAAACTGCTCTCTTTTCAGTCTGCAGTCAAAGTATGTATAGTGTGACATTGCTTGCTATGGCAAGGTTGGGATGCAAAAGCAAAAGAATTAATAGTTGACATTGATATAAAGTTGTTCTATGACAACACATAAGATGTAGGCTGATCTGAAATGATTGCTCCTCATTCACATAAGGCTTGATCCTTTTGTCTTTTTCCTTTTAAAGGTTGGTACCTGGCAAACAATTTGAATAACTCTTTATTACAAGCAGATATCTGGCACGGGTCAGACTTATATTTCCGATGATGTAATGATTTTCTGTCCTCTTGTCAGTGGTGGCTCATTGCTGAATTCCCTCCGTTGAATAATCTGGCTGGCAAGCTTTAGGCATTAGATCATTCAAAAGGAGGCAAAGACTCCATGAAGCACTCCTGGCAGCATGTGTCCGGTAACAGCTGGGTGCATCCAGAGTGCATGGGAGGTCAGGAGCTGAAAGAGACAGACAGAGGGCAGCATGTGACCAGCAAGCTGGAGACAGCTGGGAATCTAGCAGCAGGGGGGAGGCAAGATAGCAGGAAAATAAACTTTATTTATTGGGCATTTGTTTTCATTCAAGTAGGTGGGAAGTAAATCAAGTTGTTAGGTGAATAGTGGCCCTTTGAAGGCAAAGGCAAAGTTCCCATTACTTTCAGCAGGGTCTGGCTCTCACCCGTTGTGTTTTTGCCAGTTCCTAGCCATCCCAGATAGAGTTGAACATAGGGAAGAAAATACTAGCCAAGTTTCAAGGCAGAGTATTAAAAGATCCAGGTATCATGTTTAGGGAACCAAATCAGGAGGGTGCAAGTGAGACAGAGGCTAATCCATGGAGAAGCTTTGATAGAGGATAGAGTTTATGTAGGAGAAAGGTCAAAGTGATTTTGGTCTCAGTGGCAGAGATATTCACACAGATGGCAAAATAACCTGTGGAATGATGCCTACTGTGACATAGGTTGTATAGATATCATGGCTAGAAAGCTGGGTGGTTAAAAATATTTAGAAACTGTAGAATATGTGATATCTTAGCCAATGGCCTTCACATGATCATTTATCAGCTGGACTGCTAATTTAAAGGAAGACAGATCAAGAAGTGACCACAGCTTTTAACATGTGCACAAAATTTGAAATGACTCTCTCAGATTATGCATATCTTTATTTCTTAAGGATAGCAAAAGTTGGTTTACATTAGGAGATAAAATGCCAGGCTGCATTCCTCAGGCTCATCTCATAAGTAGGATATCACCATAGATAAGTAGAACTACCAGCTTGCTGATTGTTTTCAATAATTTTATTTTGCTCTGTATAGGCTCTTTTGCTATTCTCATTACTATAGTATCTGTCTGCCTTTTCATAATGCATTAAGTAATATAATGAATATCACATGCAATCTGTTCTCCAAGAGGAGGGTTGTGTGTGCAATGGAATGGTTTGCATCTGATGGGACTTTTTTTTTGTTTTGATTGCTCTTTGCAAACACATGCTGTTTATGTTAGAGAAGTCATGATTAAGCGTAACTTGCACTTGAAGAGGTGATGAAGTATTATTTGATTGTCCTTGGTTTCTAAGGAAGTGTTGTTGCATAAATTGCTGATTTTATCCCCTGGAGGCTAATCCAATTCACCTCTAGAAGAGAGTCACACTTTCAGGCTGGATCCAACTCTATTTTATTGCTTGCAAGCAGGCCGACAGAGGAGCTTGTTGCTCAAATCAGTGTCGACCCTAAACAAAGCACGCGCGCTGCTTTTATTGAGCTAGCAATTTTTAGTTGGCGTGTTACATTTTGATTGGTCATTACAAAACAAAACCTGGGCAACATGTAAGACATGCGTAGTGGGCCATCCTGTACCATGTGGGTGGAAAGTTACAGAATGCAGGGGTTAATACTAAAACAAGGAACAAAGAAACATAGAGAAAAGTATCTGTTTTCGCTATAGTGTGATCCACAGTCCCATACCAGCTCCTAGGAATGGTTTGTCTCCTGCACAGACAAGCTTTAACTATTGTGGTACAAGGTTCCCTTATGCTAAAAGCAGAGAACTGTTGATCACAGAACTTATCCTGGGGTGTATGAGGATCATTTAGATATCTGGGGTCCAGGCCATTCAGTGCTTTGAAGGGAAAGTCTGACAGTAGATTGTGTTAAACTGAGAAGATACACTGCAGGTTTTATACCAGTTTCTTAAGTATTAATGGCTTCATCGCCATGAAAGCATCATCCTTCCCTTGTTTATCTGTTTTGCCTTCTCATACTGATACTTACTGATATTGTGTAGTGACCTATTTGATTAAATATGTTTTCATACTTGTTTGGACTCTACCATTAATGTGCTCTCTTCCATCTCCCACTAAGGTCAAAGAATTTTTGCCATTAATTAAAATTGGACAAGATTAGGCCTTTGGGGCAAGATCCAATAAAGGACTTAATTGCCTAAAATTGGATATAGGTAGATTTGAAACATGTAATCCCAAAATTAGAATCCCCCAAGCATCTGCTAATTTGCTGCCTGGCCTTGGGCATGACTAAATTTACTAGATGCCTAGCATTCTGCTTCTGAGAATATAAGTATCCCAGTCTGTGAATAGAGAGCAGTTGTTAGCCTTGTTAGCCTGAAGTTAGGCAGAAGGCAGGGCAGAGTAAACTTTTAGTAGCTAACTCATTCAGAGGAGCTTTTGATGTCTGTTGCCTCTGGTGCTACAAAAGGTTCTGCCTCTCTGAATGAGTTAGTCCCCAATAAGGTGCCACCTTGCTCTGCCTTATCCCAGTCTAGGGAACTAAACAAATAGCTCTTTGGGGATGTCTACATGTGCTTTTTACATGCACCTAAATGTAAGATTTAACCTAACCTAAAGTTAGTCCCAAGTCAGTCGACATGCACAGTGTTAATGTGCCTTAGCACATCTATACATGCATTAAGGCGCTTTAGCTATTCACGCCTAAATTGGACACCTACCTAAAATTTAAGGTGCATTAAGGGTGTGCACGTGTAGATGTGGGCCCTTAATGTGCTCTAAATCAGGCTAAGGTGCCTTAAGTCAGCACATGTAGATGCACCCTTTGGGTGTGTCTACATGAGATGCTTTACTGCACATTAAAGTGTCACTATCTACATGTCTGTGTCAATTACTGAGCATTAAATTAGTCTAATGTTCCATTTGCTAGTACCAATACATACAGGTACTAGAAAAATAGCACATTAACTAATGTACCAGAGCACATATGTAAATCTTTACTGGGAGCAATTTTCTCCTGGTCAGCCCAGGCAGCAGGGGGCTCAGCCAGCCTGGCTAAGCCCCAATCTCTGCAGGGTGGAGAGAGCTGTCTCAGCTACAGGGCAGCTGCCTCCCAGCCAGGTGAAAATCAGGACCCATGCGGATCTCCACAGGGCAGGGGACAGCTGTCTCAGCTGCAGGGCAGTTGCATCCCAGCCATGTGGAGACTGGGATCTATCCAATCTCTGTGGGATGGGGGAGAGCTGTCCCAGCTGCAAGGCAGCTTTCTTCCTGCCAGGGCTGGACACAGGCAAACCGGGTGGCTGCCCGGGGCCCAGACAGAAAGGGGGCCCAAAATGGCAATTTTTTAAAATTATTATTATCATTCTGTCTGGCAAAAGGGGGCCTGATACTAAAAGCTCACCTGGGGCTGCTAGGAGTCTAGGTACAGTGGCTACTGCCAGCCCTGTGGAGATCAGGACCCATCCGGATCTCTGCAGGGCAGGGGAGAGTTGTTTTGGCTGCAGGCCAGCTGCCAGCCCCAATTACCACATGGCTGGGAGGCAGCTGGGGCAGCTCTCTCCTGCCCCATGGAGTTTGGGATAAGTCCCAATCTCCACATGGTTGGGAGGCAGCTGCCCTCAGCCAAGACAGCTCTCCCCACCCCACAGGGATCAGGATGAGTCCCAAACTCCATGTGGCTGGGTGACAGCTGTCTGTAATCAGGATACCTCTCCCTGCCCTGCAGAGACCAGGAGCACACCCTATGCCTTCCTGCCAGCCTGGCACTGGCACCCAGGGGAGCTTGAAGCTCCCTCTGGCTGCTGCAGTGGGGAAGAGCAGGACAGGAGCAGTCCTAGACTGAAGTGCTCCCATTGGGAGCTAATTGGCTCCCAGTGGGCACAAGTTCAGATGCATACCTGGGAACACATTAATTGCATGTGTAAATGCATCCTTTGGGATCCAGAAACAAAGCGTTCCTCAATGCAACGTTTCTTAAAGCATGACTAATACACAGCAGGATTGGGTTCCACACAAAATGCAGTTCTGACCACTTTATTTTGAGCTCTGTCCCTGTAGTTTTTTCAAGGATTGTTGGATGTAAGACAGAGAAACAGTCCTGGGACCCTGGGTGAAAACATAAGCCTCCCATCTCCCAGGTGAGTGCCTTAACGTCTAAAACAGTGATTCTCAGCCAGGGTACCTTGAAGGAATAGCTTGTGTGAATTGGGATTTAAAGGACTTAATGCTTATCCCATACTGTACAAAGGTAATTGGATAGAAGGCAGCTCCATCCATTTTGTCATTTGGAAAGCTTCATTTCTCCAGTATCCTACAAAAAACTTTGACAAAGATCTCTGATACCAGTGTCAGCATATGGTAGCAATTCATGAGCCTTTTTGTTTTCTCATACAATTTTGCTTAGAGCATGAAAGATTTAAGGACACGTTTTATTAATATCCTTCATTTGTTTTTCCATGCAAACTTTAGTTGATATGCTTGTGGAAAAAATAATTAACAGTATGTAACATCCTCCCCAAATAGCAAAGCTATCCATGTTACTTAGTGAAACAAACAA
Source organism: Gavialis gangeticus (assembly GCF_001723915.1). Classification (NCBI taxonomy): domain Eukaryota; kingdom Metazoa; phylum Chordata; order Crocodylia; family Gavialidae; genus Gavialis; species Gavialis gangeticus. The sequence goes on from NW_017728992.1 coordinate 154,860,812, forward strand.
ACAAAGCATGGATCTCATTTAGAGATAGGCTATATTTTCGAAGTGAACACAGGAGTTATAGGTTGAAATGCTGTAACTAGTATGTGTGGACATTAACAACTGTAGCTACATCACTTGTAATAACTGTTTCTATTGAACAAGAAATAATCTGTTCCTCAAACTCATATTTCTTTTTCCATGGGGATTTTAGTGCTTGTGAGTATGTCCTGTGAGCGTGCACAATGGAGAACAGATGCCTCTTCCTCCATACTGCAGTGCAGAAGGAGCCTACAACTGAAGGCTACTGCTAGTCATGTCCACATCGTACACACTGTTAACAGACTATATAGCACATATACTGTACACATTTTCCCTGGTGGCACTCTGTGTCTGTCTGTGCAGGTAGAATGTTACCAGTTATTATTCAACACAGCAGTAGCTTGAAAATGCAGAATGTCTATCAATGACCTTTTCAAGTGCCCACTATCATAATTTAAAGACATTATCCATACCGTAATAAATAGTGTAAACTATTCAGAATAGACAGGCATTTCTAGGTGTAACCATTGGTACATATTTCAAAGTATACTGTGACATCATCTTCTGCTTCAGTTCTCTGGGGAATGTTTTATTGCAGAGGCAACTTTCTTTCTATGATTCAAAGGTGGGGACCTGATTTTTCCTGGTCTCCTTTGGGAAAGTAAGCATCCCAATAAAATATCCCAAAAGCAGATGATTGATTTCCAGACAATGGAGCATAGGCCTGTTTTCCATTTTAATTTACTATTTTTATTTAATTCAACACACTTTGCCTGCAGAATAACTTACAAATAGCCTGCTTGCCATGCTCCTACCTAGTTCATTCTTAAGTTTTATTATTCCTGGGATAGAATTGTTCAATCTCCCAGTATGTTTTTCATCTGCAAATCATTCACATTCTCCAAAAACAATCTCCCCTGCAATGGCAATCTCTTAGTGATTGCTGCTGAAATAGAGCATTGTGCTACAGACTCACTCCCCTAATAGTTTTTTACTTTGTGTTTTGTTTTATTTTGACATTCTGAGATATTTAGAATGCATTTGGCTTTAAATGGTGACTTGCAAAAAATTTCCACTCGCCCACTTCATGTAAAAGGTGGGAGAGTCATCCTTTGCCCTTTGCAGGTGTTTAAAATCAGACATAAGCAAAAGGAGCTTGATAGAAAGAACTTATTTATCTTATTATTTTTCTGCAGGCAGTATGCCTGTGTGACACTAAACTGAACTGCATTTCATGCAAGTGTGCAGGGTTTTGTCCGAGCTTATAGAATTGTGTTAAATCTCAAACTACTAAAACTATCATTTATTATACACAACAACCTGTTCCTGTTACTCAGTTTTATACTTCATTAACTTTTATCCTGTACTGCATGTGATAAACAGATGTAATGCAACAGGCCTTTGCTCTAGGTCTTGTGTGAAAAGCCTTTCATAGGAGTGTGTCTCCTCTGCAACTTGAGGTGACCATGTGTCCGGAGTGGATCCTTTAAATATGTTACTTCTCATTCATAAAGGAAAATTGAAGGGTGGATTATGGATCTGTTCCAAAGGCCACTGAAGTCAGTGCAAAATCTCCCATTGATTTCTATAGGCTTTGGCTTATGATGTATGTGAAGCTGTATCATAATCCCAGCTGTCTTTGAGCACCCTGATAATGCTTAATGAACTTCTGATTCACTAAGTTCTATTGTGACATATGCAGTGGAGTCCTCCTCGACTTCTGTTCTTCTGTAATTACTCCAAATCAAATAAAATGTTACTTTTTTGCCCTTTGTAGGTTTGGGTGGAAAATGGGTGAGGGATCAACGCTTTCTTAGATGTAATCTTCTTAATCTGACAAGAATGTACAAATTATTTCTTCCCTAAACTCAGGAGGAACAGTAGAGTAAGTGGCTAGAACAGTGTCAGGAGCTATTTTGTTTCAGTGTGGCAGTCTACAAGTGGGCCATTACAAGACATGCAATTTAGAGGTGGTCTGGGATGCAAGAATTAGGAAGGCAAGAGAAAGGAGGAATGAAGGATCTTGGTCCTGTGTCTTTCACATAGGGAGCAGTCAAGTATTGCAAAAGAAAACAAGCTGTTGTGAGTCATTTGCTGGGGTTTGTAGAAAAAAAAAATGCTACCTAGTTTCTTGGCAATATTTTCTCCTTTCAGAGCTGTGTAAATGAGGACTTTCTGGAAACAAGCACTCATCCCCAGATTGCTACTTGGCATCAACAAATGAATTCAAAGTATATTTACAGTGATCTGTCACAAGGTGAATTTCAGTTTGTTACCATTGCTTGTCCTCCTAGAATATGGGTTTGATTTGTGAATGTGCAGTGTTTACAGCAGGGAAATAAGCTGGGTAAAGCCAGACAAGAGAGTTATTGTTTGTTAGCTAAGTATCTCTAAAAAGGAAGATAATATGCAGCTTTGGGAATAGCCTGATCAGAGGGCCGGTTCTTTTC
>NW_017728992.1:154868279-154871680 GCF_001723915.1 Gavialis gangeticus
ATGCAGCTTTGGGAATAGCCTGATCAGAGGGCCGGTTCTTTTCAGTGTAATGACACCTTATATTATTTTGTATGCAATCATTTTATTAAAAGTATTTGCGATATAAACTGAAGTCCAAGTGGCTGATTTGTTCATTGCTGGTGTTAAGATTGTATTGGTAGCTGACAGAACAAGAGCTATTTTGCTGAAGTGCTGATCTAAAGCTCTCAAATAGTACCTGTGCAGGACCTTGGAGCTTCTGGCCCTCAGACTGCAGGCAGCATAGCCATGTGGGGAGACAGACTGTATCTGCAAAACTGGAAGACTGGAGATTTTTTTCTTTGTATTCTTCAAATACACCCAAGCAGCCAGCCAGAAACCAGACACAGGACATGGCAGTACACATAGGGCTAAAGTGGATTGCACTGAGAGAACAGCTGCACTGCGCCCATCATTAAATATAGCTCTAGAAGTGCTGACAGTTTGTAAAAGCAAATGCAGATTTAAGATGCTTGAATCCAGGAACTAATATAAAAATGTGCTGTAAAACAAAGAGATGACACACAGCTGGAAACCTGTCGAAACACCCAAATAATTGTTCTGCACTCTTCTCCCAAGAGGTTCATAATAGCAGCAGTTTTGACTTTCAGTTTATAGGACCTCGCAATGTTCCCTGTAACTTCTCTTCATCTTACCCGGGTCTCCGTTTTTTCTCCTTAGCATCTCATTCCATTTATATCTTCTTTTTTAAAATGAGTTAGGAGAGATAGGGAAAGATGAGTGTATGTACAGTTATAAGACCAGAAAAAAAATCCGATGCAACTCTTTTGCTTACTCTTAATTTTACCATGTTATTTTTCCTCCTTTTCCAGAAATGATCTGTGTGATCCTGTAGCACCTTCCCAGTAACCTACTCTACCTGGTTAGCTTTCTGCAGAACAGATTTGCCTTAATTTCCTTATTTCCTCACCTTTAGATTCTGTTCCTTAGCTTCAAAACCTTAGTATTTTTCCTCTCACATACGATGATGTGACCTAAAGCTATTTGTGCTGCAGATGAATTCTTTTACTAACTACAAAGTTAGTGCCACATCCCCAGCTTAGGGGTCACGGAGTATTGTATCACAGCCAGTGGGCATGTCTACACTTGCAATTAATGTGCACAAATAAACTCCAGAGTTTTTTATTCCTGGGCGTGCTGCTTGAACACGTGCCTGAAGAAAAAAACTCCAGAGCATATTGCTCTGGAGTTTATTCATGCCCCAGCCAGCCCCATTACTGTCTACACATGCAGTGCTGCACACAAAACAATGCCACCCTATGGTAATACTTGTGTTTAGCTGTACTACCCTGTGGCGGCATTCGTTATTTATTGAAAACCAATAGGGTCGCACTTGTAGACAGAGCTGACTAATTAGCTCTGCAGTAGACATGCCCAGTGAGACACACAACCAGTGATCATAAATTCAGCATTATTGCTAAGAAGAGTACAACATGTCATTTAACTGATTAAATGATATAATTTTAGACATCAACCTGGCACAGAGAGTACAGGATCAGGACTTGGGAGACCTTGGTTCTTTTGGGTCTGATACTTACCTGTTGTATGTCATTCATTAGTTTCATGGCCACCAATGAAATGTTGCTGTTGCGGAAGTGCAGATTACTTGTAATTTGGTGGGACCTATAACAAACCTACTTCCTCCACAGGCTTTGCAGGGGGAGATTAAAGGAGGAATCCTGTTTCATTTTATGTGCCCAAGTGGTAGTTACCCAGCAACTGCAGCTTTTGGCACTTTTGTACAGTTTGCAATCCTACTCCCCATGCAACATGGTCTTGTAAACATCCATATGGCTTCTGGGCATACACACTAGCCTGGTCTTTGGTTGGGCAGGTACACAGCTCTATACATGCATGTCCTAGGTGAATGCAAATTGCAAAATTATAGCCAGGCAAAATCTGAGCAGGTGACCCCTATGTTTTAGCCCAATCATTGTCATCAGTCACAGTGACAAGTAGGAATGGCCACCAGAAACTAGCTGGTACAAATAACTGGGACAATGGAGCCATGCCAGCTCATACTAGTGGAGTACTTGCCCCCTATTCTATAGTTCAGGGTATTTACATTCAGGTAAAGCTTGAGCTGTAATTTAACTGTTTTCTAGGAGAAAGCAGTCCTTGTGCCCCTTCCCACCTGGACTATAATTCTGCCACAGGATAATGGGGGCTCCCTTTTTCACACTCAGCCAGCTACGTCCAACTCTGGCCAACAACCTGCCACACAGATTCAGTCCCCCAAAATCAAACTTATCTTAACTCAGCCACAGAGAAAAATAAAGTGGGGAAGGCTTGCATTATCTTCCTTGGCTAGATAAAAATTGGTCTGGCTATGACCTCAGCTGTAGTCTGCTGGATCAATTCTTTTATCCTATAAGAAAATCACGGGGTAGGGAAATAAAATGTTGGGAAGGGGGAGGGAAACTGGTTTTACCTCTTCTATCCATTAGCCAAAGCATCTGATAGATTGCTTGAGGGGAAGAACAATAAGGAGTGGGGACAGTAAACAGCTTCACAAGGTGTCAAGTAATGCTCTCTTCCTTGAGGAAAGGGTACATTTGTGATTCTCTGTGTAACCTGGGTGGTACTCCAAGAAGTACCCCCTCTCCAATTGAAGGGATCAAAGCCGGTGCACAAGCGCTGTGGGAGGTGTAGGGACTCTCCTCCCACTATGGAGCAGAGCCAGACCTCCAATGGGGACTTAACCATATACCTTTTAATACTGGAAACATAACAGGCATAAATCAGAGGGCATGGTGGACACTACAATGCCCCAAGGGGGCAGGATTCAACAGAGGTTAGACACTTACAATCATTGACAAAAAACAGGGTTAATAAAATATAAAACACAAACAGCAGAACAAACGATATGGGATGGTGAAATATAAAAAGGCACAAAATGTCAGATGATAAGGAAACATAGGGCCTTGGTACCTAGAGAGGGAGAAAACACAGTGGCCCCTTTCCACTGCAAGTAGATTTGTTTCTTGTTAGCTCACTTACCCCAAGTCACCTCAGCTAGGACTTGATCCCAGAGCTCCCACATGGTGGCCAGGAACACTGCCACACAGCCGGCACTGCTCTACCCTGCTAGGGGTCTTGACCTTCCCGGAGCCCAGCCACACATCGCGCTGCCTGGCCTCTGATTGGAGGAGCTGGAAGCAGAGCTGGGAACCCCTCAGGTCACTGCTCAGATCCTGGCTGGAGCGGGGGAGCCTCTCCTGCTGGCCACAGCCTCTCCTTGGGGATCCTGGAGCCCAGTGGGGAGCCTCTCCTGCCGGCCACACACTGCGCTGCTGAGGGTCCCACTGCTGCCTGCAGGTCCTGCTCTTTCAGGCTCTTCTGGGCACTGCTCCTGCCCTGCT
>NW_017728992.1:154876680-154881804 GCF_001723915.1 Gavialis gangeticus
CTAGCCTATCACACTGTATGTACTCCTCTAGGATTGCATGCTCACCCAGTGCCTCTTGCTTGGCACTGAATGGAAAAGGCGCACACTCACTTCAGATATGGCAGTCTAACTCTTGTGCCCATGCCACCGGCACATTACTGGAATAAGTGTATTACATTATTACCATAGGATGTGGAACGCTGAACTAATTATGCATTGGCATCAGGAAATGGCCATCTTAACAAGCAGTAGTAAAAATATTCACCTCAGATGCTAATAGCTAGCAAAATATATTATCTGAACTTATAAGTAAAGATTAAATAGGCTATTTCATCTAATAAGAGGGTATGAATAAACCCTCTTTCTTCTCACACATTATTTTATATAAAATAAAAACTGATGTACAATAAAATGTAAAGGAAACTATAATGTATGCTACATACAGGTGAAAAGAAAAGGCCTTCTAAAAAAGATCACATCAGAGCATATCTCAAATATTTTATCTTTGTAGGGAGTTTTTAGAATATGGGGTTTTATTTTTCCAGTATGATTCTTTTTTTCCCCCTTATCTCTCTATTTACAGTACAGTTACAGTATAGCTACATTATTGCTTTCTGGTCTACACCTTGTGCATCATGTTGATGACAACTTAAGCAAAGGATTGGTTGGAGTAAAAAGGGTCATATGACTTCCAGTAACTCTTAAATGGGAAACAAACAGTATTTTCCTAAAAGTGGGAGTCGGGGAATGGATGCAGTGTCAGTTAAATTGCATGGTTTTCATAATCTTCTCTGTGGCCCTAAATTTTTGCCAAATTTTTGATGAACTTGGGGAACTGCTTGTCTGAAGTCTCACTTACCAAGCTGGCAAAAAGAACTTGATTCCACATCTTTAGACAAGGTGACAAGGGCAATTAATCAAACTGTCATTGTACCTTTGCTTTTGTATTCCCTAATGGGGGTGTGTTTTGAAAGTTAATTGTTCACTACAGACAGAAAGCCTGCAAACATATAGAGACTCATAATAATTTTGTATTGCCAGAGTATTACAAGATTAGATATTTCAACCTAGATACATTGTGAAGGGTTTAACTCTGTCCTTTCTACACACATAATTGTGGTAAGTAAATAGTGGGGAAACATTTCATAAATACTCATTTGAATTTGAAATAGCACTTAGATTAAATCATTTTCACAATTGTTTTGTGTTCATTTTCCAGACATATTTGAATGGCTGAGCTAAGTTACCACAAATACTCCTTAAAAGTTAACTTAAAACTCAATTGGTCTGTTTATTAAGATAAAAACAAATTTTGAAATATATACTAGATTTTTATAATTGAAATGTTCCTTGTGTTAGTTCCACAAACACCATGACAGGTGAGGATGCCCCCCCTAAGTATCACAGTCTCTGACCCTTCAATAGAGATGTGTTTGATTGCTGTACTGACACTGAGCACCACTGAATGCAGGTCACTGTATATGTACATGCAGATTTGCAAGATCAGTGTGTTAGTTATCTATAAGGCTCCTCTCACCTGGGTTGTATAAACATAACTATTGAGGCATAACTGCATTCCTGAGAAAATAAGTCACAGCTTGGTTTGACAGACTCAGATTCTCAGACATAATATATGACATTATCAAGGTTGCAAATATCCCAGGTTTGCCTTTCTGTAAAATTTTGCCTTTTGTACGCTGAAGGATAATGAAATGCATAGTTTGGACGATGTAAATGCTCTGATGTGGGACTTTGACTCCTTAGTTTACAATCAGGATTCTTCCTTAGGGTGCATCCATACAGGCAGGTACATGCATTTGCAGCAGCTCAGATAGAAGCGGTGCAAATTTTAGATGGGGCTTTTTCCTCAGTGCACGTGCCCAGACATGCACGTTGGTGTAGTGCAAGTTGTGCCACTTGGGGCAAAATAACTCTGCCTGGCTCCTCCAAGATCTGCAGCTAGGAGGAGCTAGAGCCTAGAGCAGTGTAAAAAGCTGTCCTATCCTGGCCCCATCAGTACAAAAAGCCACCCTGGCAAGTAGCTTAGGGCTACTTGCTCTCAGGAGCTTCTGGGACCTGGCCAGTTGGTACCTGGGACAATACCCCTTGTGCCAACTGGACTGCTGAAGCAGCCCTGAGAGTTCCCTACAGCCTTTACCCACTGCAGCAGTCTGGCAGGGGGGCTGCTGCCTGGCTGTGACCTGCTGCCAGCTACGACAACATGTGGCCCCAAGGCTGCACGCCTGCCAGATCTGGATGGGGACTGCACACCCAGTAGAGGCATCTGTCCCTCTGGGCCAGCTGCCAGTGGGCTGTAACTACAGAGTTGGCCTTTGTGCTGCACTACTGCCACGTGTGACCCCTGCCCAGCCATCTGGGCAGCTATTGCTCGGAAGATATTCCAGGTGTGTTGACCTGCTTTGAACTGTTAAAGCATGTCCTCCTGGCCCCAATTGGCCAGAAGGTCAGCCACATCCAGCTGGGTCCAAGGTGCCAGCTCTAAGCAGGCTCCTCTGCCTGGGTCCTGCCACTTGTCTCCCCAGCAGGAATTCTGGTGTTCCCTATTTGAAAACTGAAAAATCCCTGATAAAAAAATCCCAAAGTCTCATCCTGTGTGGCAGCTCGGCATGCAGGGTGTGTGCTGGGGGGATGTGGGGTTTGCAGGAGAGGGGTGGGAAGAGGGATGGGGTCCCAGCAAAATCACATGGAGCCATGCGGAGCCCTGCCAACCCAGGCCACACCCGCACAATGGCTCAGTGTCAATTTGGGTGCCAGATGGCCGGGGCCAGTCCCCGCTGCCCCATGCTGTCCAGGGGGGCTCTGCCAGGAGGCCCCAGTGACCTCTATGGCAGCTGCTACTGCCGGTGAGTGCGGGACTTTTTTTTTTTAATTGGTGGGATGCTGGGGCCGGGCAGGGTAGTGATGGGGGCACTGCAGGAGCCAGTGGGGGATGGGACTGGGTGGGGCAGTGATGTAGGGGGGCTTCAGGGGCAGGTGGGATATGGGGCCAGCGGGGGTCCCCCTCATGGTCCCGTCCCCCCCCAGTCCCTACTTAGCAGCACAGAGCCTGGGTCCAGCTCCCTGCAGCTGGCACACTGTCTGCCCTGTACAGGCAGGTAGCGTTCTTCAGCACCAGTGTGAGGGCCAAACATAGAGATGCTCTGGCTGGCTACTAGAGCACCTCTGTGGAGAACCTGAGCCTTTGGTTGCCTCAGGGCACAGTCCTGGACTGTGCCCTGCCCCGCTATTTTTTCCTGGGGTATTTTCTGAGCCCTGGATATCCATGAAAGTTTTTTTGTTCCCACATGTGCCTCTTGCAGCATCTCAAAGGGCTCTGAGATGCTGCAAGAGGCACGTGCATGCTCCTCTGGACGTGACCTTAGTGTGTGTGTGTGTACGTGCATGTGTGTGTGTGCATGTATGCATTTCTGTGTGTTTTTCCATATTTAGTGTTAAACTGTGCATATTGGAGTTGTAAAGGTTAGCTTAAGCAGCTGAGCTGAAGTAGTAGGGCACAACTCAAACTCTAGTAAGGACTATTTACAAGTTACATTTTCTAATGGAGGCTCCTGAGTCCAGAAAGGATGGAAACTACTGTTAGAGACTCATATTTTCCATTTGGAAATCAATGGCAATGCAGCAATTAAATAAAATAGTCGTTATGTAAGTGTGTTGATTTAGTGAATTTTTGCACAATTTACGAATTCTCAGTGAGGTCATGAAATTGCTGAACCATAAAAAATGCCTTGGGGCATGTGAAGTCAGAGCTGTGCTTCTTAGCTCCTAGTCTGGAGAGAGTGGAGAACTGTTAAACATGATAGCTTGAATTCAAGTAGGAGTCTTACAACAATGTCATAGTTGAAGGCAGGGGGAAAGCTGTCCAGTGAAGTTCTTTTTTGCAGAGAGGAGGTTTGGAGAAGTGGAGCTTCCCAGAAGCCCAGCAAAGAAATTAAATGCTAAAACAAGGTCTTAAATACCATGGACCCTCAGTGACTTGGAAGTAACTCTCAGACATGCGGAAGGCTTTGGCTGAGAGGAACAGGAGAACATGCTTTTGTAGCGATGGGGTCATTTATTTGAGATACTAAATGAGGAAAATGGCTGGAGAGGAGAGAGTGATGCCATGATTAAAAGAAGCCATTTATGTAGCTGGAAGTGGAGGGGAAAAGAAGGCATCCTAGACTCCTTGGACTCTAGCCTAAGCTCAGAGAATGCTTAAGAGCAGTGAGTAAACAGAAGCAGGGAAAAGTATGTAGAGGCTTGTTGGTTTGTTTAGGTCTGTATATTTCTTAGCTTGCTGAAGTAAAGAATCGTAGGCTTTTGGAACCCTTACAAAGCCTGTGTGTTTCAATTATGTCATGCCTGAAGAGACTGTAAATCCAAAGTGCCTGGGAAACTGGAGCATTGAGAGAGGATGTTTAAAGCTAGTTTGGAATCTATGACACATGTCAGCATGGTCTTGGAGACATAAGGCAGCTGAACCAAAAGGCTCTTTTTCCATGATGGGGTAAAAGATAGAGTCTGTGTCCTGATAATGTGCCAGAGAGGCCAAGAAAAAATTACTGGGCGGCATATTTAGACCACAGGGAACTCACAAGCAGTCTGATCAGAGTCTCAGTGGAGGGAATTCTACATTGTGTGACTGCAAAACTTTTGGCAGTGAAGTTTTGTAGAAAAAAGAAAACTTGCTCTGAATCCTGTAGGATTGTTGTTGCCATCACATTGTTTTATCTTCATTTCAACTCACAGTGGTTTGAATAATCAGCAAATGCACACTCTGAGGAAGACAGGAACTTTAGGGCAGGCTATAAAGTTGGCTCATGCCTCTGAAAATATCATTCCAAATGAAACCAACACTGAGCGTATGGACCGAGGTACTTCAAATCTTGCCCTAATTTGAAGCACTTCTAATTAGGAGTATGCTTGTACCCTACAAACATATAGGCCACTACTAGCTGAAGTGCCTCAAAATGTGTCAGAACCAATGTCACTGCATTACTGCACAGCTTGGAAGCCGATGAGCAAGACAAGTCTTGGCCACAATTAGCCCCCCCACTAAGATGTTGGGGGACATGGGCACACTAGAAGGAAGCAACAGGCTACAATCAGACCTAGACAGGTTACAAGGGTGGGCGGATGAGAATC
>NW_017728992.1:154882849-154896914 GCF_001723915.1 Gavialis gangeticus
TACTTCACGGTCAGGGCGACTAGGGTCTGGAACCAGCTTCCAAGAGAAGTGGTGCAGGCTCCTACCCTGGGGGTTTTTAAGAGGAGGTTAGATGAACACCTTGCTGGGGTCGTTTGACCCCAGTACTCTTTCCTGCCATGGCAGGGGGTCGGACTAGATGATCTTCTCAGGTCCCTTCCGACCCTAGAAACTATGAAACAATTCCCGGGAGACTTCCTGTGACAGCTGAGTGGGAACAGAAAAGCCCCAGGCCTCTGCTCGAGGGTTTCTGCAACTACCAGAATAGTAAGGTTTACCATAGGAATGTAGCAGGCTTACCTTTTTGGAGTGTGGGTTGAGTCCCAGGTCCGAGGGTCTACTGTTTGATTGGTGGAGATTGCCCACCAATCCAGAGGCAGCACAAGGGAAGCAAGGCCGCGCCCTTTTCCGAAAGCGGGGGGGCAAGAAGCAGCTGGACCTGAATCAGAACTGCACCAGCCAGGTCTGGAGAGCTTTGGGGGTGGAGCCCCTGAAGAGTATGAAAGGGGAGGAGAGACGACGAGGGGCAGTGAGGAAAGAGGAGCTCCAGAGACGGCCATCCTTGGGACCCTGCTTGAACTTCAGCAGTGCATGGGTCAGCACACAGAGAACCACCTTGGAAGCAGCTCTTGGATGCTCATGTAAACCCTGGCCCTAAGCCAAGTGACCAGAGCCCTGCAGTGCAGCTCCACCTTTAACTAAAAGAGCCCCGGTGCCCAGAGCAGGGCCCGGGAAAGGGGAGAACCCCTGGTGTAAGACCGAGGAGTCACAGCCTGCATGAGCTTGGCTCCTGTGAGAGAGAGAGAGAGAGAGCCCTGGGTGCCCAGTGCAGGGTGCCAGGCCGTCAAGGAGAGCTAAAGGCGCTGCTGGAGAGAGGCTCTCACAGGATCAGCCACCAGGGGATGAGCCTTGACTGCTTCAGAGAGGAAGCGTGAGTTACTGGGGAAGCAGGCCCTGCAGGGGTGACTGACACAGATGAGGAGGCTCTGCCACCTCTAGTCTCCGTTGCAGGAGGGGCATGTCCATGTCCCAGGGCCCTAAAGGGGAGGGGCTTCAGGAAAACCCCTTGGGGAGGTGCGAGTACATTCCCTATTTTAAAGTTGTCATTGTGAATACCCCTATATAGCTGTAGTATTCTGTAAGGGGATTTATATGGTTTATGTGTTTTAATGCCTCAATGTGTATATTGGTATTGTTATTTGTGAAAGTTTAAAGAAATATTTTTGTTAATTTACTTGGGTTATATAAGTTAATATCCCTATGTGTTAACTGTGTTGTACAGGTTGTAAGTTATTTGGTTCATATTTGGTATTATATGTAAATTGTGAAATATCATATATAATATTATATGTTAAGCCTTGTAAATATTCTATGTTTTACCTTAAGTATCTGTATTTATTCTTGTAATAAATTGTACATAGTTAAGTACTTGGTTTTGGCATAGCTCTATAGAGAGGGGAGGAAGCCAGTCTAGTAGCTGACCCCTTCCTCAGCACCCTACCTGACCACCACCACTGTCATCAGAGCACAGGGCACACCCTCTGGGTGTACCCAGGCTACACGAAGGCAGGTCTGTTCAGTGTTTGTTGAAATCATAGCAAAAGCAGAGAATAAATGGCTACCATCTCCTCACACTCCCCCTTTCAGAGAGGAGCACCAAAAGGTACTGGGTCTGATCTCCAGTTCACAGCAGAGAATCTTTGCCTATCCTAACATACTTTCCATCCTCTTCCAGCATGTCTACAAGATGATGTGCCACTGTGGCAGCTCAAGCCTCCATGACCATGACACTTTTTAAGCTGATCCATGCTCTGCCTGTTCAAGAAAAGTATGCCCATGGAGGAAGAAATAAGACTCTACATGGAAGATGGCCTTCTCTTGGATCACATGTAAACTGTAAACCACTGATTCTGGGCCTGAGAGAAAAGTGACAACTTGTGGAAGTGGACAGTCCTGAGGACATGGGTTGATGAACAGTTGCAGCAGAACTTCAGGATAAGCAGGGCCAGCCTGGAGATCTATGCTGAGCTGGTCCCATTGCTCTAGAGGCAAGCCATCAATGTGAGGGTAGTCATGAGCATGGAAAAACACATGGCAGTTGCCATCTGGAAGCTGGCAACTCCCAATTGCCTCCAATCTGTTGCCAATGATGTTGGCATCAGCAAGTCTGTCTTTCCTGCTTTCCTTTTCTGCTGACAAGGAGACCAGTTTTTATTACAAGGTGGCTTCAGTATTTCAACCTTTTACATATAAAGAAGGAAAGGGGAGAAAAATGGAGAGATTAAAAAACAGGCTTTACCCCATCATTTGCTTTTATAGAGAGCAATTAGGATCTCTACACTATCTGTCAGAGAGGTAGACTTTTGTAGTAAAGCATGGGGTTTTTAAAAAAGACAGATATAATTTGGAATCCATAGGATTTCCTAGCAGTTAGTAGTTCTTTTAAAGTAGCTAGAGCACTGTATCAACAAGTAATTTACTTGATACTTTCCTTACAAATGAGTTTATTCTGTGCCTGTTTCAGGATCAGAACCCTTACGTCATCGGGTGTTATGAGATAAGTTCAAATGCTTCAGTCATATAGAGGAGGATTATGTGATATTTGGATAGATGAGAAGCTCTAGAATTAACTTATTTTTTTTCCAACTAATGCTTTCTTTCATTTCAAGAAAAATGTATGTTGCTGTACCTAAAAATAATGGAAAAATGCATTGGTTGCTTTTATTGATTCAAACAATATTAACAATGTTAAAAATACAACTTTGAATGCTTAAGGGGGGTTCTAATTATAGTGTAAACACAAAGGTCTGTTAAAATTCCTCTCGTGATCTCACTGCCTTTAGCTTCTCTCCCCCTCCTGTCTGAAACATTAAAACATAAACAATTTACACAAAGCACTTAACACGTATGTAGTCTTCTCTGTAGCTCTCAAAACACTTCACTACAGTGCATAACCATTATTTTACAGATTGAGAACCTAAATCAAAGAAAGGTCAAGTAACTTCCCTAAGATCACAGTCAATAAGAGAACTGAGTCATAATTCTACTGTCCTGACTCTTCCATCCATTGGACCATGCTCCTGACTTTCTTCCAATGGGCAGATTCGTTTAAAAAGTTCGGGTTTGGCTATTTATTCTTATCCAGACAAGTTCATCTCTTCCATTCTTAATTTCTATATGTCTATTTCTTTCAGGATCTATGATCTTCATGAAGTCAAAGGACAGAAATTACTTGAAAGGAGACAGTCAAGCTTATGCATCCTTTATTCAGTTAGTTTATAAGATGCATCTCTACCTTACCTTTTGCCTGACCAGGCTAACAGGGCTAACTACCTCTCTCAACACCCCAGTATGATATGTAGATCCTAGTACCTTCCTTGTTGTATGAGCAAAACTGAAGTGGAGAAGATACACTACCTGTTGGCCAACAGCTACCATCAGACGTGAATTGCTGTCTCTTCCTAGTCTAACTTGTGCTTGGAAGGACAGGTGCAAATGACCTTCTGAAATTGTCCAGACAGGGCACTAAGCTGGCACATTCTTTCTTCCCTTTCCTGGGGATCAGGTCGAGAATTTATGTTTGGCTCATTAGAATTGTTTTTGAAATTAAAATCTAGACGTAGGTTGAGACTCTACAGTGCCTCCTACAAAATGTAAGGATGTTCAGATCAAGATTTTTCATTTGGAGCCATCTGTATTTGTTGAAACCATAATTACCATAAATACCATAAATAATGGTGGTTATTGAAACAAATTTCATCATATGAAATAATGACCTCTCACAAGTAATGGAGAAGTTCACAGTGATTCTAGAAAGTTTCTCTTCATTAAAAAAAATGCTGTCTAGCTTGTATGCCTCTAAATTGTTGCTGTCTTTGCCATTTTTGCATTTTACACCACACATTTGCATTACTAAGACATGAAATCCTTCTCAAAAAACAAGTTTTTAGATTTAGCTGTAATATTATTGTGGTAGAATCAAATGTTCTCGAACTGATACACTGCCATAGTAAAGTTTAATAATATTCAGTCATGGTTTGCCATTGGCATCTTAAATTTAAAAGAAAATATATTGGCCTTTTCTTAGAATGGATTCATGTAGTTACAACTGAAAATAAATCTGTTGCTAAAATGTCATGTAAGATGTAGCTTTTGCCATTACAGGTAAACCATAGCTCCTTAAAGTCTGTGTTTTCAAATCTTGTTGAAGTAATTCAAAAATAGTCTGTGTGTTATGTGCTTATTTGAAACTGATTGCTCTGAGGTCAAATAAGGAATTATAACTACATGCCACTGCTTTATATTTTCCCCTGTGGTACACTGCTTTTGATGCAATGCCCTAGGGCATCTGCGCAGCTAAAATGAATGAATTAATGCTCTCCATTTTTTGTGTACACATTCATCAAAAGTTACCAGGGGTGGCCAACCAGCAACAGAATGTCACAAATGCCATGGGCAGCCTCTGGGTGTAATACACAGCAGTTTGGGATGGGGACGGGCAGTACAGGGAAAATAAGGCAGGGAAAAGAAAGGAGAGCAGAAGATTGTTCAGGGGAAGGGACTGGAGTGGCATTTGTGGAGAGTGGGACTTAATTTATGGCACACCTGTCAAAAGGTTGACCCCCAGTGATCTAGCTGATACTGATCTTTGCACACAAGTTGCCTTTAAAAATTGCAAATTCACAGCTGTCACTTAAACTTTTTGCAGTGCAGAAATAGCTACATACACACCCCCTATCGTACACATACCTGTTTTTAAGCTGTTTCAGAATGTCACAGGTACAAACTTGGACATGCAAACTGCATGTCTCAACTTTCATGTGTGCATTCAGCAGTCTGTTTTTTTTTTAATTTAACCCTTGTTGTGGTAGGATAACATAATGTGTACCATGTCTTATAAATGTAAAGAAGTCTCTTTGTGGTGGTCTAGCACAAATGTCAGATAGCTGCAATTTTGCATTTCACTTCCACTATAAAATATTAGTGAGCCTCTGAACTTTCCCTCTCTCACAGATATTGTTCTTTCTTTCAAGATAGAAGACACATAGGCTAAGGAATATATGTATTTGCTTTTTATGTATAGTTCAAACTCTACTTTTTGCCAGATTGCATTTTTGTTCTCCTTTGTGCTTCTCATCTAGAGTCCAAATCATCAGAAGTCAGAGGCAATTAGGAGCTGCTATTTCCCGTACTCACTTACAGGCTTCCTCAACTCCAGCTAAATTTAATATAGAATACAACTTAAGCTAAATTTAATGTAGAACCCAAGGTGGGATAGAAGTGGCTTAAACAATCTTTTTTCCTGCTAAGTCCATCTAGAACTTGGGGTAATTCTGAGAACCTTAAAGGCTGCTCTAAATGACATCAAGTTAAACATCCTTTAAGGGCGATCCAAGCAGCCTAGGAAACAGCCCTGTCTCCTCATGCCCTTGCCTTGTGACCCCCCTCACCTGGGGAAGAGTAAGGAGTGAGGGACAGAGAGCTTGCTACCTTGAGGAGCCACCTGAGAATTGCTGGACCTGGAGCAATTCCCTGGAGAAATCCCTCATTGTTCACATATCAGCTGCTCTTTGTTAGCAGCTTTCTTTAAGTATTGAGTTGAAACATTGCCTATGTGTGTCTTCTTTCTCTGTGTGGCTAATCTGGCAACTTGTTCTATGTAGAATGAATCTATTCCTGGCTGCATACACAGGCCTGGGTTAGTCAGAAATCCAAAAATGTGGATGAAGGTGTGAAAAGTAACTCCTTCAGCTAATTTCTCACCATGAGACCCCAATTTTATTCTCTTCTTGATTAAAAAGTTATTTAGGCTCAGCAGTATTTTGTTAATATACAGCAAGTTAGGAGGCTTTGTAAAACATCTGATAAAACTTCTGATAAAACTTTTCCATAACTACTATTAAACTAGAATGTATTTTTTTAACATCTGATTTTCCTCTCTGATAATGGTCAGACTATCAGAAAGGAGTATAATTAGTGCCTGTAAACTCCCCTTCCAATTTCAAAGGTATGTTAGACAGGCCTCCTTATTCTCTTTCAGTGAAAAATTTTAAAAATCTGCTGTTTTATAACCATTTCTCTATTTCTTATGAAAAAAATAAGAGCTGAGTGAAATTGGAATAGTTCTCTTTGTAATAACTAGCCCAACTTTGTTCATGAATTTGTTTTACCTGGTTTTGCTTGGCTCAGAGGGAAATCGCTTTGTTGCACATAGTAGTTAGGTATTTAGTAACAGGTGCCCCAGAAGTATCTGAGATAGAGATGACTGTTTTCATCAACACACAGTGAGAGGTGGGGAATCTGTCTTGTAGCATTTGCCAGTCTGAAACAAGAAAAAAGGGGTTTTAAAATATCCTTCTTTTTTTCAATTATGCTTTTGTTCCTTACCATAACATAATTCAAAATCAAGATTCATAGCTCCCTGCTGATCCCAGAGGGATAAAATGTAAGATTTCCCATCGTCTGATGTGTCTCATTAAATTGTTGTCTACAGCACTTTCCTAGGTTATCTGTTCTTAGCAGCTAAGCTAGGCTCATCATCAGTAATCAAGTCCAGATTTTCCACTGTGGAAATATGTGCCACATTTGTCAGGGACAGGAGTCAAGGAGAGAATCTTTCATGCAGCGCAAAACAAGAAAGATGTATTAAATGGAAACCATCAAGCCACTTAGACTAATTCTTGTTTGTATTTAAGGATCCTTTAGATTGATTGCAATGGAAGTAATGTCTGATTAAAGGCTGCAGGGTTTGGCCCAGCTATTTCTGTGCCTAATACTTGTGCCTCACTGGCTTCAGTAAATACTTGTGAAGGAAATAACCTACTCAAAGCTCTTTCTTGTACACCAAAGGATAAATTCAACTGAACAAATGGTGGAAGAGCTTAGTTTTGTGTTCATGCCTATCACCCTCCTCAAATATGGCTGCAGAATAGGCTCTTAACACAACCAGCTAATACAGTATTAAGCTAAAAGATTTACCACATGATTTTTGTGTTAACATTCAGAAGTGGATATGCAAGGGCTGGATGGTGTTCTTTTCCATGGAAAATTAAGAATAAAGTAAGGATCCTCGCAAACAAAAGAACTCATTTTTTCAGCGCAGTATGAATTCTAGGTAGTAGTTTTTATATTGTCACTGGGGAAGAGTTGGGACTCAACTGTCTTTCCCAACTTGCACCTCCTTACCAGAGCAGAGCACAGGCCTTGCCCTCCCCAGAACAGACAGATTGCAAGGGGCAGGGAGGGGGAGGAGGAGGCATATAGGAAGCCTCCCCTTCCAGAAGTGAATGAACTGGTGTTGACATTACATACAAGTACTGAAGGGTGTGGTCACACGTAGAAAGGTTTGAATGAGGTTTAACTCTGGAGCAGACAAACAAGCAAGCCTGTTAAAACGTATTAAATATGCCTGGAATGGTTCAAAATTACCTGGAAAATCAAATAGTGTTTTGAATCAGTTCATTATGAACCAGTTCACAGTTACATGTGGACGCCAAACAGTTTATGACGGGGGGCTGTTAAATCCTCCAGGCATCCTGTACTGCATTGCTCCCTCACCTCTCACTCACTGCTGCATCTGCCCACTCTGGTATGTAGCCAGAACTCTACTGCCCATTCCCCCCCCCGCCCCTTTTATTGGCATTTTTTACCTATGAGTTCCCTTGCACCACTTGCTGAATAAAAGGTATCTTTCTAACAACGAGGTGTGTCCCTCCAGCCCATGGGAATGAACACATGTGGGTCACAGCACTCCCCCCAGCAAAGGTGTGCATCCAGTCTCCTTTTGAAGATCTCCAGGGTAGATGCCTGCACCACCCCCTCGGGGAGTCTATTCCAGAGTCTGGTCTCATGAACTGTGAGAAGTTTTTCCTTATACCCAGTCTGAAACCTTGTTCCAGGAGTTTATATCCCTTGCTCCAGGTTTTCCCTTGGGGCACTTTAGTGAGTAGTTGTTCGCCTAGCAATGCTCTCCCCTAATGCTCTCCCTTGATATATTGGTAAGCTGCCACCAAATCCCCCTGAAGTCTTCTCTTTTCTAGGCTGAACTGTCCCATATCTGTCAGCCCTTCCTCATATGTCTTGCTCTTCAGGCCTCTAATCATACAAGTCACTCTTCTCTGGACTCTCTCAAGCTTCTCCACAGCTTTCTTGAAGTGTGGCCCCCAGAACTGGACGCAGCACTCCAGCTGTGGCCTCACCAATGCCGAGTAGAGTAGGAAAATATCTTCCTTAGTTTAGCTTGAGATGCATATGTTGATACATGCCAGCATATTGTTTGCTCTGCTAACTGCAGTATCATTTTATGGTCAATTATGACCCCCAGGTCCCTTTTGGACATGGTGCTAGCTTAGCACCACTGAGCCTGTAAGTTTGTTGCAGATTTTTCCTCCCCAGATGGAGCACTTTACACTTCTCAGTGTTGAACAGCATCTGGTTCTGGTCCTCCCATCTAACTAATCTGTCTAGGTCTGCCTGGCTCATCAGCCTACCCTGATGCATGGCTGCACTTCCCCAGAGCTCAGTGTCATCGGCAAACATTGCCAGTGTAATTTGCACCCCTACTGGTTCACACAATTGTGTGGTGCCCAGAACTGGATGCAGTACTCCAGTTGCAGCCTCACCAATGCTGAGTAGCGCGGGATAATAACTTCCTTAGTTTTCCTTGGGATACATCCGTTCACAATTGTGAACCAGTTCTGCATCTGTGACCTTTTGGAATGGCTCAATTACTATGTCTGTCCACTCCCTGAGTGCTTAAACATGTAGGTAACAAGCAGGGATCTGGGTTTTATATTTGTTGTCGAAAAACATGGATTTTCTCCTTTAATGGAGAAAAAAGCAGATTTTCCTCTTTAAAGAAGAACAATGGAGGAAGCTGCAGGTTTCCTCGTGTAGGCTGACAGAGTTCGAGCCTACAAGGGGCTGCTTGGGGCTGTGGGGAGCGGAAGGAGGATAATCAAGAAGGGGGCACCATTTGCATGTGTGTGTGCACATGCACATGGCAGCCAGGCAGTGGTGGAAGGCAGCTCCTGCAGCTCCTGAAGTTCCCCACAGGTGAATTTAAGGGTGGGGTGGGGTGGGGAAGAGACACAGGCCATGCATTGGGGAGGGGTGGGGCACAGGCCACACAGAGGGGGAGGGGATACAGGCCACATTGGGCAGGAGGGGGGCACACGGGGAACATGGGGGGAGCACGTGCTCCCCAAGATTTCTGTGCCCGTAGCAGGGTGTGGTGCTGCAGCAGGGCTGGAACAGTTCCAGAGGAGCTACCTCTGCAGCCTAGTGGGTGGGACCTGGCATGGGAGGGAGCACTGCACTGCCATGGCCACCAAGCTGAGGTGCCCCCTGGTCACCCAGCAGTAGGCCTGTTTGCGTAGGCAGGTATTCAGTCTGGCTTCAGATACGGCCACTTCAGATGTCAGAGCTCTGGATCAGTTTGCCACTTCAAAGTGGCCGAAGAGGCTCCGAAGCTTCAGAACCGCCTCGGAGATCTGGCTATAGGGTATAATGGGGGATCAGTGAAATATCTATAACTTTGTTCTTTTCTTTTTGATCTGGGTGGAACGTGGAGGGGTGGCAGCCTCTACTGAGAGCATGAAGTCTGCCAAGTTTCAAGAAGATAGGTGACGGGGGTTGGGAGGGAACTGCACCCCAAATTCTTGAAAGCAAAACTCACGTCACATCTATGTGTTACATCACAGGGGGGAGAAAAGTGCAGGGGTGGTGGCCCCTGCTGAGGCCACAATGCATGCCAAGTTTCACAAGCTGGGATTGCTACAAATGTAGAAAACCACTTCAGGTTTAGCACTGCATCATCCAGGGTTCAAGTTGGAGCAATTTTGCTACATTTATGCCACTCCTGATTTGTCCACATGATTTGAATGTACCAGCTACTCCCCGTTTTAAATGTCCCTAAATGTATGCACAATGTTTACTTAGATCTAAGATGAGGTTTTTCCCCCCAGTTAGCATGGGGGAGGGAAGCCTCTGGTCTTAGATTTACATACAAAGTGCAGTGCAGGGGGCAAGTGGCTGCTGAAGCACTGAAGCTGGGTTGGGACTAGTCAGACCCACAACAGCCTTCTCCCCCCCCCCCCCCCCGCCACTTCTACTTGCCCTCTTCAGATTTGCACCCCCCTGCCACTCCTCCACTTCCCCCACCCTTATTGTCAGGTGCAGCTTGGTTCATGTTTAGGCTGGGTTCCCTCCTGGGCACAGAGCATATGGGAACTTTATCCCCTGCCTGGCCAACCATCACTGCTGACCCTGCTGCATGGCTCAGCCAGGTCTGCTCTTCTGTGCTGTGCTCCAGGACAGAACAGAGCCTGAGCACCATCCGACAGTAAGGTGGAGGAGGAGAAGAGGCAGAGATGGCAAGGAGCTGCGGGAGGGGCAGAGGCTGTGGGCAGCTGGAGGTCGGGGATTGCCAGTGGCAGGGGACAGGAAGGCTACAGGGGGAAGAAGTGGGGAGGCAAAGGGCAAGGAGGCCACCTGACCCCCCACACAACCACTATTTTCCCCCCTGTAGCAGTGGGAGGGAGACAAATTTAAGACAACCTTCTGATAATTAGATTCTACACGTGGAATATTGTAACAAGTTTATAAATTTTCCATATATAGAATCTAATTGGTGAGGAGTCAGCTACAATTCAGGGTCGACTTAAATACGGTAATGGGTCCAAGTTAATACAGCATGTCCCAGGATTGCCAACTATTTGTAAATTTATGGGCAGCCCTTAAAAATAGGATAAAAACTGTTTGTCATAAAGTCCTTTAAAAAACTGGAGTGGTGGGTAAAAACTAAGCAACAATGAGCTTGATGGAATGGAGCACAGCAGTGCCCCGAAGTGTCTGAGCTGGAGCTCATCACCCTGCAGCGAGCTTCTGTCAGGGCTTTGTAGCTCACAGGACTCTGCATAGCTTCCTTCCGTTTTCCCAGACGTGCTGCTGTTGTGTCCCTTTGGCCATCCCCTACCTCTAACACAGGGGCGGGAAATTATTTTCCACAGAGGGCCACTTACTGAGTTATGGCAAGCCATTGAGGGCTGCATGACAGGCAGCCAGGGGCAGATAAATATTAATTTTCTAAATTTCTTAGGGGTCCTGCGGGCTGGATAGAATGGCCTGGCAGGCCATATCTGGCCCCCGGGCCGCATTTTGCCCACCCCTGCTCTAACAGCTGCCCACCTCCAAGGTAGAGGGAGGGAGGTGGTGGAACTGGGATGCAGCTGCAGACTAGGACAGGGAGAGGCAGTGGGTGGGGGTCCATGTTGGGATGGGGGGAGAAAAGCCAGCAGGGATAAGACTGGAAGGTGGGCTTGGGTGGGGACAGCACCATGTGGGATGCAGTCAGGGTCTGGGTAAGTAGGGGACTCCTTGATGGGAGGGCAGCATAGTGTAAAACCATTGCTGCAGTCAAGTAGGGTTGCCAACCCAAGAACCCTTTTTTTAATGTACAATCAGCTAACTTTTTACAGACAACTAAAACCTTTTCCTATGGTTGATGTTAAACCCCTGAATTTGAACCCTGCCCCTGTCACTGCCATCCAGAGCCTGGCAGAAGGGTTATATTTACATTATGTCAAACATATGTTAGTACAAACAGCTGTCAGTAAAAAAAGTTTGATCACAGGAACTTTCACCTGGATCCTGAAACTGGAAAGAACAATTCCCAAGAACAACTCAGTAAGGGTCCAGGGACAAAACTTTGTGATCTGCTGGAACCTGATAAATTTCATGTTGAAGTCAAGAATGGTGTCCAAGTAGTGAGAAAATATGGATATTCTGTTACTTTATGCTCTTATTGCTGTGCGCTTTTTGTGCCCTGACAAAGTTAGCTCAATCTTAACACTAGATCCTCAGAGGAAACATGTGGATTATTTCAGCAAGCAACAACAGAATCATACAGAACTATAGACATATTTAGCTGCATGTGAAAAATCACGGAAACCTTTCTGAACAAGTTTCACAGTTGTCCAAGACAAGACAAGATAACAGTATTTAGAATGGAATAGAAGAAAAGCAAGGGTGAGAAACATCAGCTTTGTTCTGTTTCATCATATGTCTCATGCATGCATCTTTCAGCAAATTCAGAGAAGCACTAAAGGCAAGGTAAATGCTTACATTAATTCATAGATGTGATTTTATATATAATGGATGGACCAGCTGGCATCTCTTACTCTGCAGATCACTCTTACACGGATTTATTTTAAATAAAAATGGGGTGTTTAAGATATAAATTGTCTTTACACTTGCATACTTTTGCTAGTAAAAAACAATATTCTTTATGTGAAAAAACCCTTATGTTGATAATTCATGCACTCTTAACATGAATGTGAAGTGATCTTTTGGCTTACTCAGGTAACAGTGACTGCACTTCTAATGACATAAAGTGTAACACATTCAAATACTCACTTTTTGTGACTGATTTTTCCAGTGCAGAGTAAAAAGTTGTGGTTAGCAAACAAAATATGCATAAGTCTATGAAAATTTTGGGAATCTGTTTCTGCATAGCTTCTGAATTTTGTTCTTTATCAGGACTGTTTATGTTTATCTGTCAGATGTTAGACTGCATTTTGTGGTGTTGGAGGCTTGCTTGCCATAGTTGTCTTTTTACTTCCATGTTGGACAAGAATTCAGTGGGTAGTGGGACACGGCTAACAGTAAAATGTTGTAAACTTAAGCAATCTCCTGTTCAAATGGAACCACACTCTATAATAATTGACTCCTACTCAGAAGAACCGGTTTATTACAGAGGAGACTGCCTTGTAATAAAAGTAACTTGTAGGGGGTCACTTGTTGGGGCTGATAAGGTGATTATGCAACAAGAAAGACTGAGCAGGAGATAAGCATTTTCACTGGCTATTTTCACCAGCTACAGCAGGGAGAACCCTGACATGGCTGGCGAATTCTGCCTATCTGAACACAAACAGACCTCCAAGGAATCCCATGAAAAGAGAGAGCTAGGTTGGGGGGGAAGGATGGGGGGGGATTGCATTCAGGATAAGTGCTGTTTTCTAAATAAGCTGCACTCTTGTGCCTCATTTCTTATGTAAAGAATAACTGAGTTGGAAATTGTTAGCTAAGGCTGTGTCTGTTAGCTTTCACTATGACATGTCTCTGCAGAGGTAAAATGTAAGCCAGAAAGCTCACACCTTTGCTGAGATTCTGGGAAATGTGCAAGAGCTGCTGGAAAAGCTTAAGGCTAGGGACAGACAGTCAAAAAGCCTGAGCCTGAATTGATTCAATCTTTGCAGGTTAGTTTAACCTGGCTAGGCTAAATCACTTTGTAACTGGACAGACATCCCAGACATGCAGGCATATGCCTGCAGTGGCTCAGGCTAGAAGCTGGGGGGGACAGGTGCTAGAGCAGCCCTCCCTTCCCTTCCAAACTGCTGAGCTGAGGGGGACATGGCCAGGCCCCAGCAGGATTATGGAGGTGTTCTCCCCCACCCTTTGATAACAGAGCATTTATCAGCTCTGTTGCCAGCATTTATCACCCCATCAGAAAACAAACAGCCTCTCTCATTAGTTCAAGTGTTTCTTAAACAAAGAAGGAATGGAGGGACATTACCAGCTGAGCTGTTTATTACCTCCAAAAAGCCCTAACCTGACACAGCTGAGTGCCACAGCACAGGCTGTAGCCAGCGTGTGGTCTGCTAACTAATGCTGAGGTGTCTGTGTAAGGTAGCAGGGTTGGGGGATCTCTGCTTATCAGGGAGTGGTGAGGGGAGGGGGAGAGCAGGAGGAAGCCAGGCAGACACTCTGTGCCTGCAAGTCTCTGCCAGAGATGCAGCCAAGCAGCAGAGAGGAGGGGCCAGCCTTGATGTGGAGCAGAAAGCCCCACCAATCCCAGAGAGCATGCCAAGATGCTGAAGGAGTCTGGTTTAATTTAAGCCAGCAAGGGGTCTGGGACAGACATTGCCTAAATTGGTTGGACCCTAATCAGTTAAGTCTGATACTACATTCAGCCAGGTTTATCTCAAACCAATTTCAGCCATTTTCAAACTGGTTTATGTACATTGAACATCTGTTCTGTTACAGGTTT
>NW_017728992.1:154901914-154905956 GCF_001723915.1 Gavialis gangeticus
TTATGTGTAACGTCTGTCCCTAGTCTAAGACAACAGGCACTAGTTTCAGGGCTTAGACATTTAGGCTAGGGATGGAAGTTATACATAAACGGGTATAAATGATTGGAAACTGATTCAAATTTGTAACACAACAGAAGTTTAGTGCACATAAATTGCTTTAAAATGACTGAAACTGGTTTAAGATAAACCTGGATGGAAGTAATATCAGACCTAACTGATTTAGATTAAATCAATGTATTGAACTTCTGTCCCAGATCCCCTCCATATTCAAGTTAGTTCATAGTCCCCCAGCATCCCAGGATGTTTTGCACCTCCCCCGCAACCTCCCCCCCCACGCCCTCACACAGTAATTTGGATAGCCTTGGACCAAACTGTCTGCTCCAGCTGAGCAGGGAGGCATGCTTTAGTACCACCTGGTTTCTGGCCTGGGCCACTGCATTTGGCTGCATTTCTGGAACCAAAAGCAAATGTCTGTTAATTTGCTTATCGGTTCACTCTATGCAGCTTAAACTATCCTGCAAAGATTGAATCGATTGAGCCTTGGCCTTTTTGACTGTCTTTACTCAGCCTTAATCTGTATGGTCATTCTGGTACTAGGAGTGTCAGACATTAAGTCTGTACCTGGAGAGTATGTCTAGTAGCCTCAAGCCTGAGATGATGCCTAAACTGTGCCCAACCCCAGCAAACTAAAGGTAGACAAGATTCAGCATTTGGTTCTCCACACACCAGTCTGCATATGCCCAGCCAAGAGCACAGTTATAGAGAGGACTGGACAGGCAATTGTACCAGGCCACCATTTGCTTGTGGACCGCTGAACCCCTCTCCTTATAGGGTGCGGCCCCTTCACCGGGGTGCCCCTGCACAGGGCCTCCAAATTATGTGACTCAAGGTTTTGACCCACTTCTATGAAGATGTATCTATGCCCAGCCAGGGGAACATGACCAGACCTGTGACAAAGGGCTTGTCCATTTGGATGAGATTTAATGCTGATGTCTACCAATGTTGTGCTTTTCATCTGCAAGTATGTCTCAACGTTGGAATACATCTGGCATTTTTAAGTTTTAGTGTCAAATTAACTTGCCTGAAGATGAAGACAGACTCTTGTGGTAACTAGGCAACGGTTCCAAAACAGTGGTTAACAAGAGATTCAGATGTGTGAAACCGTGTGCAGACGGCTCAGGCTAGTAACAACCCCACTTTATCACTCCAGCTCTGTTTTGAACAAGGTCATTAGTGCACATGCACCTGAGGGTTTGTGTGACCATCTTTGGACTGGACTCAGTGTGCTGCTTACTGCAGGTTTTTCTTATAATTTCCCGTAAGATCCCTTTCATGACAAGGCATATTTTAAAGGCTGGGTCTTAACATATAACAGGCCACAGCCCCCATGACCACAAAGGAAGAATCAGGAGACAGTTCATGGTAGTGCAACCATTACCTTGCGCTTACCTCCTCCCACACTCGCTTATCCACCAGACCTTGCAGCAACCACTTCAGGATACTCCTCAGCAAGAAGAACCCCAGAATTGCCTGTTAACAATTAATGATCCTGAAAACTAGCTATTATCCTAGCAGTCAGTAGGACCAGAAGTCAGCAACTTGCTGCACAACACTGATGACCTGAGAGAAAGCACAGCAGGCATTGTGGACTTCAAATTTTGGCCTCCTAACTTGTACTTCAGACTATACATATGTAGCTTCCTATAGTCTCAGTCCTGCTAACCTAGTTGGCACTGAATCCTACTCACCATCCTTCACTCTTTCTCTTTCTCCTTGTCTTCCTCTTCCAACTAAATACCTCACCCCTAAAGACAGATAAATATATTTCATAAGTTATGAAACTGGGGGGGTAATAAGCTACTGTGAGTTCAGTCTAAATGGGGAGAAAAGCCTACATCACTAAAATCTAAGAATAGTAGAAATTTCTAGCTATGTTGTTTCCTTAATAAGTTTTTCACTCCAAATGACATATATCATGAAAGATCACTGCTATACATTAGACATTTTTCACAGTATTAACATCATAGTAACATGGCATTGTAAGTGGGAATAATATTGACTTAAAGTTTCAAGGGAGGTGCATGAACAGGTTGGAATAGAGCTGGGTTGAAATTTTCCAACAAAATGCTTTGGTCAGAACCTGCTGATTCATCCAAACTTAGATGTGTATGGTCACCTATATATGTGCAGTGAGGCTGCTCCAACATGCTGTAATTTACAGTACATCAGAGCAGACCTGATTAATCAAGTGTACTGGAGCATGGTAATTATTGTGCTCCAACAGACTGCAGCATCATGTGTATCAGCATCCCTGTACTGAAAAATGGTGGTGGGGTGCTTTAACTAAAGCTCATTTGATGAGCTTTATTTCAAGTGCCTCTGCTGCCATTTTTCAGCATGGGAATGCTGGATACACATGATGCTCTGGGCGCTTTAATTAGATTGTCTCTTTATTTTCCAGCCGCCCCCAACACACCCACTCCTGGAGCACATCATAGATGCCCTATGTTGTGGGGGGGTTAGGGCAGGGGGGAGACATGCCATTTTTTGACCATAAGTTTCATTGGGAAAGGTTCCTCTGGTTAAATAAAAAAAGAGCAACCCATTTTGGAGGGAGGGATGGGGAAAGGAAAGACAGAGAGGAAGAACACATCCAAAAATAGCCAATAGCCCAGCAGTTAGAATACTTGTCAACTGGGATGTGGGATCCTTAGGCTCCATCCCAGCTCTGGAACCTCATTCCCATATTCCAAGTGAATGTCCTCATGAGGAAGTTATTGGCTATTCTGGGGTAGGTCCTTCTCAGTCTTTCCCACTGAACTGCACTACTTTGTAAAATTATTTCATAATCATAGGCCCTTGGGTTCAAGCTGGGATTGTACACATCCCCTGTGAATGCCCTAGTGACCAGTCTATACAAGTGCCCTTCCTTTTCCAGCCCAGTGAATATTATTTAAAGTGGAACAACTTTAGCAGCAGAGACCAAGAGATACCCATTCCAGACATTCCTGGGATTAGAGCCCTCCCCTGGGGTGTGAGAGAATAAAAAAAGAGGGATTTGAAACTAGGTCTCCTACAGCTCAATTAGAGTCAGAAACAGCTAGTTATAGAACCAGTCTCTGCTCCCCTACCTGATGCAGCCTATTTCCCAGTATTTCTCAAAATCCAAGTAAGATCATGCTTTTTTCTCCTCCTACATGTTTA
Organism: Gavialis gangeticus; assembly: GCF_001723915.1. NCBI lineage: Eukaryota > Metazoa > Chordata > Crocodylia > Gavialidae > Gavialis > Gavialis gangeticus. The sequence goes on from NW_017728992.1 coordinate 154,905,119, forward strand.
AGACAACAGTCTTTTCCCATCCTGCTTCCATCTTTGCTTTTTCCTTTCTTTATTTTACCTTTTAAACATTCTCTGTCCTTCTGGTCCTCCTCTTTCTCTTTTCTCTTCACCCACATTCTTCCGACATCCTGCACTCTCCTTGCGTACCCTGTCTGCTTCCCAGAGCCCTCCCACCTCTTTTTTCATGTTCAGTATTGCTCCTGCTATTCCACGGGAGATTCTAGGAGGAATTTGGCCCCATGCTGCCCACATGCTGTCCTGGTCACCTACCTGCCTTGCAAAGGAGCAGGTAAAAATTGCACAGGCCACCATGTCTCTGTGCTGCCCACTATATCACCTGGCATATAGGCACATAGTGGAAATGAAAGGTAGGAAGAGATGAGGTCATAACATCTTCCTACAGCTTTTCTAACTAGTGGCTTTGGGGGCTGCTATATGGTAAAGTAATGAGCCCCTTCAGCTTTCTGAATTATTCAGGGTGTGGCTGTAATACTCAGCGTCTAGCAGAGGCATAGCTGGGCAGCTCCACTCCTTGGAGAGCCATGGTCAGTCTCCAGTCCCTGGAGAGCCAATGATGTCTGGGGAAGCACTGGCTGCTTTGACATCCATCACAGAGCGGCCACGTGGTCATGGCTAGTTTTGCACCCCCCCCCCCAACCTCCAGCAGCCTGAGAGCTGCCCTGAGAAGTTTGGAGGCTTGGTACATCCTACCTTGAATCTTGTATGATCATTGTTGTCATCATGTTGTTTTCAAAACAGGAAACAAAGAGCTTCTATTTGAGTTCAATTCATTAATTTATTTACACATATTACTTACAATTATAATTTTACTCATTAT
>NW_017728992.1:154910956-154915662 GCF_001723915.1 Gavialis gangeticus
CCAATCCTCCAGCAGCCTGAGAGCTGCCCTGAGAAGTTTGGAGGCTTGGTACATCCTACCTTGAATCTTGTATGATCATTGTTGTCATCATGTTGTTTTCAAAACAGGAAACAAAGAGCTTCTATTTGAGTTCAATTCATTAATTTATTTACACATATTACTTACAATTATAATTTTACTCATTATATTTTAATGTCTATTAAAGATGAAAATTCTCATAATCTGAGGGCTAGTGAGCTCATCTGCCCAGTACAACCATACCCCCATTCTCCCGCTTTCATAGGCCCTGTTCAGAGCAACCTAGAATTGGCTGCATGCTCTCTGAGGACAGTTGAGACAGCCGATGGTTTTTAACAGGTTGTGGGTAAGAAATGTTTCCATCTTCATAGCATAGTTATATGTGTGTCAATCTTCTCCTAAACTGCTGTTAGCTTCCTCATTCATGCCTGCAGCTTTAGTGAATGGCCTGCTGAAAAAAATTTGTGACCTTCACAGCTATTAAATAAGTTGCCTCTAGCTGGTTATGACTGCAGCTGTTTGCGTCACTCCATCTGACCAAAACCCAAAGGGGTCTGTCCCTCTTATTATTTGCCAACACTGATACAGCTTGTGATGCAAATAAAATATTGAACAGATTAACCTTACTTCTGCACCTTGCTCACTGAACTGTTTTCCCACTGTAACAATGATAAGTCACTGTCCTACAGTATGCTATATACACTGCATGTAATCAGGTACTTGTGTTTCTGTGTATAGTCATATCAGGTCTTCTGGATTTGTTTTTGTAGTTGCCACACCTTCATTTGACAGGCATCTGCCGTGTTTGTCCTGTCTTTGCCACATATGGGCCAGTACAGAAGCTCATCATGAAGATAAAGGTAATCTGGACAGCTGTCACAAAAGCCTAAATTACCACAACTCATAGGTATATCACTCAGAATTACTGCTGCTTTTGTCTGGCACTAGAGTTCATTTGTGGACACAATTCACAAGGGAGCTATAAATCCTAGACTTGTTTTTCTCTTGTGCCTTCTGAGTGCTGCCTAGTTATTCCCTTTTATAGGGTTGCCTTGTCTTGAGCCCTTGAGCTCTCTTTTGTTCTTCCCTCCTCCCACTTCCCCCACTGACCCACTTTTGGGGGTCGGTAGTACCCAGACATTCTCCACATTAATTGTAAAAACATTGCACTAGCTGCTCTGACTGAACATAACCAAACGCAAATATGAAACCTGATATACAAAGCTTTTGAAATTGTGTTAATCTCCTCCTACATGCTATAGTTTATGACCTGTCTCATAAATCTTGGTCTGAGTTTAAAAACCTATCTGAATATAAATCAAATAATTGGTAAGTCCCTTATCACTGATGCTTCATATATTAGATACTACAGTGGATTTCATTTCTGATGCTGTTTTGCTTATGAAACTCACTACAAAATCCCATAATCTCTCTCTCTATATATATATACTGATAGTAGCCATGCTAGAAATCTCTAATGACATTAAGTCCTCTTGATCTGGTACATTTTAACATCATATTAATATCTACTCTTCTTTTTTCATTTTATATCTGAGATTAAAATTGTATATCTGAAATCATAATCCTACAACCCTTGTGCATGTACTTACAGCTAAGCACATGAATAATCCCATTGAACCCATGTGTTTAAATGTTTGCAGAACTTGGCCTTGGCTTTTAAAGTCAGCCTGCAAGACCTCAGCCCTAAGTCATATTTGAACCTGTTATACAATCAAAATTACATTATTATTATTATGATTTATTTACTGTGAGCACTTACAGCTCACTGGCGTAACAGCTCCTAGCAGGGGCTATTGGCAAAGTTGAGACCCAGGACCATAATCATCTTAGACTTTCAGCTCTGTGCTAGTAGCAGTAGGAGACAGTTATCCCATAGTCTGCTGGAGGGGGATATGACTCATGGTGTGTTGGTGTGAATTACAGTGGATGCTCAAATACAAGAAAGAAGACAGTATCCTTGCTCCAAGGATTCACAATCTGTTCTTTTCTGGCGCTCTCAAAAATAGTTTTTCTTTGTACAAATTAAATGCTGTTTTTGTATAAATAATTCCTATTTCTTTTGTTCAAGAAAGTTTATGAACTTACATGCATCAATGGATTTTCTTCTTGGTGGAAATAGTATAAACTCTTTTATAAAAGAGCCAGCATCACCTTTGCCCTTCAGACTTGCCTTACAGATATGGGCTTTAGGGCCAGTTAGAACCAGAGCAGTGACACTTCATAGAAGACTGGATTTCCTGTACCTTTGACTGAACATCTTAATGGACTTCAGTTCAGAAACATATTCTCTCCTTCCTCAGAGGCCAAGTAACCAGGACAGGTGACAGTAGATCATGCCAAGAACCATCTAAAACCAACACATCCTTTAAATCCCTTTAAAAATGAAAAATAAAACTATAAAATAGACCTAAATCTCAGGCTACCCCTATCTTCACCTGGGTATTGCCTGAACCTTTCATGCTGAAGTAGAGGAAGAATTGGATGATGATATATTCTCATTTTTAGGAATTATGGATTATGCTAGTTCTTTCAGAGTTCTTTTTTTTCATAGATAACCAAGTGTCATGCCCCAAGATCATCATGCCCCTTGTACTGACAGTCTAGCCTGATGTCCTTTTTTTCCCTGACAATGGAACTTGCACAAGTAACAGGACTATGTCAGAGCCTCAGCCCTGTGGCATTGTGTCCATTTTTATCTTCTATCAAATGGAGCTCTGCTTCTTCTTTCTTTTTTTTTTTTTTAGACAGGATGTTTCCATCTCATGTACCATAACACTGTCTTCTCTTTCCTGACCTAGGTGTCACTTTTTCTTTGTCTTGTTCAGAATACAGTTTAAATGAGTTAGTATCCCTGCCTCACCAAGGAATTGTTTGTGTTTCCCATTAACGTGTCAGATAACAAAACTATTCTCTTTCAATCCTGTGACAGAGAAGTTAGAAGCACAGTGTAGGAGCAGTGTTTTCCTTGATGTTTTTATGGTTCCTACTAACTCGTCCCTGATACAAAAGTAATGGCTGACATTTTATGAGCCTACTTTTCTGAAGTTGTTTTGGGTTTTTTTTAAATGGCTGAACCAAAAAATGGCAGAAACATATTGCAACTTGTAGCAGCTCCACTCTTGTTTCTGGTTGGGAAGTTGCCCATGTTGCCCCACCTGGTCTTCTCTGACACACATGTTGTTGGGGCAAATGGAATTTTCTCGCATTCCTAGGCACTATGGTAAAAATCTGTCCTAATCACTCAATATTTCTAAAGCTGTCTCCCATAGGCAGAGTCATAGTCTCCAAATTTCTCCATTTCTTCTATTTGAAAGAAAACACCATATGACACATCAGGAAGGGAAACAAGAAAACTTCCACAAACAAAAGAAACTAGCTTTCACTGTTGGCCTTTGTGCAATTATTGGCTGCTGTGCAAGCTGGGAGCAAACTGGCTCAAATTCTGCTTTGGTAGCCTTTAACATCTGCCCTTCACAGATATTAAATGACTATGCAGGCTGCAGAGCAGTGGGAACAGGATGCATGTGACTCTCCTGGCATTTGGGTACTGCTTGTAGATACCTGTGCTGTACCTCTACAGACCATTTAAATAACTGTGGTCTAATAAAAATGAATGCACTTCAAGTGAATGCATTTATGTTGTTTGAATTACAAAAACTAAGGCTTGTTACCAGATCTGCCCGTCACTTTGGGGTGTGCTCATTTATTAGGGGTACGTTTCTGGGGTCTCTGTAATTCTGTCAATGTGCTGCTTGTGTTACTTGTGTTTCTATATGGAGCTGTATCTCCCCCTTCTGTAAGTCCTCACCCCCAGTTGAGCTATCTTGCAGGACTTTGGTTCAATGGGGTGGGGTTCCTCCAACCACTGAACCAGTTGAACACATATATACACATACACACACAGGGCACACCTGAGCTGGGCTGGGTTATTCAGCATTGACAGGCTAGCACCCTCATATGCCTTGGACTCAGTTCATTGGGGCAACAATAAAATACAATCAGATGCAAGGATATGGGTTAACAGAGTGTATGTGAGACAGGCCGGGTTATTCAGCATTGACAGGCTGACACCCTCATATGCCTTGAACTTATCCCTTATTTCAGCAGAACAATAATAAATGCCGTTAGACACACACACACATATGCTAACAGAGTATGTCTGAGCAGGCTGGGTCCGATCAGCACTTGCAGCTGATACCCTCATGTACCTCAAAACTCAGCATGTCCCAATCTCTTGTCACAGTGGCCCTAGTCATAACTCCCTTGATGACCAGACCCCACTGTAGTTTTGGGTATTACAGGGATCTTTGGCTCATGTAAAATAAGCATTGCTGTAGAGCAAATGGGGAGGTCCAGGGGAAGGAAGAGTAAGTGAGGTTCAGAGACAGAAAGTATAGCAACCAGCTGAACCATAAAAGTTATTTATTGCCAGGTATATGAACTTATGATGACACCAATAGTAATAGCCATGCAAATAAAACAGTTACAATATTACATAGTTTCAGTTAGGTATTTGGGGAAATCTAGCTCAAGTCTGAGCAGCAGAAGTCAGGTTTAGAAAGCTGCGCCTGGAGTAAGAAAGCAAAAGTCAGGTTCCTGGAGTAAGGGGGTGGGAGGGGAAAGTGCTGCTGGCAAGTAATGGTTGCTCTTCCAAGGTGTTGCTAAAT
>NW_017728992.1:154920662-154926440 GCF_001723915.1 Gavialis gangeticus
TCTGGCAGACAGGCAGAGCCCTCATCATGATCAATGGAGACATTCCTGGCAGAAAAGCAGTGGAACTGGTGCAGCTTTTGGATCCAAGCACCAGCACAGAAACTTGAGCTTGGGGTAGGGGTTTTTGTAGAGAACTAACAATGGCTCAAGGGAGAACACTAGGTTTGTTTATGGGTAAATAATGGCCCATATGCTGGATAATAAGAACTGATCTCTCCTGGCTATGGGTGGCATAACTCTAAGGGTGTTCACAATACAGACAGGCAGATTCAGTGTTTTGGGTACCAATAAAGGAGTCATTACTAGGATTGGTCTGATAAATGCTGAGCTGGGTGTGTGTAGACATGGGTTGATTACAATGGGAGCAGAGATCCCCATCATGCAGTGCTCCCCTGCTTCTCTGGTCCCAGAATTCAGTGTGGTTCTTGCCTTGGAATCTCTGTTCTCCAACCTGAATGCTAATGAAGGTGCTTTCCTGCCCCATCTCCCATGTAAATGAGACCAGGGGAGTTGCTTCACTCCTACCACCCTTGTCTGGAGGGCTTTAGATGCGTCTCCCACTGCATCTTCATTGTCTTTTGTAAGTCCTTCCTCTAATCAGTTCTTGGTCAGGCACAGGTGGGTGCTGAGTCCTTTGTGAGTCAGACAGGTTGTACACTGTACCAGGCTTCCCCAAGAACACAGAGCTGAGAGGTAACAGGCTGCCTGTACACATGGTGGGAAGCTGCTCCAAAACACTGTAATTATAGTGCATCAGAGCAGATTCAACTAATCGAGTCTGCTGGAGTGTGGTATTTAGTGAACTCCAGCCAGCCTCCATGTCTTGTGTATCAGTGTCTCTGTGCTTCAAAATGGTGGTGGGGGCACTTTAACTAAAGCCCATTCAACAAGCTTTATATAAAGCACTCCTACTGCCATTTTGAAATGCAGGAACGTTGATACACGAGACACTATGGGTGCTTTAATTAGAGCAGCTCTTGGAGCCATTCTAGTTAAAGAGCCCCTCTCCTCCAACCCATCCACCCCTAGAGCTCGTGTGAAAATGCCCTAAGGACCTGGGCACATGATGTATGTACCCTGGAAAATTACAGCAGGACCCAGAGCAGACAAATTAACAGTTATCCAGGAATTATTTTACACAGAAGTCTGCTATTACTGTGCCTCACTATTAGAAAGTGGGGCAGCAGCTAAGAGTCTACTTGTAACTTGTGGGTTACTCCAAGATAAGCTGCAGATACGTATTATTTACACCAGTATAATGTAGGTTGGTATAGTTTTATCCCTAATTTTTCCTTAGGTAGTTCTATACCACATTCAAGTAAATTACTCAGACATAAGGCTGCACATCATAGGTGTGTCCCCACAAGTGCACATGTGCAGTTTGTGGCACCTCAGAGCAGTTTGAGGCACTGGAAATCACACCAACACACATACACCCGTTCACCAAGCTGCTAATTAGGGATGATGAGGTCCAACAGTCACAAACTACTACAAGACCGTTTCAGGCTGGACAGAAGGAAGAATTTCTTTACTGTCCGAGCCCCCAAGGTCTAGAACAGCCTGCCACTGGAGGTGGTTCAAGCACCTACATTGAACACCTTCAAGAGTAAATTGAATTTTGGATGCTTATCTTGCTGGGATCCTATGACCCCAGCTGACTTCCTGCCCTTCGGGCGGGGGGCTGGACTCGATGGTCTTCCGAGGCCCCTTCCAGCACTAGTGTCTATAAAATCTATGAAATCTAGTGGGTTGTTTTACACCAGGAGATCCCAGTGTCAAAAAAAAACCCTGATGAAAAAATCAGTGTGGCACATGAAGCCTGACTAGCCAGAGCTCTGGCTGCCGGCCATGCTCCAAGAAGCCTGATTGCCACCACTGTTGCCCAGGGATGCCCCCAGGAACCCAGGTAAGGTTACTGGGGCCAGCACAGGTGCTGGTCCCAGCCTCCGCTACTCCACCCACGACAATCTGCCACACACCAACCCCACATGTGCAGCGGCAAAGAACAGCAGCACAAATTTGCTGCTATTTTTGCTGCAGCAACTGCACACCCCTGCATGTGGGAACATGCCCCATGTGTCCACTTCTTTTCTTGAACTGGTGGAAGGGCTGATTGTAGTGATGCAGACGTGTCCTATGTCAAAACCCTGGGGAAAAAGCCTCACTTGAAGATGATTTTTGGACTTGTCAACAGGTTTTTTAAAGCCAGAAAAATTACAGTATTTTATACTAAAATAAAGACCTGAGAAGTGCTCACAGTAGCAAAACCTACCAACAGGTGTTACATTAGAAACTGAAGGCAAAGACATGAATGATTTGTAACCACCCTCAGAATCAAAAGTAACTGAGGAAAAGGCCTTCAAAGAGGCAGCACAGATCTCTTCAGCTGAAATCCAAAAAGGAGAAACATATCTACATAGTGAAACTGCTGAAATTTCAGAGCAAGGAAAATATATAGCTAATGCTAAGAAGCATAGATAGAGACTGGGTAGAAACAATTTTAAAATACCTCTCCAGATAGGAATTTTGAAATCAGACAATGAGTTCAAGGACGTGGTAAGTGTCTAGAAGAGTGGTTCTCAACCTGTGGTCCAATCAGCACACTGCTGCAGCTCATGTGACATCCTGTTTAAAAAAAGGTGAAGACATTTGGCAGTGTAGAAACAAGAGGAATTACAGAATCTTGATTTATATTGCATTACTGCCAGATAACAGATACAAAACATTTTTAAAATGGGTACACAGGAAGCAAGTTGTTGGGTACAGTCCACAGAACACAGTGAGAGCTGCAAGTGTGGATCACGATGGCAAATAGTCTGAGAACCGCTCGTCTAGGAAAAGGCCCAAACTGATCTTCCGTTCCCAAGTGAGCACAAAATTCACCACAACTCTACAGCAATGTTCTTCCAAGCTGTGGGAAAAGCCTACCACTGCTTGCTCCCTCTACATAATGAATCTTGAGAATAACAAAAGGTAGTATTTGGGACAAGTTTATGGAGCACACCCATAGAGAGGATGTTTGGCTGTTTATGTTGAAATTCTTCATATGGGTTGTATATTTCTCTTTCAGACAGTTCTCTGCCCGGGGGGAAAGGAGAGGGCACAGTGTTCTTATTTAAATTGTTTTAATCTTCTGGGACCAATGAAATATCTTATTTTGGGAAAGTTATTGCAATAATGTGCAAAAGGATATTAACATGTAGCAAGACACTGAAAAAAATCTTCTGTGACTAAAAGATTGTATTTCTCCTTTTTAAGTCATGAAAGAAAGACCCGGTGTGACATAATTAATATCTTGACCCTGTGAAGACTCAGGTACATGCTTTCCTTTTGTACTGCGAATTATCCCACTGGGGAATATGGAAGTTCCTCGGGACCTCTCATGGTGTGGAAAGTTAAGTAAATATGTAATATTTTTTTAAGTTGAGTTCTAAGAATCACTTGTGATGGAAATGTTTAGCTTGAAAAAAGTAAAAAAGTCATGTGGTCATTGTATTATAGTTCCCTGTTTCCCAATAATCCGCTCTCTGTCATATTGACAGATATGCATAACTAAGTTATCACACTAGTTTGCATACCTTGTATCCTGTTTTGCTACCATCCCTCTTGTTCCCCTACATTCTTACTGCATCTTCTGTTTTTATTTGGCTTATCCAGGCTTTGCTGAAGGGATAGTATCTCCTACATGTTTGGACAGGGATTAGTATGTTTGTGGGGCTGCTATAATACAATAACAAAAGGTTTTGCTGCTGTTTTCTCTTTCTTCCATCCAATTCTAGTTAAAGATAAATACTATGTATTGAATCTACATGCATATTAGATTTAAAAACTCTGTTCATGCAGTGGCACTTGGATATTATGGCATTGGACAGCTTAGTACTCACCTGTAAAGTCTGGGACCTCTGTGTGCTCCTAATTTCCCTTTCAGATGCCTCAGATGGCTTGACCCTTGAGGTCTTTTCCAGCCCCATGCTTCTCTTGGTATATCTACACCATTTAATGTGTGCTTGTGCAGAAAACCAGGTAATGTGGTGAATTAATGCAATGCTATATGTGAGGGAATGGAATATAAAACCTCTGGTCAGTTATGAGGCACTGTGTCTGTAAGGGCCCATTTGGTTGTCAGGAGCCCCTATGGACCATTTGTTCAAATGTCAATATTCAGCACGGATCAGTGGAAGGAAGTGTTGGGGCTTGCAAGCTAAAGGTGGGTGTTTTGTGACCTTGTGTCAGGAGTCAGGACAGCCAGCCCCAGGGTCAGCTAATTAGCCCCAAGCTGACCCTGGTTATCTAAATGGGCTAGCTGCTATAGTAATCACCAAGTTCAATAAACTCAAGCATGCATGGATAAGAAGTAAATGGCAGCTTTTATGGTGAAGCACTAGGCAAGCCTCTGTAAACCATTTGTCTCCTCGCTAACAACTGTTTAACTGAGGGACCGACTCCTAATTCCCAACTCTTCTAAATTAGGGAGTGTCTCTAAATTATACCTTTTATCACTATAGCTGTCAGTGGCCTACTAACACACAGCACTGCTTGCAGTGTGGCTGCCTGCTTATAAACAGCAGCTGTTTCACTACCCTGGCTGTGGGTTTCTAACTCCTGGTTCCTGCCTACTGACTCCTTGTTCCATACTCTACCCCAGACCCCTTTTCCGCAGACTGGTTGGCCCCTGATCCTACTCTAGCTCCTGAGCCAGACCCTGATTCAGGGCTGAATTAACACAAAGGGAAACTAGGTACATGCCTAGGACCCTGAGCTGCGGGGGAGGCCTGGTCCTTCCCTCCATGGCAGTGGCACAAATTGCCCTGTCTGCCTTCCTTCCCTTCCCTTGCCCTCCGCCAGCCTTGCTGCCATGGTGGCTGCTCCCTAGTGGCAGCTCTGAACCCCACTGCTCACGGGTGGCAGCACCAGGGTGCGGAGCAGAGTCTTAACTGGCCCAGGGCCCACAAGTTTGTTTGCCTAGGACCCACTGAAGGGTTAATCTGGCCCTGCTCTGATTCATGGTTTTTAGTTTGGTAATTGCCCACATCCCAGGCCCTTATAGCTACAGCCTCCTGCTTCCTACTCCGGGCTCTCTTTGCTGAATTAGGGACATAGAGAAAACTTTAAGATCTAAGATTAAAAATTAGAATATATGAATATTGTTTACTGGAGATTTTTAGTTGAAAGTTCTCTCTCAGCTGTCCGAGAGGCATACTTTGGATGGTGTACAATTGTCACTTAGGAAGTGTACAGATGTTACACTTAGTTTGATCTAACTAGGGTTAGATCCACCCAAATGAGAAACTGTACACGAGTTTGGGAGATTAGACCGGCAAAAAATGGTCACCTAATCTAACTTAGTTCACCCACATGCAGATCTTAAAATTAGATCAACGTAACTAGGATTAGGTCGATCTAAGTGCCACTCTGTACAGACAATTGGGAAGGTTACATCAGCCTGATCTGACTTTAGTTCATCTAGGAGGTGAACTATGCAGATTGGGCTAGCCTGTGCCCGATCTAACCTGAATGTGTGTACCAGCTCAGCCCAGGAGGGAAACCACCTCTGCCTATGCCATGGGAGGTGGCAGGAAACCACCAACCCCCACTGTTGACCTGCTAACACAGGCTTGCCAACCCTCCCCACATCCTCTAACCCCTCACCCACCCACCCCAACTTACTTAGATTGTGTTCCTGTGCAACTCCCAGAACCAGTGAATATGCATACACACGGGACCTGATCTACAATCACATAGCCATGTGTAAAGGTGCTAGGAATGTATATGCATGTT
>NW_017728992.1:154931440-154941724 GCF_001723915.1 Gavialis gangeticus
AACCACATAGCCATGTGTAAAGGTGCTAGGAATGTATATGCATGTTCTCAGCATGGCCCAGGTGCTGGGAAAGCCCAGCCAGCCATCCCAGCCATGGGACTGCAGTTTACCTTCCCTCCCAACCCTGACAGTGTTATCTTTAGCCCTCTGACTCCCCGCCCCACCAGACAGACAGTCCCCTCCACCTCTCCCCCGCCCCGCAAATGCTGATTTATTTTCTCAGGAGAGAGCCAGGTCTATGAATCAGAAGAATTAAGGTTATGAATTAGGTAAACTGTATAAGGGAAGTACAAATATGACTGGCTTCACCATGGTAGCTTAAAGATGCCTACTGACACATCTCTGGACAAGATTTGCCCAGGTATGCACATACAAATGTGTCAGTCCAAACATGTGTCAGTCTTGTTACATGTCCAAACTATTGCATCTTTCTTCTTCTTATGATTTTAAGTAAAGGTTCATATTTGCTGACTTCTTGTCTGATTTGATCTTTCAGATTCATTTGTTCTGTGTGCAGTGCAGGACAAGGGTTTTCAACCTTTTTTAACAAGTGTACCTGTTCTGTCTCAAAGTTTCAGCTCATGTACCCCTTTATATTTTTTCTTGTTTTGAATGTTACCAATGATGTGATATAAGGCAGGCTACATTAATTAACATTAAATGCATTATTAATATATGTGGAGTCCATCTGGTAAGTCTGTTGTGGGGGAAGGGGTGTGGGGGGGGCCCTGCAGTGAGAGAGGGAGTGGGGCTGGGGCAGAGGCAGGCACTGCACAGCCGAGGCAGAGCGTGGGACTGAGCCACAAGTGGCTCATCTGGGGGAAGGGGTGGGAGCTCTTGCTGCTGCACACACCCAGGGAGGGCATGGGGGGCTCAGTGTGAAGGCAGAGGCGGTGCTTGGAAGGGGGCCATGGGGAGGGACTGTAGCCACCCCAAAATTCACCATAGCACCACTCTCCCAGCACCACCACTGCCTGCCCTGAGTGCAGTTTGGCCTAGCCCCCCTGCCAGGAAGAGCCCAGTCCCTCCCCAACCCTCAGTGGCAGCCTTCCCTTGCCCCATGCACAGATCCAGGAGCACAAGCCCCCCATGCCCTCCCAGGGTATGCGTAGTGGCAGGAGCTTCACCCTCCCCCCCCCACCCCGTGGCGCCCCGGATGAGCCTCAGCTACATCCCACTCCCCACCTTGCCCTGGCTGTGCAGCACCTGCCCCTGCCCACTCCCTCCCTCACCACTGGGGCCTCAATCTGTGCCCCCAACTCCTCTTCCCTCACAACAGACTTACCAGCTGGACCTGGCTGCTCTCCCCACTGCACTCCTGGCCACCTATATGCTGTGTTGTGGCTGAGCGCATGCACAGGACATTTATCGGCCACATTAGCCAAAAAAAAGCTTATTGCTGGTACTGTCATTTTTCCTTATATCAGTGCCGATCCAATGAGACCAATGTATTGGTGCAACACTAGTAATTTTTTTCTCATTCATTCTGCATACCCCCTGTGGCAAAATATCATCTCTGTCTCTCCTCAAACTCATGACAATTTGGTTACCATGGTCACTGCAGAGGGCAGACATCGCATGGGCTCCATGTAACCCTGAATTGTAACTTGAGCTGGATACATTCCTGAGGGAGTGGGGAAACCTGCTCCCTCTGCCTGTGTGACTGGCATCACATACCTGGGTGGGAGGCTTAAGCTCTCTATTGTTCTAAGCAATGCCAACCTGACTGGGAGGGGACTAAAGACCCTGCCAGCCTACCCTGCAACCAGTGATGCATTTCAAATTGGTTGGGTAGCAGCTAACAGTTGCTGGGCTTCATTGAATCAGGTAAATGAGGTCATAAGTTAAGAACTGCCCAGGAGGAGGGGCAGTAGCCATGATGAAAACTCACAGAGAGAAGCTGGACCATCTGAAACTTGCTGTCTCTTGAAACTCAGGATCAATGAACTGTTTGCCTCCAGAGGGAATCTTTGCCTGCCTCTGGATGATACTCATGAGATATATAGCTTGCAGTAACTCAGATGCGTGGTCAAAGTCTTCCCAGCCACACCATTTGCTCTAGGGCTATTCTTTGATATTGCTCTACCCTGTATCCTAATCCACACCTACTCCTTGTAACCAGTAAAGTCCTCCTCTGTACCTAGCATGGGAGACTTATTGGGAGTGGGTCTAGATTATGCCTTGGGGTCACCTTGGTTTGGCTAAGGGAGACCACTATTTGTGCTTAAGACTGAGGGAAGCACCCCAAGTTCTTGAAGTGGGTCAAGTACCCTTAAGGATTACTAGGCCTGTGTTTTCCAGGGGGCACAGGGCCAGGATCAGTCCAGACCCTGGGTGGTGGCGGTGTTACCCCCAGGCTAGCAGGTGTGCTCCAAGAAGGGGGTCAGCCAGACGTGCAGTGTCCCCAGGGAGGCACTTGGAGCCTGGAAGTTGGTTGGGTGCAGTGAGGTGGGTGGCTCAGCACAGAAGCACCCCCTCCTGGCCCACCACACCCCCTACAACCTTTTTAAGTACCCCTAGGGTATGTGTACCCCCAGTTGACAACCACTGGTATTGGGTATGTGCAGAAGTCTTCTAATCTAAAGCACTGCATTTCAAAGGTCTCAGTTCATTTTTCCAGTGTGCTAGTGAGTGCCCAGGTCTCACAGTGATAGAGAGCTGTTGAAATGACAACAGCATATAGTAGGTAGAGTTTCATTTTCATTGTGATGTTGCTGCTAGTCCAGATTTTCTTCAGCTCTGCTAGTTGTCCAATGCTGATGGCTATTCTTGTTTTTATTTCTTTTTCTGATGTATCATCTTCTGTGGTGATTGCTCCAAGGTATTTAAAGTGTTACTTTATAAATGTGTATGTGGCAAACATTTACAACATGTCTATGAACAGTCCATGACCAAAATAATTTCTGATGTGGATGTTCCAGAAAAAGAATCAAGAGATTGTGGATGCTGTTGAAATGGATTCATAGGTTTTAGTCAAACAAGTGTCTATAAATATTTGCTTGTAGTAGGCACCTACCTCTAAGCAATGAGGTAAGCAATGAGGCACCTACTTCTAAGCAATGAGGTGAAAGTGGAAAAGCCAGACTGAATATCAGGAGAAATTTCCTTGCACTGCATGCTTCCTGCATGAGAGATATTCTGCATCATTTGGGAGTTTTTGACTACCATAGCTTCTCATATACAACAAGTTCTCTAATAAAATATGTGCCTTGTTTTTGAAAGCCAAAATAAAAAAAAAAGTAAGGTGAACCTCTGACAGGGGTGGTAGGTGGAAGGAAGGAAAAGTATCCACAGCCAACAGCTAGGGAGCCCTGTGTGCAGCGTGTGCAGCTTTACTTTTGGTTTCCCCTAAGCAGTGTATTAAGCAGTAGAAACCACTGTTGCCATATTCCCTCAATTATAATGTACACTCTGATTTCCAGCAGCTGAATTCCGGGGAAAAGGCATGTAGCATATGCAAGAAAATATGGCATTTTGGGAACAACACTACAATCTTTACTCCAGTAATAATTCCAGAAAGTTCTGCATTGTCAGGTGGATAAAGAGGATGACAGAGGACACTTCCTCTCTCTGATTTCTGTGATGAATATCCTGAAGTAATTTCTCCGAGTTCCCATTGTTTTCAGTTGTGGATGAGGAACTGCAGGATTTAGCCAATAGGAGTCCAAATTTTTAGGACTGAGGAAAAGCTGAGTCAAGTCTGCATAATTTTTCTTTGTGCCTCCAGGTACAATGCATGGTATTGATACTGCATTTTGACTGAGTTAATCTTAATAATTGGAAAGATCTTTACTAAGGTTTTCTTTAAAAACAAATGCAGTCCAGTTCAATTCTGTTACTGCAGCACTCAGCAGCAGACAAAGTCATAATGTATTTTGCAAGCAGTCTGCAAATTCTGTAATGCCGTAGACAAAGTCTATTAATATAAAAGCACAGCACGCACAAGACTAGACATACTGATCTCTTTAGTCCTGACCTAAAACTTTATGTTTAAAAAAATGCTTTGATTTTTTGTCCTTTAATGATGCTTAATCCATGCCCACACTTGGATATTTATTACAGAGGGTTTTTTTTTTTTTGTGAAGCAGGCATCTTGTTTAGCTTTTATTCTAGTTATGTCATATGTGGTTAAAAGTCTTGTTGGAGCAATCCCTGTTCCCTTTCATTGTCATTGTTAATAAGATGAATGATGTAAGTCAAACAATTAAAGTATATGTTAATAAATGTGTAACTGATAGACATTTCTGCAGCTGATGACTTAAAACATTCTTATTAATATTAATATTCATTATATGCTAAACTAATTATGGTTCTAAAAATAAAACTCTCAGGAAAATATAAATTATTTGAAATGATGTTTAACTCTATTAAAATATAGACACACTGAATTTTCCATGAGGGTTTTTTTCCGTAAACAGTTGTTGATTAGCCTAGTGTCTGATGTAGTGATAAAATGCTCAGGGCATTCACAATGTCAGGATGGTCTGAGACAGTCAGTTACTCCCAAAGAATATTAGATGACCATGTAGTTCAAAGGTATCTCCTAGATTGACACTGCCTTGTACATCTCAGCTTGAGAGGAGAAATGAGCTCACTGGATTATAGGCTTCTCTTACAGACGAATGGAATGGAGCTCTTGGGCCACTGGTCCAGTCTCCTGTTATCAAAAGCAGCCATGTTGTATGATACTTTCATAAAATAGATCAGGGTCCATCCTTCTTTTTATACCCACTCCTCTTGTTCTATCTCCACAGCCACCAATCTCCCAACCAGATCTTGATGGTAGTCATGATGAGAGATTTATGAGGGAGTCATGATAAGACCTAGGAGGCATAATCAATTATTAGGGATCTGTGGGGCAAGACTTATGAGAAAAGGCTGAAAGAACTATTTAGTCTGGGGAAAAGAAGACTGAGGGCAGATCTGATAGCAGTCTTTAAATACCTGAAGGGTGATTACAGAGAGGATGGAGATGGGCTTTTCTCTGTGGCCATAGGGGATACGCCGAGGAACAATAGTTTCAAGTTGCAGCAGGGGAGAATTTTGTTGGAAATTAGGAGGAACTTTTTTAGTATGAGGGTAGTCAAGCATTGGAACAAGCTGTCTGGAAGTTGTGGGAAATCCATTCTTGGAAGTTTTCAGGAGCAACTTACAGCATGGGCAACAGGTGCCTCCCGAGTCTGGGGGGGGCACTTGTAGTATGAATTTTTACATATTAGTTATCATGCTTAAATGATAATAGTATTGAACTGATCAACCTCTATGATTGTATTAGCCTCATTTTTCTTTGTCTTTTTGAACAGTTTTATGAACAACTAAGACTCCATTTTGTGCTTGTTCCCTGCTTGACATAAGTAGATTAACTTTGTATGCCCTGTATACGTGAGTGTCTGTGTGAGAGGGTGAATGATGAAAGAATGGTAACTATTTCCATGAAAACAGAAAAAGATTTAATTGATTGTGTAAGCAACAAGGTGCCGATGTATGAGTTACCAGATAGTAAACTAATTAAGCTAATTAATGGATGGCTGAAGAATTCATCTGTGATCAGGTACAAAGAAGATAGTAAGAAGAAGGAATTTTGCATATCCTGCCATTTCAACTACACAGTGCTTCAAGGCAGACATACTTAATGCACAATGCTTCAAGACATCTACCACATCCATGGACCCCAGTGCAGCATCCCAGCTGCCTGCCACAGCTGGCCACCCATCACAGAGCCTGGACTGCTTGCAGCAGGCAGCAGGGAGATGACAAGGGTTCACAGAGCTCTGGCCCAGCTCATTACCAGTGGCAGGTGCATGCATGCCTTGAGGCAGACAGCTGGGAAGGGGCTAGGGCTCCACTGCCACAACAAGGATTGGGCCCCTCGTGGCTCCCCTGCTATTTGCCTCAAGGTGCTTGTGCCAAGCAAAATGCCTTCATGTGCCATGCTCTGGCACATGTGCCAGGGGTTGCCTACCTCTGATCTAGAGCAGGTGTTCCCAAACCCCAGGCCATGGCCTGGTACCAGGCCGCAAAGGGTTGGCTGCCAGTCCACAGGAGGATTGGCTGCCGCAGACCGGAAGTGACCGTGGACCAGCAAACTGTGGACTGATAGTGACTGGCATACTGCAGCCAACCTTTTTTTATACTGCTGATCCACAGTTTGCCAGTCCATTGTCACTTCTGGTCTGCGGTTTGTGGTCCTCAGCACAAAAAGTTTGAGAACCCCTGAGCTAGAGGCTCCAGTCTCTCCATCCCTCCTCTGGCTGCCATTTCCTGCTGGTGCTTCAGGGTGGGGGGAAGTGTAACTCACTGCATGGGCAACAGAGGTTGAATCCAGGGTTGTGTGAGCACATGGGGCAGGTTTGGGGCTAGGGAAAAGATGCCCATGGGGGCACATGGTGCAGCGGTGTGGGGGTGCCTGTGTGTGTAGGAAATGCAGCAGTAGTGGAGGTCATGTCTGCACAGGTCTCCAGTGCAGCAGCACAAGTGTCTGTGTGGCCTGGGAGCCTGTAGCTTGCCTGTAGGTTGCTTGGAAGTTGGCCAACCCTTTGCTACTTCATCCCAGTACAGAGATGGCCAACAAACAGGATTCCAAATGGCAGGGAGGAGGATAAAGATAAGAGCTAATATGATCACACTAGCCAATTGCCCATCAAGAGTGACTGGGGGCAAGAGGGGAGGAGGGGGCTGGGCTAGAGTGCCACCACCTAACGCCCCTTGCTGCCACTGTTCTGCCCCTTCCAGGAAGTGGGGTGGGGGAGCTCCTGTCCAGTCTTTGGTGCGGCTTGCAGGGAGCAGGGTGGGGGAGCTGAGGCCAGCATCCTCAGCGCATCTGCGGAATAATGGTGGTGCTCTCCCATGCCTGGAGCATTCTGATTGGCTGTTTCCATCAGCCAATCAGAGTGCGAATAAAGCGTTATGGACAGACAGACTTAGGCTTTTATAATATTGGAATGGTGACTCTGTTTAAGCATGTATTCATCTTGGTAATTAGGTAAATTTATGCATACTGCAAATATGATGAAATCAGACTCATTCTACAAGTTAGAGAGTAATTCATTTTTCATGCCCTTTCACACTGGCATCTGCCCTGCAACTCCCAATACAGATGTCAGTTTTGGTGGTGGTACTGGTTTAGTGAAGCAGATATGTGTTTACTCAAAACAAAACAGAGAGAAAACAGTCTTAGTTCACACATTTCTCAGCCTAGTGATCAGATAGAAACAACTTCTGTTCTGTACCTATCTGAACTAGTGCTCTAGAGATTCTGGAGGTTAGATATTTTATATCTCTTTGCCAGTTTTGTAAGCCAAGCAATGGCTCCTGAACACAGCCTTTGCATTGCTTGACCTATACATCCTAGAGAAACACACATCACTAATTAGGGAGAAAAACCAAGTGTCATTCCAAACACTATTCTTAATTCTTTAGCACTTGCTCCACCTTGTTGGCAGCCAAAAATATCATTGCAATGCCATTTCCAGCACTTTGTTGCTTTCTGTCACCACTCACTTCTCACTGCAGGGTTTCAGACTGAAAAGCCTAGTGGTCATATTGGAATCAAGGATCATAAAACTTCACATTTTCAAAAGAAATATCCTTGGCCAAGATTCCGTTTTTCTCCTGCTGGCTAAACTTCTAAGTGGCATAGCTCATAAATTTATAAATTAATAAATTAATAAAATAAAGTGCAATTAATAAAATAAAGTTAAAATGACATGCCTGGCATTGTTTAGTGAGGACCATAGCATGCCACCAATGCTGAAAAAAGCTACTTTATGTGGCTGGCAAAGACAAATCCTCTGGCAAGTTCTGTCTCTACCAAGAAGTATTTTCAGTGACCCGCGAAGTATTTATCAGCTCTGATAAGGGCAGGTCACTGAAAATACTTCTTGGTAGAGACAAAACTTGCCAGAGAATTTGTTAGATGAAATTTTCTAATTCAAAGGTTAAGTCATAGTCTTCTCATTGTTCTGTGTGGAGAGTTGAGAAATGGTCAAGCTATTAATTGGGTTAATTGCTAAGAGAGGAAAATGTAACAGAATGTACTTTGTGTACAGGTTTGTTGTACTTTGTCCCACAGTGATACATGTGAATGAAATTAGATGCAGAGACATTTAGTCTTTGGAGGCTGCTTTTCTCTCTGGGGGATAGGGATAGGGTACCTTGTTGCTCATTAAGATCAAAGACAAAGATCTTTGCCTTTTTGTAATTCCAAAGCCTAACCCACCTTTGTCAGTAGAAGTTG
Source organism: Gavialis gangeticus (assembly GCF_001723915.1). Classification (NCBI taxonomy): domain Eukaryota; kingdom Metazoa; phylum Chordata; order Crocodylia; family Gavialidae; genus Gavialis; species Gavialis gangeticus. The sequence goes on from NW_017728992.1 coordinate 154,939,677, forward strand.
GCTCCTATCTTGGATGCAGGGCTTTAAAATAGGAGGAGAAGCTCAGTGATTTGGATTGTTCCCTGGGCTATATATTAATGTTGTTATAGTCATGTCTTGAGACTCTTTTTAGTTGGAGCCTATTGTGTAAGACCAGGGTGTCAAATTCACCTGGCCCTGCAGGCCAAATAAATGGCATGGCACCAGTCTCTGGTCTGGACTGGGCCCATGGACCAACTCCCCATCCCCCAGCATACCTGATCTAGAACTAGGGGGGCACCCACTGAAATAGTAGGTGACAGGTTTAAAACTAACAAGAGAAAGTACTTTTTTTACACAACACATAACTGTGGAATTCTTTGTCACGGCGGGTAGCGGGTAGAGGTGGATAGCAGAGCCAGGTTAAAAAAGGAACTGGATAAATTCATGGATGATAGATCTATTAATGGCTATTGAACAGTATGGTTGGACACGTTCCCTCTATAGCATCCACTTCTGCCACTGTCAGAGACAGGATACGAGGGCTAGATGGACCATGGGTCTAGCCCAGGTCTAGCCCAGGATAGTAGGGCTAGATGGACCATGGGTCTAGCCCAGTACGGCACTTCTTATGTTTTTATGATCCAGCAGACACTCCAGCTGGTCTGAGACCTATACTGCATGAGGCATAGATCTCATAGACATTTAGATATTAGGGCTGGAAAGGACCTCGGAAGATCATTGGGTCCAGCCCCCTGCCCAAGGGGTAGGAAGTCAGCTGGGGTCAGATCACCCCAGCAAGATAAGCATCCAGAGGTATCGTATCTGCTTCTTAAAAGTATCCAGAGTAGGTGCTTGCACCACTTCTGAGAGGAGTCCATTCCAGATGATGGAGACTTGGACGGTAAAGAAGTTTTTCTGTATGTCCAGTCTAAAATGGTCTTCCAGTTGTTTGTGACCGTCAGATCTTGTCTTCTCTTGGGGTACCCTGGTAAACAGATGTTCTCCCAGTTCCTGATACACACCCCTTACATACTGGATGAGCATTCTGGAGTGACCAGAATGGGTGCCGTGTATAGCATTGTCCAGCTAGAGTGGCAGCCGTACTGCATGTGGTGTCCTCCCCAGCTGGACTGCACTACACATGACACCTGCCCCAGCAGCTCCAGGACTGTGCTGTACACAGTGCCTTCTCCAGCCAATCCAGTCTACAAATGGGCATTCAGTGTGGGTCCTGGACTAGCTGAAGTGGGCACCATGTGCAGCACATGTCTCAGAGTGGGGACCCTGTGTGGCACAGTCCAGCTGGGCCAGATACCACAGGCAGCACAGCTTCTGCTCTGACCAGTCTGCACCACACACAGCACCTGTTCTGTGTCCCAGACTGACTGGAGTGGCTGCAGATCAGGTATGCTGAGGCAGGGTGTGATGGGGAGGTTCTGTGGGTCCAATCCAACCCACAGACTGGCCCTATACCATGAACACAGTGTAGGTCTGATCAGACCCAGAGACAGCAGCACCAGGACCAGATTGTGTGACTTCATGGGCAAGTTCTAGGTCATGGGCCATGTTTGACACCTCTGTGCTGGACACTGTAGTATAGAAAGACACAGTAAGGCATTCTCAGTCAAAGAGTTTATGTTCTGAATAGACTAGACAAATGACCAGAGGGGAAATAAAGGTGATTTATTTGTCATTGGCCTATTGATTTCTCCTGTTCATTAGACCAGGAGTGGTCAACATGTGGGATGGGTGCTACAAGTTTGTGGCACAAGGCAGATAGGGGAGAGAACAGGGAGCACAGCAGCAGACAGGGCAGGGGGAAAAGGGCAAAATAGCAGATTGGACTGGAAACAGGGAGGGAAGCAAAGACAGAGGAGTAGATTATGCAGGGTGCACAGGGGCAGGGAGCAGAAAGCAGATCCACAGGGGAGGGGGACCAGAGTACATTTGGGGGCGGGGGCTACTTTGTGTCACACTTCCCAAAAAGGTTTGCCCTGTTGCACTTGACCATGCTACTATTCCTTTTGTTCCCCCTCCATTTTCAGTCCTGTTCTGGTGGGATACCACCAACAGCTGGAAATAGAAAT
>NW_017728992.1:154946724-154952005 GCF_001723915.1 Gavialis gangeticus
GATTATGCAGGGTGCACAGGGGCAGGGAGCAGAAAGCAGATCCACAGGGGAGGGGGACCAGAGTACATTTGGGGGCGGGGGCTACTTTGTGTCACACTTCCCAAAAAGGTTTGCCCTGTTGCACTTGACCATGCTACTATTCCTTTTGTTCCCCCTCCATTTTCAGTCCTGTTCTGGTGGGATACCACCAACAGCTGGAAATAGAAATAGAAAAGGGAGGAACTATTTAAGCATTGTTTTATTTACAAGCAGGTACAGTCAAAAATTTGTCGGGCTATATCAACAGGCTTGTTGCAGGCTTCTATCACTTCTACCCTTCCATTTCTTAAAATCTTACTGTTTAGATTTGATCAGGGTGAAATGTACGGATGCAAGAACCATGATGGTGTACAACATCTTTGCAGCATTATAGGAATATATCTATAAAGACTAGTACTCATGGCTGGGCATAAGGGCACAAAATCCTTGCCTAGAAGTCTTTGTAGCCCAGTTTGGAAAGCAAATGATTATGCAGGATCACATCTGGCTGAAGATCTCTTTCTTTCAGTGTTCTTTCACAGAACTAATCACTTCGGTGACACACTTTTAGAACATGGTCAATTGATTCCTTTTTCTGAAAATATTCACAGCTAAAATGTAGGAAGCTATTTCTTACACTTTTTTAAAAGACAGAAAGCACAATAAATTCAGCCTGGAATTTGGTCATGCACATGATGCCCAGAATGTACTCAGAAATACCATATTTACCAAAGTCCTTGCATTCCATACATCATTGAGATTTTTGTTTCTATTCTATTATAAAGGGTAAATGCCATTCTACTTAACACTGATTGAAAAAACAGTCAGCATGCCAGGACCTATGAACTTCCAAAGCCATTGATCGGAGCTGAAAAGAACAACCCACTGATTGAACAGTTGTACAAGGGTTTGTGTTGATTTGACAAAATCTGACACTTGGGAGGCTTCATAGGAGGTGAGACAAGAGGAGCAGACACAAGGCCAAAGTTGCAGGTTCTTCATATGGGGTGTTGTCCCCAGGGTTGGAGGTAAGGTTGACAATCCCCAAAAAAGGTTTGTATGCATGGCCCAGGTACTCTGTTGTTAGATTGCTGTAGTGGGTTTCATCCTGGGATTTTACTGCTGTCCAAAGATCATGTAGCCTAGTTTAAGTACATAGATTACCATTGCTGTACAAATCCATAATATGGCTTCAAGAAGAGCTTGAAGGGCCCTTGGAGAAACTGAAGAGCTAGCTAATCCTGCCCTGCCCACATTTTCCCTTCTGTCCTGGAAAGATGCCCTAGTTCAGAAAGCATTGGGAACAGGTAAGAGGGATGGCCAGGGTGTTGGGTGTTGGCAGCTCTGCTAATACAGTGACCAGTATGGGTCATGCTGGAGCAGCAACAGAAGTAGTCCTGCAGAGTGCCCTATTCTGAGTCAATACTCATGTCAGCATCAAGGAGCTCAAAATAGGAGAGAGAGAAATTTCCCTTGAGTCAGGCTCTTACTTGCACAGCAGTGACTTTTCCAGTTCACATTGTTACTTCTGCATCAGTTACACTAAATCAGCATCCCGCTCATGTGTCCATCTTCCTGTTAGTTTTTCCCCAGCAGTGCCTTTGAACATTCATTGTTGGCCTTACTAAAAAAGTTAAGGTAACTCTTGAGGCAAGACTTGGGGCCAGTTCCCTGTTTGTAAGCAAAGTGGCTAACCGGGACTTGCTCAGACTTTAGGCACCTGTGCCACAAAGCACTTTTTAGAATAGCCTGACTCCAGTGGCCAGGAATCACTTAAGTGCCGTATTCATGTGGCACCTACATTTCAGCCTAAAAAGATACAGGCCCTTAAGCTTCCACTTTGGCAGATGTCCAAAAGTGCCCTAGTCTGAAGAGTGAGGAAGAGCTGAATGCCCATGTCAGCTCTGTTTAGCAGAGCACAGTATCCACAATTATCATCACTCAAAGCTGGCTTGAGAAGGAGGGCATGGTGCTCACCTTTTGTATAATACTCTAATCGTTAGAGCACTTACACAGGAAGTAGGAGAGCTGAGCTTTAGGCCTTCCTCTGCCTTCCAAGTCCACATTTAACCCCCAACAGAAGGGTCAAGTAAGTGCCACTGCAGAAAAAGGAAGCTAAGGTTCTTGAAAGTCCACGCATGACATACAGGATCTTGGGTTTATAAACTTTCTGATACTGTCCCTCCACTGAAAAAAAAGACAAAAGACTGAGTAGATTCTGTGTGGACATGAACAAACTGATCAAAGAAAGTCTGTTGCTAAACCTGGCCACTAAATACTTATTGTACACAGCATGTGTCATTGTTAGATCAACTGCTCCCATCAAAATGTGGGTGGTAACAGTGTGCAGTTTAGTATTTTTCTCTGTATCTGTTGTTACACTGGATGTTATATTTAAATATCAAAAGGAAAATGAGGAGACCCAACAAAAAATGATAAAAAAACATTTTTAATATGTTCCAGTGGGATTATGTAAGGCAATATGCAGAGTTATAAAACAGGAAGTGTGATGATGCTCAGCTATGATTCATATAGGCAAAAGAGCTTATAAAAAAGACCTCCTGCCTTCTTTGCTATTGCTAGCCAGTGCCAGTACAAATGATGAATGCTTCCATTCACATGAAGAGGAAAATATTTGTACAAGGAGAAGGATTTGTAGGGAGCAGATATATGACAAGGTTCTTCCTCCTTATGTGCTGAATCCTCAGACTCCTGCCAGCCACTGTGAACTCAAAGAAACATCCCAGACTCTGCTTCTGTGCTAGTGAAATCCAGTGTGTGTCCCCACATGTGCTGCAGACCGGAATCTAGTGCAGATGCCTGTGTCCTGTGCCTAGTTCAACCTCTCTGTAGCTCAATACCTATCACTGAGGGTCATCTGCCAATTCAGAACTCTTGCTCATGAAGCTCCTGTCCTGTTGGTTGCTACTTTTCTGCTGAAAAATGCCAAACAATGGTATTCAAAGGGTTCCACTTTCATTCCTTACATGGTGTTTCAAGAGTGGGTTGACAAAACTTGGCTATTGATGTCTTTCCTGTGGAGACAGCAGCCAGCACTTCCTTCTGCATCAAAGAAGTAACCCATTCTCTACATGTTGCTGATAGGTTGGTTCTGGCATCCAAATACCATATTTTTCTCATATACTATATGCACTGTTTCCCCAAAAATCAGCCCCACAAAATTAGGGTGCATATCTTAAACAAGGAAGCTGCCTACTTTGATTCCTCCTCCTCCATCCAGCAGCAGCATTTTTTCTCAGTTGACTTGATGGCTCATCACTCTTCGCTCCATAGGTTGTTAATGTTCATATCTTTTTTTTAATTGTTTCGATATCCCACCAATCAAGCTAAACTTTCTTCTGCCAGTATTGTTGTCTGCTGACTGTTCCTGATCCCTCTTCTCCTATTTCACAGGCTTGCACACCTTTTAACTCTGTCCCTGCATTATGCAGCCATAACTCTGGAAAAAAAATTTCTTCATTCTGCTTTTCCAAAAAACAAAGTGCATATTTTTTTCTGGGGAGTGTTGTATGCAAGAAAATATGCTATTAGATGAGTGGTCTGCTTCCAGACTCCGTGCCTCTGGGAGTTCTGCAGAAATTGAAACTTCCATCAGGCCTGAGGTTATAAGGTCTCGTATCCAAGTTGGACCTCCTGCAAGGTTTTTGCTCAAGAGGGAGTGGCTTGTGGTCTGACACTACAGCTAAAACAGTGAGGGCATCTCTCGTACTGCTATTTGGCATGACAGGATGTGCTATCAAGCTGTGTTTTAATGCAGAAATGTTAATTGCGTTTTCCTTCAGAACACAGAACCGTGATGTCTTGTCACCACATCAAGGGTCAAAATTGCAAGGAAAAAATATCTTGAAACTTCAAAGATCTCTTTTGAACAGGAAGTACCAACAACGTTTAAAGCAGTCAGGGACATTCAAAGTCTTTGCCCACACTTTCAGATAATTCCACAAGTGAATAGCTAAACAGACAGTTTAAAAAAAATGGTTGATCCCTCTATATTACAGCCAGCATTGGCTGTTTTCCCCAGGATGTTTTAACTAGTATTCAGTCATACATATACTAGTTCCACTTAGATATATAAAGTCAATATTTATTCTTTCAGGCCAAGCTTCAGTGAAAAGTTACATCACTGTGTTTGCGTACTTAGGAAGATTTACAACTTGTCAATGCCCACAACATTTCAAAGCAGTTCTCTTATCACTACAATTACACATTCACACTCCTTGTTATATGAGGGGAAAAAACCCGCTTCAGAACAAGGGGCAATGCACAGCAATTGAAGCCAGTTAGACCAGTTGGATAAAGAAGCAGTATTATAGCAATTAATTTTGTCCCAAATCTGACCTATTTTAACTCTGTAATAGCCTAAATCTGAATGGCCATTTGGCTATGACTAATCTCTGCTTATTACTGAAATATTTAGAACACATGTTTATGTGGGGAGAAAATTTGGCTAAGTATCATTTCGGGGCACCAATTTTTTGGTTGGCACTTCCTCGTTTCCCTCCCTTTGGTCTTCACTGTGGCCACCCTCTGGGGTGGGCACTTTTAATCTATGCTCCTACTGTGTCTAAGGCAACAAGGCCCCTGGCACTATAGTAAGACTCAATCTTTCTCAACTCCTGGATCTGTTCCAGTAACCTCACCTCCAGTTCTTTGGTCTGGTGGCTACTGGGGTTTGAGAGAATCGTAGAACCAGAAGGGACCTGCAAGATCATCAAGTCCGGTCCCCTGCCGTGGGCAGGAAGTTATTGTGCTCAGAGAAGCTCAACAAGGTGCTTGTCCAGTCTGATCTTGAACACCTCCACAGAGGGTGACTACACCATCGCTGCTGGGAGTGTGTTCCAGACTCTGGTGACCTTTTCAGAGAAAAAGTTCTTTCTTACATCCAGCCTGAATTAACCTGCTACTAGCTTATGCCCATTGATCCTCATCCTCCCTTGAGGTGCCTTCCTGAAGAGTTGCTCCCCTAGATCTTGATGTTCACCCCTGATGTACTTGTAGGCAGCTATCAAGTCACCTCTCAGACTTCTCTTACCCCAACTAAACAGGCCCATTTCCTCATGGGGCCTTTCGTCCATGCCTTTAATCATGCAGGTGGCCCTTCTTTGTACCTCCCTGGATCTATTGGCTGAAGTATGTCAGAGTTTTGTTTGCCCTTCTGGCAACCTCATCACACTATTGGCTTATGTTCATTTTCCAGTCTGTTGTGACCCCCAGGTCCCATTCAGATGCTCTGCCAGCCAGT
>NW_017728992.1:154957005-154974617 GCF_001723915.1 Gavialis gangeticus
GACTTCTCTTACCCCAACTAAACAGGCCCGTTTCCTCATGGGGCCTTTCGTCCATGCCTTTAATCATGCAGGTGGCCCTTCTTTGTACCTCCCTGGATCTATTGGCTGAAGTATGTCAGAGTTTTGTTTGCCCTTCTGGCAACCTCATCACACTATTGGCTTATGTTCATTTTCCAGTCTGTTGTGACCCCCAGGTCCCATTCAGATGCTCTGCCAGCCAGTGGGCCACCACCCATTGTGTAGTTATGGTGAAGGTTTTCCCTACCCAGATGAAGAACCTGGCACTTCTCCCTGTTAAACCTCATCTGATTCCATTCATCCCACAGCTAAAGGCATAATTATTTTCACAGTATCATCACTGGAATATGCTGTGCAGGCCCCATATTCCTAAAACTGTCCCTGAGCAAAGCTTATGCCAGACAACTGTTTTCTGTTCTGCTACATTCTCCTCACATAGCGCAGCAGCAGCTAACAAATCTCAGGACCAGCCTCCAGTCTCTGTTACTGAGCTGATGATCATTGATGCTTAAACAGAGAACAACGATGCACAATAGAACGACATTGATTGCCACTGATGGCTAGGGCTCTTACTGCGGATAAATGAATCCACAAATTCCACAGATAAATGAAGCCAGGCAATAGAAATAAAGCAGCATAATGATGTAAAATATGTTCATTGAGGGCTGGGTGCTTCAAACTGTGGTCATTGAATTCCCACTGACCTCTGTGGGATTTTTCACATCTGAAGGACTTTTAGAGTAAGGCTTTTATTTTGATGAGTGCAGTTTAGGTTCATTTTATCACTAGCAGTATGAGACCATCTTTGAATGCCAATTTGACATTGAAGTCCTGCATAAACACTTGCTACATAAACAAGAGCGAGACAATTTGTACTCTAAAGAGCTTACTATTGAAGCAGATAGGACAGATAAAAAGGTTGAGGCAAAAGTATATAATACACCCAGTGATTAGGAGGATGGTGATCAATGGCATCTTAATGACATGATTTTTTTTGGTTGGTTCATTACCTTTTTTTTTTAAGTCCAAGGTTTTCTTGAAAGGTAACCAACTAGTCAGGATGGAAGAGAGATATTGAAGCAGTGTTGCCAATAGTCCATAAATTTACAGACACTTCGTATATAAAACAAGGCCTGTTCATAAATCTATATAAAAAAAATTAAACCATCCATAGAAAAGCTAAGCAAAGCTATGCTAAGCTAAGTTGATTGAAGCTCCATTGCTGGAAAGAAGCTGGAGGCAGTGTTGAAAGACAGAAAGAACAGAGCAGCACCACCTGGTATCTGAGTGAGATCACAGCACCTGCTTGGAGCTCTTGCCAGGGCTTTGTGCCTCATGGAATCCCATTTGCCTGTAATACTGCTCATCTCACAGGTAGGTAGACCATAGTCCTTCTTTGGCAGTCTGCACCAAGATGGGGGGATCAAGGCTTGAAGAGGGGAGCTGGGGGTGAGGGGTACAGTCAGGATGTATCAGAGTGTGGACTCAATAGGAGACCCCTGGGGCAGGGGAAGCAAGATATAAAATCATTGCTGCAGTCAGGCAGGGTTGCCAACCTAAGGTGGTTTTTTATGATCTGCAAATGTTTTACTGACAACCAAGCATTTTTACTGTGGTTGCTGTTAAATTTTTAAATTTGAACCTGTCTCTTACCCAAGGTCTCACAGAAGAGTTAAATTTACATTATGTGAAATATGCCAGTAAAAACATATGTCAATAAAAAAGTTTGGCTGTCAGTAAAAATTTACAGATTTCAGTAACAAAAAAATATCTTGGGCTGTCAATCCTGTATTGAAGGGAAGGAGAGAGGAATCAGAGAAAGAAAGGAAGCATGATGGACTGGGAGAATGTGTGGAGGTTATAACAAATTTTCCAGTGGAAAATGGAAAACTTTTCTGTGGGTAATGTTAATTTTTAGAAATTATTTAAATAAACCTTTTGGTAAGTTCAAAATATTCCATTTTGATTTTGAATTCCAAAATGTTCTTTGAAGTCAAAATTTAAAGTCAAAGTAAAAATGGATATTTTGATTCTCCTGAAGAAGAGGACCACAAATAGTGGTTTGACATTTTCTGAAAAGCTTAGTTTTGTGGCAATTTCAAGATTTTTTGTTTCAATTTTGAATAAGAACTAGGTTTAGAAATCTCTGAAGTTGTAGAGAAACATGCTTGTTCATCAAGTGAAGAGGCTGTAAGGGAGAGGGCAGGTGGGAGCTGTGTGAGCAGCAAATCATTTTTTTAAATGATTGCTGTTTTATGTATTTTCACACCAGGTTTCCCCTCATCCTTTGCCTCCATCCTATTACAAACTGCAGTGGCACCTCCTGTTTTCATTCTCCTACTATTCCTTGCTTCCTTTGTTTCCACCTTCCTTTCCTTTGTGCCATACTTTTTCCTTCTTCTTTTGTTCCCTTTTCCTCCACTCAGCATATATGATCCATTCTTTCTCTGCTCCCACTACTTGCAGTTTGCCTTTTTCCTCCCCCACTCCCCTCCTCCGCATCACATTCCCTCCTCTCCCAGCACTATTTCCTGATTCCCACATCCCATTTCCCTTTGGTGCTTTTTTACTGGGTTTTTAATTGCTGTCCTAGCCTCTGATGCAATTGCAGTTGTAGGTAAACTAGAACCAGGTGGAAATTTTCTGCTAAAATGTTTTTTTTTCAGAAAATTCTGATGGATTGAAAGAGCCATATCACAGGCCTGTGCCATATCAATGCAACTCCCTTTGGGGAAAGGTTTCTTGCCTCAGGCTGTTTGCCATTTTTGGGGTGAGTGTCCTTCTCATCTGTTAGATTTGCACCTCAGTCCCCCACATCCCAACTGAGAGCCCTGCCCATAACACTGAATCTGGCTCAGTCTCTGACCTGGTGAGCACTAAATTATTTATATAAAATAGACAAGATCCAAAAATGGTGAGAAATCCATGCCAAAATAGCGAGTGGCCTAGTGGATATAATGCTCACCTCAAAGGTGGCCACCTCAAAGGTAGAGCAAGGACATGCCCCTGGATCTTCTATATTCTTAGCTGCTGAGCTTTCACTTATTCTGGGCTCATCTTTTCTCCTGCTTTTTTCATAAAAAATGTTGAAAGAGCTTAGTTTTATCCTAACGCAGAATAGAAATTCTCCGAAACGGTGAAAGTTTTCACAGAACAAGAAAGTGGTCTCCAGACCAGCTACAATTCAGAGCCAAGGAGTAGAGAGTCTTTGAAATGTAGAGCAAAAGGATAGGACCTTTGAGGATCCTGTTGTTCTGAGTAAAGATAGCTTGAACCAAAAGTCCTGACTTAAGTCTGCTCAAACTCTGGGGTAGACTGGACCTATAGCTGGCTCCAAACTGTGTGTCTGTTCCCCAAAAACTAAGCCAAATTCCTGGCTCCAAAACCCCCTACACACTTAAACTATAATGCAAATTTTGAACTTTATGACTCAGGCAGACTCTTAGTTTTAAAGGCTGATGATTCTACAATATACTGTAGTTAGTAGTTTCTGCTGTCCAGGGAAACATTTGATAGTTTGTTTTTAAAGGGCACAAATTATACTGAGCTTGAAAAATAGAAGTTTAACAGTTACCTAAGTAGAGAGAAAAAATATAGTTTCTTTTGCAGAGTAGCATTATCTAAGCTTTGACTTCAAAAAGATTTTTTGGCTTTTAAACAAAGCAGTCCTCCTAATCATATGTAGGATAACAGGACTGATAGAACTATGGTAACACTTAATCCAGTTTATGCCCTTTTTCATTTAAACACTAACTGCAAACTGTTTACTGGATGTCTGCTGCTGCCTGATTTACTGTTCTGTCCATGACATTTCCTGCAATAAGTAAAATGTTTTGCAAAAGTCATCATTTATTGCTGTTTTACATTACCTATACACTGTATAAATTCAACATTTGTATAACTTCGATGGAAAGTGGTAACATCATCCTCTCTTTCCATTAGGTTGATACTGGCTGTGTCTACATGAGATACTAACTGTATAGTTATTACTGTGGCAGTAATTTAGTCCTTGTTTATACAAGGACTAAATGACTGTGCAGTAACTGAAGTTACCGTGCAGTAGCATTGCTGAACAGCTTTTTTGTGATCCTGACTGTGCAGTAGGCCAAGATTACCAAGCAGTAGCATCACATCACGATTTCTGTCATGCGATGCTACTGCGCAATAGTCACGGATGACTGTGCACTCAGCATCTCATGTAGATGTTGCCACTGTGACGTACTTGATACAAAGACTCACAACATCCTAGAAAGGGTATAACATAAAAAATGTTTATTTTAGATACAACAGTGATGGTTATGTTATCAATAATATATGATAGCTAGCTGGAAGTGAGCAGTCTAATTTTTAGTACTTGTATCATTAAAAAAAGCTTTTTGGCTATCTCGGATTTCTAGGTATGAAATGCATCATTCACAGTCTGGGAAGAGTTGTTGGGGATTCATATTAACTCTAAACATCAACCATACCTCGCATTCTTTCAAAATCATAGGCCTATCTTCCTCTTCTGATAGGAACATGAGACTGGAAGTGAATTTGTGAGTCGTTCAGTCCAGTCACTTACAATAACAGGAACTACATTATATAGTCCCTTTCATAGACTGAGTAAACTCCATCTTGAAGCCAGTTTGATTTTTTGTCATCACTACTTCTATTGGAAGGTTGTTCCAAAACAAGACTCTTCTGAAGAAGAAGGTTTATAGTCTAATTTTCAGCTGAAATTATTTCATGGTAAGTTCATAGCCATTGCCTTGTGCCAACATTGTCCTTTGCATAAACAGCTGTTTTGTTTCCTGGATATCTTTTTCCTATGGTGTGTTTTAAAAAAGCAGTCCTATTCCCTCTCCATCTTTATTTCGTTTCATTAAAAAAAAACCCAAGTATGTTTAGTCTCCTCCTGTAATATCTGTTCTTCAAATCTTAGTCATATTAATAGCCTTTCTCTGCAGCTATTACAATGTGAGCTCGTCTTTCTTGAACATGAGTGACCAAACTGGTACACATTCCAGATAAGATTTCACCACAGCAAAGGCCTGGGACAGAGGCATTAATACCTCTATATCTACTGGAAATATTTCACTCTATAGTAAAGAAGCACATACAACTATCTCTCCCAAGCTGGCTGGAGCAGTGAGCACTGTCATACTACCTGGACACTAGTCGTGGAGGATGCAGTTTGTACTGAGCAATAGGCTGTAGGGTGAAATAAAGTAGGAGAGTACATGTTCCATCATTATACTGTTGTAGCACGCACCTCTGTATAACTACTTCCCCATTCTGAAAAGTAACTTAATCCTGAAGTGGAATGACCTACATTAGTGTAAAGCTGCATATCATGTGCCTACTCCACTTTTACTATGGAGTAAAGTAAATTTGCTCCATGAGGGACATGTGTGTCCACACTTCTCGTGTACTAAAACTGGGCATAAAGTTTACAAGTCTCTCTAAAGGTCTTCTTGTCAGTCATTCCAGCCTTGTTTCCAGAAGGCCAGTACCCCACATACTCACTCAGCTGTAACCCATCCATCTAGAAGAGTCCCTCCCAATGGTCAAACCACTTAAAATATTCTATACAGCACCAGTCTTTGAGTCATCTGTTTATGTCCATTATTTTAGCATTCTTTCACTCTCCTTCTCTAGGCACTTAAAGGATTTCACGTATAATTTCCTGAATTTATACTTCTTTAAGAATTTCCCCAGCTTGGCATAGTTAGCTCTGATCTACTGTTCAGGACCTGAGTTGTTCCTCTCCTCCTCTGTTTCCCACTTGATTGCTGATACTGTATCCTGCCATACATTTGCTATACTCTGGATGGTTGATATGATTCTTGACTGCGTTTGGGGCAGCTCTAAGTTGTTTTGATAGTTTGACAGAACCATGGATGCAGCAACTTGAGATATGGAAAATAAACAAACTATGGCAAATTTAACAGGGATGGGGACTTACTGGGCACATCTACATGTACCTTAATGTGCTTTTCCTAATGCACATTAAATTTAGTACTTCCAATATGAGGTACTAAATTAATTACTATTAGGCTGTGCTAATGTGCAATAGCGAAAGTGCACGCTTTTTAGAGGATGCTTAATGTGCAATAGCCTATTTTACTGCTCATTAGCATAATAACATTTTTTTGTGCGCCTCTTTAATACACAGTAAAATTAGCTACTGCACATTAAAGTCCATGTGTAGATGCACCCACTGTGTATTCACTGCTCCACACTAACTATCTATGTTCTGGGTGTTATCCTCATTAAAAATGGGACTAAGTTACCACACTTCATCTTTCATTTATCACGGGTGAGAGCAAGCACAGAATGCTACTGTAACACAGCAGCCCCTGTTCCCCTTTTCATACATTGCAATTTGGTCTTTTGTCCACAGTCTTAGAGAATCTGACAGGCAGCCCAGATCTGGATCTAGATTATAGTCGATACACAATAATGGGTAACATCACATGATAACACAGAGGGAACTGCAGTAAAGATAGCAACTCGCTTTCTGTTTCCAATGAGCAGGCTCATAACACTTCTAGTTAGTGATGCTGCTACATTGATGCTTTGCAATTCTTCGGGAAATTGCTTTGCAATTCTTCCTAGGTGCACACACCAACACATTATGTGGATATTTTGTACCTACATACTGTGATCTACCTGGCATAAGTTTGGTTCAGCATGTAGGATATTATAAACTTCATTGTTAACTGAATAGTTAGTAAGTGCTAAAAAAGCTAATGGTAAGTTTAGAGGCATGAGTCCAGATGTGCTAGCTTTGAAGACATCCATAATATGTCCAGGAGGTACTTACATGTCATTTCATGTGCTCTGGAATTGCGTACTTTTCTGCTTCCTTTGGAGGATGAAGCAAAATTACAGTCAGAGTGCTCAAAAATGAGTTCAAAGAGGTCATTTGCAAGAGCTCTATTTTCAGGCAAATATCTGAACGGCTGCTGTGGTGATTACAAGGCAATACAGTAGAGATGACTGTGGAAAGAAAACATCTGTAATCAGGCTCTAAGTAGCATGCTGGTTTGCAGCACAGAAAAAAAAAAGATGTATTTTAAGGCTTGCTCAGTGACTATGAAAATTGATACTGTTGGAATAGTTACAGGCCTGGCCAAGAGAGGCATTTTGTAAGAAAATGAAGACCCCCACAAAATGAACAGAGTGCACCTTGGGACCAAAGTTATGAACATCAAAGGTGGTGCACACAGCTTACTGCCACAAAGCAAACAAGAACAGCTGTAATCAGCAGTTTTCAATAGCTAATGCTGTACTTTTCTCTAGTATCGTTCACTCTTAAAATTGCAAAGAATTGCTCTATGGGGTAAAGATACCAGCACTGTGTCAGTAGGCAATGCCTCCCTGTACCACTTTCCCTAATGTTCTGTAGGGAATGAAGTCTAACAAAAGGCAGCTATTTTCTAGTGGAACAAAAAGAAAGTTCAAGTCCCTCCAAAGTCTCTTGCAGAGAGCTGAGAGTGGGGTCTGCTCTGAGAACCACTTGCACACTATAATTCCTAGCTGCTGTGGCCATTCCTTCTTCCTGGTCCATGATCCTAAATTTTGGGATTGTGCTGGACAACAACCTTTCTCTAGTGCAAGTCTGACAATTGAACTTTCTAGCATCACTGCTCTGTACTAGACTCTCACTGCAGGTGGATTCTACCTGTAATGAGCATACACCTCCCCCAGGAGAAGAGGCAGGTTGAGTCCCTTTCTGCTGCGTTCAGTGTTTCTCTTTCTGACTTCCATCTTATCTAAGCTGAGCATCAGCCAGTTTTCTCTGAGCCTGATGTCAGTTCCTGGAAAATCTCAGGGCACCTATACACAAGCAGCAAGGCAAGTAAGTGTGGTAATTACCATGCTCCAGTAGACTCCAGCATCTCGTGTATCAGCATCCCCGTGTTTAAAAATGGTGACAGGGGCGCTTTAACGAAAACTTGTTCAACAAACTTTAGTTAAAATGTCCCCACCGCCATTTTTAAGCATGGGGGCATTGATACATGAGACGCTTCAGGTGCCTTAATTACAGTGGATCTCGGAGCATGTGTATAAACACCCTATGAAATCTACCATGCCAAACGTGTGAATCCTATTCATTAACCTACATTGCCTGCCTAATTGTGCAGAAAAAACGGTGTTATTAAATTACCCTTACATGAAAAGATGCATTATGAAAAAAGGAGCCCAGTGAAATTTTTATGAATAGAGTCTAGGACAATAAATGTAAGGCTTTAAAAATTAGACTTGGCAAAAATGCATTGCAGATAAAATTGATAAGAAAAGCATAAGAATAATATCAATATGTTATTTCTCAAGGAAATGGAAACATTTTTATAAGAGTCATTTCTAATATTTCAGGGGTATCTAATAAGCAAAAGAATATGTTAAACCTTGCAGGCACCAGCCAAAAATGAAAGAAAACAGGTGCCTGCTAAATCAGGTCTTTTAGCAGTCATTGGCACCACAAGGAGCTCCCTGAGCTGGAGGCTATGAAAATCCCCATGTCCTGGGAGCTTCTGCCCTAAAATGGTCAGTGTTTTCTGCTCCCAGCCCTAGTATGCTGCCAGACTTGGAGGAGGATTTATGTGGGTCATTAGGTCCAGTGACCCCCTTCTAGGGAGAGGAGAACAGTTACAACTTGGAGGGGCCTTGCTGTATTGTCATCAGTTTTGATGCCGTGTTCTTTGTGTCCCTCTTCTACCAAGTGCAGCCCTTCAGCTTTCTCTCCCAGCTGGCTTTGCTTCTCTTGTCCCTGCTTTTCCTCTTCTGCTGCTCCTTGTTTTCCTAGTCTCTTATCTTACTTAAGTAATCTCTTCTTCTCCCCTGCTTCAATCTCTTTGCTTAACCAGGATAAGTATAATAATTTATGTCTTTAACATATGTACATAGTAGATAAATATTCTAAGAAAAGCTAGAACCAGCTACATGTGTGACTACCTGTCATTACACTTGTCACTCTGCTTGTACAGATGAAGCCCTTGATCTGTTTTATATTTTAGAACTTGTGTGCACTACATAATAAACCTGAATTATGACAAGTGGTGTCCCTAACTGAAGCCATGTCCATACACAAAAAACTGTAGCTCAGGTGTGGTGGTACTTGACTCCAGTAATTTTTTCTCTCAGGGAAGCAGGCTAAATATCAAGTGAGTAGGAGTGGCACTTTTATATTGGATATATTACGGATGTCTGCACTTGTATATGTGCTCCGAGATGTTCTGATTAGATTAATCGAGACTGCTGGAACAGTCTAATCAGAACGCTCCAGTGTGCTGCAACGTCTCGTGTACTCAGTGTCCCACATTTCAAAATGGTGGCAGGGACACTTTAACTAAAGCTTCTTGAATAAGCTTAAGTTAAAGCATCTCCACCACCATTTTGAAATGTGGGACACTGAATACACAAAAAGCTGCAGGTGTTTTAATTAGAGCAGCTCCCAAGAGGTGCCCTGTGTAAAATGCCCCACCCTGGAGCATGTGTACTATGTGCCCAATGTCTCCACAGTGCTTCTCAATTAGCTGTCTTTGAGAACCACAACTCCTCCAGTGCACTCCAGAGAGGGGCACATAATTTATAGGGTGGATCAGCATATTGAAACTTAAGGACCCATGGGATCTGATTCCTGAAGCCTTAGTGCCACACATGAATAACTACCAACTAGTGTGAACACATCAGTCATATGTTTTGTGGTACAGCTGCTGTTGCTAAATGTAGGCTAACCTAAGAAAAGTAATTCAAGCACAGCTAACTCAACAAACTGCAAGGAAAATATTAGAGTACAAGCTTTTAGGACAGGGCTTTTTCTTCCCCTGGGTTGGGAATTGTAGGGGCTAATACTATGCAAGTTTAATACATTTGTGCTGCTTTCCTTACAGTGTTAACCTTCATTTTTTCTCTTACTCCTTTCCCATTAAGTGTTTTATATTAGTCTCCGATGCATTATTTTCACTGCCTTTTATCCACAACAATATTTCACTCACTCTAGATTCAAATAAAGTGGCTTGATCTTACCTTTGTAGCCTGTAAGGAAATTCAAGGTGAATCAAGTGTCATTAGAGTTGATGTCCTTGGACATGCATAGATGAAATGAGAGCTCTAAATTGAAGCGGTGGGTTTTTAAAAACACCGCTTCAATTTAGGGCCAATTAAATCCCCGTGTCGTGCACACACCCGACTTACCTGCCTCTCCCATGGTGGGGAGGGGAGGGGGAGCTGCCGGCAGTGGAACAGTTCCTGGGCTGCAGGGGGGACTGGTGCTTCCCTCTGTGGCAGCAGAGCCCCCCCCAGCGGCACCCACATGCAGGCACCTGGCTCTGGCGGTCCTGTGGGGCACAGCAGCCATGAAGGAAAGCACCGGGCCCCTGTGCAGCTCAGGCAGGCAGGCAGACTCTGGGGGGTGGAAAAAATCAGGCTTGCCACTTTTTTTTTCCCTCTCTTGGGCCTGCCTTCCTGGACTGCTGCCAGACTTCCTGCAGGGCCAGACTGCCTGCAGGGCTTCCTGCAGACCCCTTTTGCTGCACAGAGCCCGGCGCTTTCCTCTGTAGTTGGTAGGGCAGCAAACTAAAACTCCTTAGAGGAGTTTTAGTTTGCTGCACCCCAAGTCATTTAAGGTACATTACGCCGCCAAATTTGCTACAGCAGCTGTAATTAATGTCACCGACATATGCAAAAACTGACACCAGTAAGGGGGTGCAAAAGCATTCAGCCCACTTTAAAGTGTCACGTACTCATGCCCATCATTTCATCTACACACGGCCCTTGGGAATGCCTGGAATTTGCATTTGTGTAACTGGTCCCAATTTATTGTTGCAGAATTTCTGTTTATGACATCAAATCCTATTAGCTGCCTTGAAAGAATTAAAATGCAAAGGCATTCTTGGGCAGTATAGTTCATTTTGTTCTATATTCTTTAGATTTGTATTCTACATGTTACATGTTGCTATTCCATTTGTTTGATTTATGCCCATTTTCATAATGTCCAGAGACTTTCTAGCCACTTCAAAGTAACTTTTCTAAAGTAATTTCATCTTTGTAGCCACAAGTTTTGAATATGTAAATTATAGTATCTAGATAGCTGATATAATTAAAGAGGCCAGATGAAATTTAATCTTTCTTGTTTTACAGGCTTTTCTATAAGAGGACCTATTCTACCCTTGCAGTTTTGGATACATTTATTCCAGAATCTGATGATCTCCTTATAAAACTCCACTTCCAAATCATATCTATACTAGATCTGTTATCTTTTCATGTATTAACAATTTTCTGAGAACTGCGAACAGTTGATCTTTCAGTGGGATTGCTATATTAGAGAGAGTTTTCTTCTCTTAATTTGTAGATTATTTGGTTTTGTCTTTATTACTTGCTTTATCACTTTTGGTGGCACAGGGGGAAGGACTAGATCAGAGTGCGCAAAATATGGCTCACGGGTCAGATCTGGCCTGGCAGGCCATTCCTTCCGGCCCGTAGGACCGCTAAAAAATTTAGAAAGTTAATATTTATCTGCTCCTGGCTGCCTGTCAAAGATGACAGTGGCAGTAGGACCCAGGGGAAGCCGGCAGAATGCAGCAGAAAGGCCGGCCTGGCCCCACCCCGCCTCCAGCCCCCTCCTACCCCTGCCCCATGCAACCAGAAGCCTCTGCCTGCCGTCACTTTCACTGCTTCCCTGCACACCTGCTAGCTGCTCCAGCACCATGCGGCCTCCAGCTGCATGATCAGATTGTGGGAACATGGGACCTGCGCCAGTACCCTGGAGCCAAGAGCTGGAGGGATAAAGTGTGTGTGTGTGCGCGCGCGCGCACGCGCACACATGTGCAATGAGGGATGGGGAGAGAAAGACAGAGAGCAATGAGGGAGGCACAGAGTGTGTGTGTATGTGTGTGTGTGTGTGTGTGTTCATAGGGTTCACACACACCCCACCATACACAAGCACCCACACACCCTCCCACTGCCATACACGCAGACCTTCACACCCACATCCCTCACACACCCCAGCCACCTCCCCCCATACCCACCCACAACCATCCATTCCAGAAAACCCCCACACCCTCCCCCACCTCCCACATACCCACACACCCACAGCCCTCCCCATGCCTCCCACCCACCACAATATACACGAGTAAGACTTCTTTTTAAGCTACTGTGCAATCACCTTGATGTACACTACACAAATACATGTAAATCAAGACAAAAATATTTTTTGAAATCAATTAATGTTGTAGATGTTCGATTTTTAGACTATAATTTGGTATTTTTCTGGTTCTGAGATGGCAAAACCCCTTGCTGAGAGGAGTATTTCTGGGGGCAAAGGGAGGGACTTCTGGTGGCAAAGGTCGGGGGTTAGGAGGTGGGACTTCTGGTCCCAAGATGGCAACCAGGGGACGGGGCACCTGTCAAGGGGTGGGGCTACCCATGTGGCCCTTAACAGCTTGCCAAAACTCAGTAAGCATCCCTCCACCCAAAATAATTGCCTGCCCCTGGACTAGATGAACCAGTAGAGGTTCTATTCACACAATCATTTAGACTAAACAACAGCCATTATCCGCTTCACTACAAATCACATGACAATTCATTAGCCATTTTTCTGCTGCAATAACTTGCCTAGAGCAGTCTTTGGAACTGCACTCTTTGCTATATCCAGTCCCTTTGTGCTACCCTCTGATTCCATTTACTGGGCTGAATATGTGACAGACTTACCTATTTCAGCCATTCTGTATTGTTTGGCAGTTCAAGGACATGCTGTTCAGCTGCAGGTTCAAAGATCTGTTGTTACATGGGGTTTTTTTAATCTTTTTTGTTTTTGGAATATGCAGTGTAATGAGTCAGGAATGTTTTTCTTGGCCTAGGTCATTTGCAGTTAGAATGTGTACAGACTATACTCATCATTCTGGACATTTTCATGCTTTTTTTTTTACACCACTGCCAAGTGCTTGCGTGTATAGATGCAGCTGATCAGTGGTGTTGTATGTTACTTTCTATACCAAATTCATAGAGGATGTAATTCTGCTACTTTCTTTAACCCAGTGTCCAGTTATATCCTTTTAGCTCCATAAGCATGAGTTCTCTAGTGTAGGCCAACTTGATAGCCATCAAAGACACAGGGACTTCTCCAGGACTGAGACTGTCATGGGCTTCAGAGGCTTGGGGCAAAGTTCCTCTGTCCGAACGAGCAGGTAGCCTAGATCTTGGAGCCTCTTGCGGTAGATTTTGGAGCCTCCTGGAATTGATCCAAGGCTGGGGTAGGGGGCTGAGTATCCACGTGCATGCATGCATGTGCCCCAGCCCAGCAGATCAGTCCATCAGGGAGGGAAGGGCGGGGGCTAGATTGAGGCCCCCTTGGTAAGGGACAGTGCTGCAGAAGCAGAAGTAAGTTGAATGGGGCCCCAGCCAGGTGGGACTTACCTGCTGGGGAGGCGCACCCCCAAATTAATTTTTTCTCCCCCTGCCTTGATCTGCTCCTCCCCCTTCCCTCCCCACAGATTTACCTGCTGGGTGGGGGGAGGGAGGATGACGGCAGCACACAGTAGATCTTGGGTTGCTTTTAAATGCCAAGGGTAATCTCCTACTTAAAGAGGTTGGAGACCACTTGTGTAGCCTATTGGTCAATTGGCATGACACCTCCTGTCTGCCCAGTGCACCTGGGATATTGGATAGGTACGGGCACTACATGTGAACAGAACAGTTTTAGCTTCAGCTTGGAGAAATAACAAGTTTCTTTAAAACAAATAAAATGTTCCCAGGCTATCTGCAAATCTGTCGAGCAAGAAGAATGAGAAAGCACCTGTGTACTCTCATGAAACATGTCAAATGAGCTTTTATTGGCTAGATTCCTAATCTTGTTTACATTCCCCTTGTGCCACTTCACACACTTGATATGGAAGATCTTATGCCAAAAATGCCTTATAAGCAAAGAAAGAAAGAATCGGCAACATGTTTTCATCAGTACTAATAGGCAAAAACAAGATGGCTTATGTAGATCATGATCATGCATCACTCTGGCAATTGGCTGAATATCTACAAAGTATCTTTCATGTCTAATTCTATGAAAAGTACTGATGTACTGTACTTTGAAAGCTGGACTAAGGACAGTTTTCCAATAGCTGCAATTCCATGGCATTTGTTCTGCAAACACAGATAAAGATCTATCTCATTTTTAAAATAAGCTTATGTTTACACAAAAAATATACCTAATGGCAGTTTAATGAATGCATGTCATGAATTTTAGAGATAAAGGTTGAAGCTTGATGACTGTTTAATCTCATAAAGAGAAGTAGGATGTATTCAAATGTTTTTGCTGTCTTGGAGCCTAACAGTGAGAACTCCACATACCTATGTGTTGGCCTACATTAGGCAGGAGCCATCAAAAGGAACAGAGCTAGAGGACATATTCTCAACCTATTTCATCATTGAACCAGTTGTATAGTATTGTCTCTGGCAGGAAAGTTGTGACTAAAGTCCAAAATTATCAAAGATATTTTAAAAGTTTATATACTGGTGGAAGAAGAACAAAGTTGTATTTGAGAACAAATCCTGCTCCAGTTATTCAAGGTCCCCTATAAATTGCTATGCAAGGTGGGAATGTATTTTGATATCACAACCAGGTTCTTCTAATTGTCCTCTGTTAACAGCTCTGATTCTCATGGTTTAATACGTACAGAGTAGCTGATTCATTCATTCAGCTGATTCGTTCGTTTGCGATAGGAGAGGGGTTGTGATATATATGCCTGTTGCTCATGGCTAAAAAGTGAATTTAGGACAACATTTTAAAGATTATGTATGTGAATAAGGTTGTAAAGTGGTTAACTTCAGACAACCAAGCTCTGTATATTTGGTCTACATTTTCTTTTCAGTCTTTACAGTGCTGCTTATATGTGATCTATTGTGAAGGTTCAATCTTGAGAGGTAAAACTACTAGCAGAAGTCAATAAATGTCAACAGAGCATTGACTCTAGCAGAAGTCAATAAGGAATTATGTGCATGAGGCCAACCTTTAGCTCCAGAGGTGGAACAGAGCAGCTGTGGCTCAGAGGGCACCATCAGACTGCCGTGATACCAATAGCCACAGTGTGGTTAGCTGCTCCTGCAGTGATGGCTATTTCTGCATTTCCCCCAAAATCCCCAAAAAGATGGCACCAGGGACTGCTTCTCCAGTTGCATCCCCTCACTTACACTATTGTCTGTCCCTGAAAAGTGAGGAATTCCGATCACCATGCTAATTTCCAGAAGAACCTGGAAACTATAGGGTGGTAGTAAAGCATGCTGCAGAAAAAGAGTAATAGAGATTGCTTGCTTTCCTTACTACAGATCCAAACAGAATAGGACCTACTTTCTGTCAGGGGAGACGTGAAGAGCAGCAGCCTGCTGACAGGGACTAGACTGAGTGAAGCCTTGCAGTCATGGTAAAAAGAGAGCCATTAGGGAAGCCTGAGAGGATGGACTAGTGAGAAGGCAAGCAGACAAGTGAAAGTAGAAGCCTGGAAGAAGGAAGGATGTGAGCATGTTGGAGGTGGATGTTGGCCGCTTAATTGATTTGGGCTTCAGCACTGGAGGAAGAGGTAGAGAGAAGGTCAAGGCTCTCCTGTGTTTTCCTGGTGCCACCCTGAGGTATACTTACTGAAACACCTGCAACCAAATGCAAAATACTCCTTTTAGAACCCTAGCAGCAAGAAGTCTGAACACTTGCTACAAGCAGAGTGAGATGAAGTCCCAAAAACCTAGGAAAAGGCCCAACAGTCTAGAGAGAGCAGAAGTCTTTGTGAAGTCCCTGCACTGCAAAGTTAAGATATGAAATAGCATTATTTTATTTTCCTAACTCTGGAACTGGTGGACTTCTTAATTTGGGATATAGTTAACCTATCCAGAGCTCCAAGGCAAGGTATGCAGAGCACAAGATAAATTACCTAGAGTGGGTGTGAAAACTGAGGCAATGCCAGTGTGGGATGGATTGAGAGCCCTCTCACAGAGCTGATGAAATGAGCCCCCGATGTCTAACTCAGTAGTACCTCCTAGGGTGGGTAAATGTAGGTGGCCCATAGGATATACTTACTTCCTACAAAAAAAATGTATCCAAAATAGGGGAGAGAACAGTTTTGAATGAAATTAAAGCAGTCAGAAGTTCAAACAAAATGGCACTTTTATTTCAAAACAGGGAATGTACAAAACTCTATTGGTACATAAAAGTACAATGGATCTTGGCCTTTAGTTCCTAGTGATTTATTTATGATGTATAAATATGTACTGATTTTAAGTTCTGGACACTGACGTAATGTAATATCACAGTTTCTGAATATGGTTGGTTGATGTTCTCACACAAACAAATACATTCCATCAGATGAGATAACCCCACAAAAAAGCCTCTCCAACAGCTGTCTTCAACAGCTGGACAACAAGATGTGGTGAGACATCTAACAATTGTACTGAATGGTTGAAGGCCAAAAGCAAAGTTTTTGCTGGCAACACTCTAGGAAACATATTTTAATCTAATGTTACCAAGAAAATGTTCTATTCCTTTCTTTCCAGCTTTGTAAATACTTATTATCCATTCTTGTATGAACTTGTTTTTCCTAACTCCTTTAAAGAAATACGTTCCTTCAAATTCAGTGGAATATTTGTAAGTTTTTAGTCCTTTTGAAACAACCTTCATCAATTTATTGCCAAATGATGCCCTACTATAAGCAAGCTTCTAAACAAAATATATTTTCTTTCCAGAGAATGCCTCAGGGGTCCAATGCAAGTCATTGCAGGCACAGTAATATTCAGTAGCCCCCTAGACAGATTTCAGTGTACAATTGCCAAATCTAGATCAAAACAGTTGTAAATTCACACTAACTTGTGAAAAGTTGCCATTCCAGATATCCTTTATGCAAAATATTGCATTAAACCCTAAAATAGCTAGCAGCAATAGTTTGCTGTTTCTTTTTATATGGACCACCAACAAATCTGTTGAGAGAATGTTCCATAGCTTTGCAGTATGCACAGGGCAAGCAATTATTTACAATATTCTACAAAGAAGATGATATCCCACTGTCTCATGTTCTTTATTGTTTTTAAAAAGTATTTATTAATGGTGGCAATGATGCCCACTTGATACAGACAGTGAAGGGAAAATTAAAACACCTTCTGCTTCACCAAATTTAAGCTGAATATAATGTTGGTATGTATTCACAAGCATAACATAAGCATGTATGCTGTGAGTCAGAGTATTTCTAGGCCAATTTTTGGGAGTAATTAAACTGATGATCAGCAGATCCCTCCCACTCTGTGAGAGACTCCCAAGAAGTTAGGACTTCATTTTCTTATACTCTGAATACATTGCTTGACATTCTGTTAGCCACTGTGAAGAGAGTTGTGGAAGAAGGTAGCCACTCTAAAATATAGAATGGTCATTATTTTAAGTTGGCATTTACCAAGATGTGCCATGCAAACAGAAATGTTTCTGTGCATAACTCTTTTCAAGCTCACGGCCTTTGACATCACCATGTCTTATACCCCCTGGAAAGATTGGTATGTGTGTTAATAGTTACCCGTGTACTTAACATATAGTTTTGCTTTTGTAAAACTGAATATTATTAACCAAGAAAGGAGAAATGGGA
>NW_017728992.1:154974818-154980875 GCF_001723915.1 Gavialis gangeticus
GGGGGGGGGGGGGAGGATTGGAGGAAACTACATTTACCTGTGTCAGAAGTTTCTAAAAACACATTTATGCAAAAACTAGTTATAAAATGTATTTCCAGTTATGTTGGCAGTGGTTCCATTTCATGTGGACTTTTTGCATTCTGGTCTGCTTCTTTTCTTTCCTTCTTTTTCTTGCGGTTCAAGTGGAAGAATACACCCCCTAAAATCCCACCTGGTCAAATAAAGGGAATATAAAACAATTCTTTAAAAGTGTTTAAGCAAAGATTTCTTAGTTGAAAATTATACATAATATTCACACCACTGGAAAGAGCGGACTTCTGGGTGTTATCACAAAAGATTGGACTAGTAGTCTATCTCATTTGGCATCCTGTCTCTGATTGTGGTCAGTACCAGGTACTTCGAAGGAAGGTAGAAAAAATAACCTTTTAGTGGGTAGTTATATAAAAACATGACTACAGGAAAATTTTCTTCATTAATTCCCTTCAGTTAGGACTGTTTTATTCCATATATCATGAAGGTCAATATCCTTTATCACTTTTTTTATTCAGGCTAACATAACTGGAAAATCTCATTAGTTTCATATACTCATTTCAGTAACTGTCCTCTTGTTTCTATATTTTGATGAAGCACAGAGGGGTGCCTGAGTTACCTTCTGTCTGCCATTTGTTACTTTGTACATCCACTCTATTCTGTACAGGTTCTCCTGTCACATTCATCTCCATAGTGTCTGAGTAGCTGCACCTTCAAGTAGTACATTAAGCAATCTGATTAGCATTTTTCCCATGGTGTTTGTTCATTTATCCTTTCCTTAAGGAGAGAAGGATGTACAGGGCACAGTTTTATTTTAATAGGATTTTTGGCCTACTTACTTGGCTTCTGTGTTTCTTAACTATGAATGTTACACATATATATTATTTTAAAAAAAAGGTAAAAAATTATGCCTTGCCCTTGGAATAGAAGATGGCTAACTTTGTGAAGGGCTTTTTTTTCCTGGTACTTCATTCTACAATTTTGGGTACAGCCCTGAGAAAATGCTGTCTCTGCCATGTCAGCTCTTCTTAGTCTCCATTCTGAACAGACCAGTCCCAGTATCTTCCATTTCTCATCACATGGAAGTCTTTCCAGCCCTCTCATCCTTAACACTGCCCAGTAAGCCTGTGCAAATAAGGAAGTATTCAATTCAGATTCAGCCAATTCGAAGAACTGATTCAATACGGAGATTCAGATCACTGTTCTGAATCGATTCAGCTGAATCAGCTTTGGAAGATTTGGCACTGATTCAGAGAGATTCAGTGATTCAGCCATAGGCTATAATGGGGAATCACTGAAATACCTATAACATTGTCATTTTTTGACAGATTTGGATGAAGACAGCAGAGATGGTATGAAGCCTACCAAGTTTGGGATGGTATGAAGCCATGCCTTCTGCTGCCATGAGCCTGCCAAGTTTCAAGGAGACAGGTGCAGGGGTTTGGGGAAACTGCACCTCAAACTCCTGAAAGCAAAACTTGTGACGTGTGACTTTGTGTGTGGTTTGTCACAGTGGGATGAAAATAGCAGGGATGGTAGCCTGTAATAGGGGGGCCTTCCTGGTGTCGGTTAAATCTCTGCCCACCCACCTGTTTCCAGGCCAGCCGCCCACCCCTCTTTTGTTCAAGCAGAAACAGCTCACAAAAGGGACAGAAAGGCTGCAGACAGAGGCTTATATACGGTTTCTACGTCCCTCCCCAGGGCACTGTGATTGGAAGGGGACTCACTGGCCAGCTACAGATGGCAGTCTTTCCCCCCCTACTTCCCCTTCCTCTTCTCAGTTTCTGTTCCCCTGAAAGACTGCCTTCTGAATCACCAAATCTCCAAACCTTTTTCTGAATCTTTTCTGAATCGATTTGGAAGGGTTTTTTTGGTTCCCAATTCAATTCAGATTTGGTGGTTCGACTTCTGAATTGCGCCGAATCTTCTCCAAATTGAATCAGCGACTGAGGCTTCACACACCCATACTGCCCAGCTCTGAATCTCTACTAAATCTGCCTGAAAGGTCTTATTCCTGAGTCAGGGTGGAAAGTCCCTTTACATGTGGCTGAGTAAAGATTGTCACAGTCATTTCTTTAAAAAGTCAGGCTGAGTCATGTACAATTCTGTATAAAGCGATGAACTAGTTGCAGCTTTCATTGTGCTCCAGAATTTGACCTCTTTAAAGCAGGCCAAGAAAGGCAGCAAAAAATATTTTCACTCATTTCTCAGGCGTGGCTTGCACTAGTACTCTGTCTCTAGCTTGTGTTAAATGAGGAGTAAGAGGAAGGGAAGGGATTGCAGGGAAATGGGTCCTTTTTCAAAGATATGAACACAAAAGGTCTTGTGTCAGGATTTGCTCTCTGAGTTGCAGAGTCTGAACCTTGTCTTTTCAACTCTTAGTTTTGTTTGAATCAAACTTTTCCCTTGTCATCATCAAAGGGCTGGTAAAAGTTCATAGGTAGTTTCTCTTTTTTTTTAGTGGTTTATATATTACATGGTAAACATTACTGTGGAATCCTGGCTTCCTTTTCCTAGATTCAGGACTGAAGACTCGTTCTCTGGTGCTCATTCCTTTTTCTTTTCTTCATAGAACAGAGACAATTGAAAAGCTTACATAAGTTCTTTGCTTTTAAGCCTCCTCTGAGTTTGTCTGACACTTTCAGATATGATGTCTGCATTTTATTTAGTTTCATCTCTTTGATTCCCTCCTGTCTCTAAATCTGAGTCACAATTTCCTAGTCTGCTGACTGGCTGTAGTATCCAAAAATCACATTGGATTATGCTCTGGATTCTCTTGTTTATTTACTTAGTTGGGGGCTGGATCCCATCAGGAGGTCATCCTGACTACTTTTGTGCTTACATTTATTAAAAGAATACCCCAAATAATTGTCTTGTTTTGGAAAAAAGTATTAAACTGTTTGTCTAAGTTCCATCTGCTCACGCCAATCAGAATATCTTGTGCAATATAGTCTAACGATATAATCCTA
This sequence comes from Gavialis gangeticus, assembly GCF_001723915.1. Lineage (NCBI taxonomy): Eukaryota > Metazoa > Chordata > Crocodylia > Gavialidae > Gavialis > Gavialis gangeticus. Next base: position 154,977,818 of record NW_017728992.1, read on the forward strand.
CTTTGTTCTTATAAATGCTGGTATCCCACAGTGCATAACAATTACAGCACTGGAAAAATGGCAAACCTAAGGAGTTAAAGAGGGTGAATAGACTGGGAGAGAGATAATAATCAAAAGCTTTCATATGGGAAAGTTATAGCAATTTACAGCACAGATCTAATGGGCTCCTTTAAGAAGGGATCAGAGAGACAGGGGGCACATCTACATGTGCAGTTTACTGCACAGTAGCCTATTTTACTGCGCATTAAAGCATCCCTGCAAAAACTGTGCTTATGCACTAATGGACAGTAAAATTAGGCTACTGTGCATTAAGCATCACTAAAAAAGTGTGCACTTTTGCTACTGTGCATTAGGGAAGCTAATGTGAATTTAGTTAGTACCTCACATTAGAGACACTAAATTTAATGCACAGTAGCAAAAGCACGTTAATGAATGTATAGATGCACCCAGAGAGACTAGCAAGTCATTTGGAGTAGCCGCAGCAACAAGTCTACGTTTAGAAGAGAGGAGGCAATAGAGGCATAAGTGAAATTTCTTCCAAAGAATTAGTCATCTTCCTCTTCCTGTTTTTTATGGTTTGCTGTGGTAAGTTATCCTCAACTATTTTTCATGATTATTGTCTCTTGCTCAGGTTTGAAAAAGCCAGAGATAGTAGCATTTTTAATTGACTTACACTATATATCTTCTGTATTGGTGCTTTAAATCTAGAAATAACTTCGTTTTTTGGAACATCTGCTCTTTTGGTTTAACCTATTAACAGTTTCAACTAGTTTCATGAAATTCAGGATGAAGAAAAGAAGAGCGACCATCAACATGATCATTCCTTGGCATTTGGTTATTTTACTACCTGAAAGTGCTGGTTTCATAAACAGATTTTATGGCAATGACAGCATGGCAAATTGTGGTACTCAGTACCCATGAAACAAGATAATATTTTAGAACTGCCATTGAAACTGGTGGTTGATGTTTTCCATTGTGCCCATCTCCCCAGCTACATTTGTGAGGGGACCTTCTATGTCATACAGGGAACATCTAAATTGTGACGCCACAGCTACATCACTGTAGCAACATGCTCCCTCACTATAGTGCATCGCTACAGTAAAGTAGTACCTAAAAATAACCATGCACAGCATGCACGGTGCATTATAAGCTGTTACTGCCCCATCGTAAGTACTTTCAAAAGGAAGTACTACATGACGGTGCAGTAACAACAGCACCATAGCGGCATGTGTAGTTGTGAACACTGTACCCAAGCAGACATGGATTAGCTACCTCCAAGGCAACCTCAATTTCTTATGCCTCAACCCAAGGATGCTGCCAATGCTCCACTGAAACTTATTTCAGCCTTGAGTTAATGTTTGCCTGAGTTAATATTTCCACACCTGGGTTAATATTTATAGCTAAAGTTAAAAACAGTCTGCATGGCTGCGAAATAGGTGCTACTTCACCAGGAGCAGCTGGCAAACAGCAGAATTGCACAAGAAAGGATACCTTGATTAGTGGAAACATTAGAGACCACTAAAAAGGATAAAGTGTCATTAATAGCCCTGGCATGAAGATTTTACAAAGAATCAGATAGATTATAATGAGCCATGAAGTGAATTGACTCGGTCACTGCTGCCTGAAAATAAATAAATGCTGCTGCCATTGCCATCACTCCCACTCCACTTTGGTTGGAGCAGGAATCAAAGTGGGGTGCAACTGCACCAATGGACCTCCCCCCCTGCCGATCTGCACCTGATGCCATAGGGTTTGTAGGGGGAGGGGCAGAAGAAATAGATCAATTGGAAGAAGGGCCAAGGTGGGCCTACACTATCCAAGAAAGCTGCTGCTTGACCAATTTTTTGAGTAATCAGGGTAGTGAGAGCTGTTGTTCTCACTGATTCGTCAGCATTTGTAGCATCTGCTTATCCAAGGAGTGGAAGATTTAAGAACTGCAGGTAAAGAAAACATTCCAAAGAAAATGTTTGACCTACCAATGATTATTGCTACTGCAAGAAGGATACCAACTGCCATGCCGACTGATGGTGACTGTTTATTGTATACTAATTCAATAAAACATGTCCTGGCATCTGTACACCTGCAGATGTTTACTGTGGGCAAAAGTATATCATAATATTAGTGAGATATTTTAACACCTCCATGTAAATATCTGTGAATATTACCATCATCTGAACTACTAGCACAAATTCTGTGTTCATTGTACCTTGGAGATTCAGGTTTCTTTCCAATGGTGGTTCTCCCTTGTCCTTAATTTTTAGTGGAATGTTATGCATTTTTGCCTCTAGATCAAGGCTCGTTGGGGAAAGGTCAACATGGGTACCTGTCAACATGAAATGGGACGGTCATATTAGAACAATAAGAAACTTCCACATGTGCACAGCTAAGCTAATCACCATCGCTCATGGTTCTACCTTACCCCTATGAATATCTTGGAGAGCTTATTGCTTTTACAAGACATCATTAGTAAGAGCATGTATGCATGCATGCACACAATACTTTCCCCTGGAGCTCCTTTCATAGGGTGCTGTAAATGGACCTTCTGGGGAGCAGCTCCAGACATAGGAAGCCCATCTACCTGTCACCTGCACCTAGGCCATCTCTATAGGTTCCCCATTCGCAAGGGATATTTGGGATGGGCTAGAAGCAGGGCTCAGTCAGGCTGGAGTTGTGAGAGATAAGGTGGAGGAAGCGAGTCATCTCAGGTGTTGTTACATGTGAACTATTCTGCCCTCTGCAAAACAATAAAGTAGCCTTCATAATACAGGCAGAGGGAAGTACATTCCTCTGGATCCACAATGCCCCTGAACAGAATCCTGGACTGCAGGTTTAGAAGGATGATCGTTACCATCTGATGATCATTACCATCTGATGATCTAGTCTCACCTCTTGCATAACACAGGCCACAGAGCTTGACCTAGCAACAGCAGACCACAGTCTATCTTGGGAAGTCGTTCTATACCAGTACAATCAATTACCACAGCAGATCTAACAAAACTACTAGTATCCCCACATTACACCTTGTGATAACCAATGTAGCAGGCCTTCTTATAGAATA
>NW_017728992.1:154985875-154990937 GCF_001723915.1 Gavialis gangeticus
CCACAGCAGATCTAACAAAACTACTAGTATCCCCACATTACACCTTGTGATAACCAATGTAGCAGGCCTTCTTATAGAATAGTTCTTGGGTCACCCCAGCAGCATTGACACCTCTTAGGTAAAGAAGCCATCACAAACATAACCACACCAACTATACTATGGACTGAACCTCCATAGTCTGATTCTACCCATTGCCACACAAGGTCAGCATGGGAATGCAGTATTATAGGGAAAATGTAATGCATTGTTTGTTGTGGCTACTCCATTACTTCAGTAATAGTGATTTTTGATACTTTTCTATATGCAAGTTGGTACCTGTGACATTGAGGCACTTGTTTTTCTGCTCTCCCAAATTTCAGTAAAGTCCTAGTTTGCTAACTAAGTTGATTTTGTAATGTGGCAAAAATAACATAATTGCCTTCAACGACCTAAGTGTTAAAATAACCACATATTCAAATACCCATTATTTTCTCACATCCCTAATATTTTGTGTGCAATATTTAGCATAAGAATGTAAGGATGAAAGAAGCATTTACTTCTTTTAAATATACAGAATATATGAAAAAAGCCCTATGTACATACAACATTTGACATATGTTTGAGACAAAGAAAAGCTTACCATTGATTCTAAAGATCGCCCAGTTCCTTTTTATATTTTCATCACCCCCAATAGAAAAAGTGAACTCTGGATCAAATTCATCATCATCAGTAGCTTCAATTTGTGCACGTTCTCCTCCAACGAGTGGATGGCAGAAGAATAGAGAATAATTCTTAGCTAAGCGGGGAGCATTATCATTCACGTCTTCTATGTGTAGTATGAAGATCGCTGTGGAGCTCTGAGATTCTTTACCTATAGAATTCAATACAGCGTGAGTTATTCTTCAGAGCTTTGACTTCAGTCATAGTGAATCAGGGTTTTGGAGCTATAGCATCCTTGAAGGTGGAGGTTAGTTGTTGTGCTAGAGAGTTCCTGTCTTCAGAACAGAAGCTATGTCCAAGGGCGCACTAAGTGACTAGTGGCAGTTCCTTCTGCTTTAACAATGTGGCTTGGGTACCTTCCACTGCTTGGCATTCTAGAGTGCTAACTAGTAGAAAAGGAAATGCAGTGCACATTGTCCCCAAGGTCCCTGAGTCTTTCCCTTCTTTTAGGGAAATATTTTGGTTAATCCTTGCAAGAGTAGGCTAATGGCAGGACCTCTCTTGCCATCAGCATAAGAACTCAGCCAGGTGCCTGGACCAGCTGCCACACACAGGGCAAGCCTCACCTTGCTTCAAGATCAACTACCAGTTGCTGCAATCACAATCCAAATACCATTTATTCGCCCCCTATCCCTATTTGCACCCAGAGCTTTTGGCTCTACTGCTGTGCCCTAATTGTACCACTGCCTCTCTCTTCCTTTGTACATCTCTGAAAGAGCAATCATAGTGTAGCTTTTCATCCACAATGACATTAGATTGCCCTGGCATGTGCTGAAAGCAGTGGAAGCTATTGGACTTTCAACTTGAACACAACCTTAATTGAGGCTTCAGATGATCAGTCACAACGCAGCTGTATTAACCATTCATACAGTTTAAGTGGCAAAATGAAATCTTCAAAAATGATTGCCTAAAACCCAGCAGCAACTCGATCTGAGGTTTTCATTCTGTTTAACATTGTTCTAGTTTATTGTAATGAACTGGAATGCTGCACAGGGTTGTGTGGAGCTCCTACACACCTAATTCTACCAACCTTTCACTCCCGAAGTACCTTTCATTGGGAGGGATCTCTAAAACCTTTACTAAAGCTACCACTGTGGCTCCATTTTTAACTTTTTACAAACAAGGAAATGGACAGATAGGCGAAGGAACTTGCCTATGACCACTGCAAGTCAATGACAGAGTTGGGGATGAATTCAGGTCTCATGTCTTGAAGCTCTCTGGTAGCTGCAGGTGTGAGGAATATTCTCCCAATATTTTAGAGCAGGGGTGTCAAAGATCAGACCTGTAGGCTAGATCCAGTTTGCAGACTCAAGTAATTTAAGCTACAGGACTCCTGGAAGGGCCAGCAACTCTAGGGTATGGAGTCCTGCTAGCAACATTTTGGCGGAAGTGCAGCTAATGATGGCTGAGTTAGTTTCTGCAGTTCCCTGTTCCAACATAGTAGCTCAGGCACCCATGGTGGTTAATGTCACCACCATTTATGGCTGCTGGACTAGTGATGGGTCCAGATCCAGCCTGTGAGTTTCCTTGTGTCCCATGAGGAGCTCCAAAACTTGGATCTGGTCTAGGGGCCAAACAAATTTGACACCCTATTTTAGACAACAGTTGCATCTACTAAAAATTTTTGAAATCCTACCTTCACTTATGCACTGACCTTTGAGAATATATAGAATAGCAGAGGTCAAAAGGAAGGCAGAATTTTCCCTAAAATTATTTGCTACAGGAAAAAACCAACAATGTTATAACCATATAATGTGTAATCTTTGAAGAAAGATCTCTTCTGTTAAATTAAATCAATTGCATGTGGTAGTTAATCTCACTGTAGCTATTTCAGTCCACAAATTTCAATGTACAGAAAGTAATTCCTTTGGTTATATGTTCTCCCAAGAGTAAACAACAAGATGTATCAAAAATAATTTAAGACAATACAGCTGTTACAGTTGTATCAGATACAGTTCTGGTTTCCTATATCAGCTGTGCATATAGTTTTGGAAGCCATATATGTAGGACTTTGATTACTTACTGGTCTGTATTGCAGTGACCTCTACTCTGTATGCACGTTCTTGTTCTCGATCCAAACGTGAAGCAGTATATATGTCTCCAGAGATTTCATCAATTCGTAGCCACTTCCTGTTATTGTTCTTTAAGGTATATCTTCACAAAGAATAGACAATACAGATATTCTATTCAAAACCATATATTGTTGATAAAGCAAATGCCCTCTCTTCGGATAAAAATAAAAATATCTACACCAATGGAAACGTTATTGAGCATTAAAGGTAAAGCAATTACTGTAGCACCCAGAGACAAAGAAGTGAGCTGATAGTTCCACCAGAGATAGAGAGACAAAGCAAGAGACACAATGGGCCTTCACGTGACTCCCACAATCTGCCAACAGCACCCTGTGTATAACATAATTATGTTGCCAAGCAAAGGTTAATACACATTCAAATATGGTAATGTGCATTAAGCATCACTTAAAACCATGCTCTTTAGTTAACATGCATTAAACAAGCTAATGCACATTTTCCTAGTACCACACAATGGAGCCATTTGTATACATGTTTGCACTGCAGCACCAGGTTCTCTTAAAAGTGCCCGGCGCTGCAGCACATGCATTTGTATAAACAGCAAAATGCGCGTCTGCACAGAGAAAATGGCAGCGGTGCACTTTTGAACTAAAACGCTTCAAAGGTTTGGGTTTTGTTTTAGTTCAAAAGTGTGCCACCACTATTTTCTGCAGCACATAGCAGCTCAAAAATGTATGTATATAAATGCCTGGAGGTACTAGATTTAATGTGTATTAACTAAAGCTCATTAATGCACATGTAGACACACCCACAGAGACAGGCTTTGAGAATTAAACAAGAAATAAAAGATCAATTTTAAAAACATTGAATGTAATACTAAACATGGGCTTTACATGAACTAGTCTTCAGTTAGTGCATCAAAAAACTCCTTTATTGATATGAAAGCATTATTGGCCTGTGGCCTATTTTTATTCTCCATCAACTCTGTGCACAATACATTCACTAGTTAAACCCACTTGAAACTGCAAATCCTGGAAACAATGATTGTTTTCAACTCAGTAATGCCTTTCTTTCTAGAGATTTGCTGTGGCCTGTATTTCATACACTACCACAAGTCCCACTAATTATTCTAAATGCAACATAAAACAAGAAAGTAGACACAGAAACACTGCTGGAAAAGATCACATACCACAACAGAATCACACCCAACTCCTTTCATTGCATTATTTCCCACCATCAAATTTAACATATACATGCATTTGAAAAAGCTTTGTATTTTCCTTGTATTCCAGAAGTTTGGATGGGTCCTGTTCTAAACAGATATATTGCTGTTCCTAACCTCAGTATTTATAACTGGGTGTTCACAAGCTGGAGTAATGAAGCTAGCAGCTGATGTAAGAATCCACTAAATACTATAAACTGTAAATAAAGAGAAGACACTATTTTTTTTTACCTTATTTCATCCCCCTCGGGATCATATGCCTCTGCTTTCATTACCAAGGTGTTTACAGAAGTATTTTCATATACAGTTGTTATATAAGTGAACTGGCTGAAAACCGGTGGCTCATTCACATCAGTCACAATAACTCTGAAATAGGCAGTGGAGTTTGACTGATACTGTACTCCAGACACCAGAGGTTCAGGGTTTGTGGCCTTGATCATAAGGTCATACACTGAAGATTTTTCAAAATCGAGAGCCTGAATAAATGGGGAAAGGTTGCAACATTAATAACATATTAATTAATAATAGAATGGCAATGTTTACATTATAACATTCATAATATATTTATATTCTTTTTTTAAATGGGGTGCTGCTAAAAGTCCTGGAGGGGTGCCTTGAGTCTGAAAAGATTGAAAGCCCCTGGGCTACACGGTGGAAGCCTTCCTCGATAAACAACAATTCCAATAAAGGTTGTAACTGCTTTCCCAAATTTAGCATTTTCTGAAATTTTCCCAAATGTTAGCATCTTATTTATAACAATATTATTTGCTACAAGCAAGGAAGTCCTGGTTTACAACTGGTTAAAAACACTTACATGATTAGTAAGTAGGGCTGTCAAATGATTAAAAAATTTGATCGTGATTACTTGTGGATAATTAATTGCAGTTTTAATCACACAGCTAAAAAACTCAAAAATATGCACAGAAAAACTCAGTTATGCAAAATTATGCAGGTACTTTGTATGGTTGAGGGGTAGGGATAGGGGGTGTGTGGCGGGGTGGGTATTTGTGAAGATGTGGGGGCGGTGGGTGTGTGTGGGGTGTTTGGAGCATGGGGAGGGGGGTTCCTGCATACCCTGTCAGGATGTGGGCTAATGAGGGTCAGGAGTGAG
>NW_017728992.1:154991404-154992329 GCF_001723915.1 Gavialis gangeticus
GGGGTGAATGAGGCCCCAGGGCCAGGGTGGGTCATGGGATAGAGCCACAGCCCATCCAGAGGCATGGAGGGGGCCACTTCCACTGCTGTGCATGCCCCCGGGGAAGACATAGGGGGCATGTGTCCCCCAAATTTGTGCACAGGGTACATGCAGGCTGCAGGCCTGGGGCTACGCATCTTGCTATCATTGCCCCAGGAACCGCGTGATGCCATGCTGTGCCTCCCACTGCCAGGCAGGCAAGGGACACAACACAGCCAGTGTGCAGCTCCCAGGGCAAAGGCAGTGGGGCACAGAGCCCCAGCCCACAGTAGCAGCCCACCTCCACCCTGTGCACAAATCCAGGGGGCACGTGCTCCTTATGCCTCCCCTGGGAGTGTGCACAGCAGCAGGAGCCCTCCCCCCCATCCAACCCAGTCCCTGCCCCTGCCTCTGCCCCACTCCCTCCCTCACTATGGGAGCCTTGATCTGTTGTCCCCCCCACCCGTTTCCTCCCCCATGCCCCTTCCCCTTCACAGACTTGCCTGCTGGGCGCTGCTCACACACTGCTGAGCCACGTTCCTGGCCACCTGCAAGCTGCAGCTGCTCATCTGTGTGTGTGTGCACCCCTCCCCACCTGCTGTAGCTAACTGGAGCCCACGCCTGGGCTGCCCTGCGGTCTTCTGCACTGCCACCGCTGCCCCGCAGGATGGCTTGGAAGTAGCGGTGACAGTAGAGGAGCAGAGCCTGGGTGCAGGCTCCAAAACCACGTGCATGATTAATGCATTAAAAAATTAACACAAACAACAATTAGCACGTTAATTGTGCACATTAATCATGATTAATTAACAGCCCTATTTGTAAGGGGAAAAAAATCTAATAATTATTTCCTTATAAGACAATACTGAAATCCATAGAATCAGAATCATAAAAAATTATGGTTGCAAGG
>NW_017728992.1:154997329-154999730 GCF_001723915.1 Gavialis gangeticus
GATTAATTAACAGCCCTATTTGTAAGGGGAAAAAAATCTAATAATTATTTCCTTATAAGACAATACTGAAATCCATAGAATCAGAATCATAAAAAATTATGGTTGCAAGGGACCTCAGGAGGTCATGTAGTCCAACCCTCTGTTCAAAGCAGGACCATCCCCAACCTGATCATCCCAGCCAAGGCTTTGTCTACCTGGCTCTTAAAAACCTCTAAGGACAGAGATTCCACAACCTCTCTGTGTAGTCTGTTCCAGTGCTTTACTACCCACTTGGTGAGAAAGTTTTTCCTAATTTTCCTTCCTAAGTTTCCTAGTTTTTCGTTAAACTTCCTTTGCTACAACTTGAGACCTTTGCTCCTTATTTTATTATCTGCCACCACTGAGAACAGAAACATGATAATCCAAAATGATGATATTCAAGCAGATTGCACATGCAGATGACTGACCGTATCCCAGATGGCTGCAGGTAAGGCCAACGATAAAATATATTTTACTGTTCTGATGATGAATAATAGCTTTTTTAGATCTATAAATTCAGCTGCCTTTGAAAAAGTTAACTGCAAAGGAAAAATGCCTACACTTTTGAAACTCTTAGCAATAATTATAAGTTTTTCTGATATTAAATTAAAAGCAGCCAGAATGCATTGAACACCACAGAAAACAATAAGAATCTGAGGTTCCTACACATGCCTTTCCCAATATGTGATATACCGGATCTGATACACCGAGTGCCCTTATGTCAACTATGCAGATGAAACTAAATGGCAACTGCACCAGAACAAACTCTCACAAAAAAAAATATAAAGGATGGAAAACCACTAGAAGCACTTTTCTCACAGAACAACCACTGCCTCTGATCTCACTATCCTCACGCTCAATGGAAATCCATCTAACACCTTTAAAAGGTGAACTTCAGAACAAAAATTCATATGCTGGCTGGATACTAAACACAATATAAGGTTCATGGCACATAATATTTCATCCAACTCCTATATTCTTCCTACACAAGGAAGAATAGAAAGACCTTCCTCCCTTTTGATATTTATCAGCTATCACTTATCAGCTTCTTTTCTTCGGCATGTCTGCTATCCCTGAGAATTTCTCTCAGGCCCGGCCCTCTGTTGTTTTTTCACTGTGCTGTGCCTGCTATCAGAGACTCAACAGAAAATGTTTTGCATTCAGAAGTTTATCTAACTTTATTCCAAGTACATTGTCGGTCCAATAAAAGATAGCACCCTAAGGGATTCTTGCCTCCTGCATAATTTCTGGATCATCATAGCTATAACATCACTCTTAACGCTGCTGGAACACTCCATGTACTGATTTCTTCTTTCAGTGAAGAGTACTTTGGCTTTCTCTCAGTTAACATGCATTTCAGTAGAAACAAACTTCCACTCACAAGACATTGCTATTCCACAGTGAAAGTCATGAAGGATTGGGAATGCTCAACCACTTTATAGTTCCATCCCTGAGACAGGTGTCTTGCCTAATAGCAGATTACAAACAACTGTCCTGGAGACTTCATTTTCCAGTGGCCCTAAGAAATAACACAGCATATAATACAATGATTTCATGGAATACAAATATCTACTGCATAATATGCTGTCATATATTTTGTGATATATTCTGAAGAAACTGAAAAGTTTCAGTGAGGGACATATACATATATATATACACACATATTATATATATATATACACATATATGTAAATATATATAAATATATATGTAAATTCTCCTGACACCAATGGGAATTCCACATGAGGAATTCCACAACTGAATTCTACTACAGCCACAAACTTGATATTCTAGCAAAGATTACAATGTACATTTTATGTATCTAGCATTTGACTTAGTGGACGAAAGATGGATGGTTGGTACAATATTTGATATAACCATGATAAAAGACATTAATATTATAGTGGACAGATAAGATGTCCTTTCAGGTATATACCAGCTAGAAATAAAGCACTACTGCTGTGTAGGTTTCAACAAATTATCACCACCATGTTTATAGTAAAAAACAAAGGGCTTCGATACACTTTAGAATTAAAACCTTTTCTGCTCTGCTACAGCCATTTTGTAAAGCGTTATAGGCATTCGGACTTGAATCACAAATTTTTGTTATATACTACATTTCGTGATAATTTTTTTTTCATTTTCCCAGGCACATGTAGTTTAACTATCAATTCTGAAGCTACTATAATGAACAAGCTCTTTCCAGTTCAACATTACATGTCAAAGTCTCTGCCTTACAAGGAAGGGGGACAAATTTTAAACAGTGATCGAGCCATTGAATACTGGACCTTGTTTAATAAGTTGTAGAACAACAACAGAAAAGAGTAAAGAAAAAAAGTGTTTGTGCAGCTAAAACTTGGATATTAAAGTGGTCCATTTATTC
>NW_017728992.1:155004730-155006630 GCF_001723915.1 Gavialis gangeticus
CTCTGCTACAGCCATTTTGTAAAGCGTTATAGGCATTCGGACTTGAATCACAAATTTTTGTTATATACTACATTTCGTGATAATTTTTTTTTCATTTTCCCAGGCACATGTAGTTTAACTATCAATTCTGAAGCTACTATAATGAACAAGCTCTTTCCAGTTCAACATTACATGTCAAAGTCTCTGCCTTACAAGGAAGGGGGACAAATTTTAAACAGTGATCGAGCCATTGAATACTGGACCTTGTTTAATAAGTTGTAGAACAACAACAGAAAAGAGTAAAGAAAAAAAGTGTTTGTGCAGCTAAAACTTGGATATTAAAGCGGTCCATTTATTCACCTTTTGAATCTTGATGAATCCTCTATTTGTTTTGGGGTCTGTCTCTATGAAGAAAATTTTTCCTGGGTCCCCCTCTTCAATCTGGTAAATGATTTGAGAGCTTCCAGTGAATGGCTCATCTACATCAGTAGCTTGAATTTCTTGTATTACATTTCCTATTGGAGTATCTTCTGGAATAGTCACATTACCATACTAAGGAGAAAAGATCATTAAAGCATAAGACACTAGGAAACATATAAAGAAATAAACTTCAGTGCTACAAGCAGCTAGTGACCCACAAACAGAAAACCTGTGACAATTATCTCCATTTCAGAAAGACATAAGGGGTGACTTTACGTGTGCTCTGGGATTGTGGAGGGAAGAGGGGGGCATCTTAATTAGAGGGGCTCTAAGAGCCCCTCTAATTAAAGCTCCTGCAATGTCTCATGAATTCAGCATCCTGCACTTCAAAACGGCAGTGGGGGCACTTTGACTAAAGCTCATTCAACAAGCTTTAGTTAAAGCATGGGGATGCTGAATACATGAGATGCAGAAGCTGCTGAAGTGCATTAATTAGCATGCTCCAGCTTGATTAATCAAGTCTTAATCTGACATGCTGTAATAACAGTGTGTCAGAGCAGTGTCCCTGCACATCTACAGGCATGCAGTGAAATTAAGGGATAATCACACCTTCCTCCTTGTTTTTCTGCATGGTCTGATCCAGCAGATTTGTTCTAAGAATGCCTACTGGATTGAGACAGGCAAGGTCATACCTATTTTGTGATTCCCAAAGGGGCTTAATCACGAAGTCAGCACCTAGATGTTGGTCAAAGGGATCAAAGGGAGCAGAAGGGCACAAAAGCCCCCATGGCTCACCAAAAGCATCCGGGGATGTCTTCTAGCTAAAAGGGAGGCGTACACCCAATGGAAGGGAGGATTATACTGCGGTCGCTCAGGGATGCAGGGGAGCAGTCAGGAAGGCCAAGGTGGAGATGAAACTGGGACTAGCTTCCCGGATCAAGGACAATAAGAAGTCCTTTTTTAAATACACAGGGGGCAAAAAGAAGGTACCGGGTAACGTGGGGCCCCTGCAAGACACGCTAGGAAATTTGGTCATCACACCAGACAACAAAGCTAACCTATTTAACAACTTCTTTGCCTGCATTTTCCTGAGCAGGGACCAGATCAACCCCCGCACTGGGCCCCCCTCAGGCCCCAGGGGAAGCACACCTAGGCCAAGGGTCAGGGAGGATCTAGTCAGGGAACTTCTGGAGGGACAGGATGTATTTAAATCAGCTGGTTCGGATGATCTCCACCCCAAAGTGCTGAGGGAATTAGCTGAGGTCATTGCGGGACCCCTGGCACGGCTTTACGAGCACTCGTGGTGCTCTGGTGTGGTGCCAGAGGACTGGAAGAGGGCCAATGTGGTTCCCATCTTCAAAACAGGGAGGAAGGAGGACCTGGGGAACTATAGGCCAGTTAGTCTTACCTCGATCCTGGGTAAGCTTTTTGAGAGAATTATTCTGGCACATATCCACGAGGGACCAGCAGGGGAAATTATGCTTAGGGGCAACCAACACGG
>NW_017728992.1:155011630-155013462 GCF_001723915.1 Gavialis gangeticus
CAGTCACAAGCTGGCAGAGGGTAGATTCAGACTAGACATCAGGAGGTGCTACTTCACGGTCAGGGCGGCTAGGATCTGGAACCAACTTCCAAGAGAAGTGGTGCTGGCTCCTACCCTGGGGGTCTTTAAGACAAGGCCAGACAATCGCCTTGCTGGGGTTGTTTGACCCCAGTACTCTTTCCTGCCATGGCAGGGGGTCGGACTTGATGATGTGCTCAGGTCCCTTCCGACCCTACCAACTATGAAACTATGTCTGGCACTATCAAGACTTAGGTTCTGGGTATATTCAACAGCAACTGCTTATACACCTGGAACTTTGCTGATAAACACTTCAGCACCTGGGTATATTAGACACCTCCAGGAGGAAGTGGAAGCTGAACAGCAGAGAATCTGAATTTTGGACCCAGGCACCTACAACATCAGTTAGGTGCCTCAGTTCTTTGGGCACATAGTATACAAGAGTCACAAATGTCACAGGGGCAGTTTGTGGCAGAGCCAGTCCAGTGCCAAAAGACCATCCACTCTTCTAATTTCTGTGAATATCTGGTTGCAAACTCAGAAAGCTGAGTTATACCAATCAAATAGCCCCAGTACCTTTGAAAGTGGCAAGGAGGGGCAGCAATTGCTAAATCAGCCCAAAAGAAAGGTGGCAGGACAGGTTAAACCCCGAGTTATGCAGGCTCCATTTTACCTCCCAAATGACTCCTTTACTTAGATCCCAAAGACTTGGACATCATGTGAATGGAGTGGCTTTCACTGTTAGATCCTTTAATAACCATGAGTTTAAATGATTTCTTAATGTCATCCTCTGTTAATCCTCTAATAAAAATTTCTATTGAATTTCTCAGCTCACAGACCTTTTTAAATATACTCTCAAACAAAAGGTACGCTGGACACATGCCAACAAAATGTTTTTTTCCTTATCTCTTCAGTTAGTTTACATGGTAAGTAATCATATGGGGCTAGCCTTTTTTAATTTTCAAACACTTATCCTTTTTTAAGCTGATTGTATAAGTGTGATCATACAGCACAGATTGCTATTATTATTTCAGGAAGAAAATGGCAAAACATTATTACATTTAAATAAATAAAATCCATAGAAGTCAGCTAGTGAGGCAACCTAGATGTAACTGATGGTAGATTTTGTCCAACTATTTAATCTGCCCCACATATTTCATTGCAATATTTTTTCAAAAACTCTTTTTATTGAAAAGCCCTTCTCCTTGTAGAAAGGACACTGTTAGAAATGTGGATTTATATTAAAATTATTTAAAGATTACTTTTTACTGCTAACATTTTAGATAATTAGAACTGAACAATGCTAGCAGTAAATTTCACTTATTGGGACACATCTAACTTAAATTATATTTGGGATGGGAGCAGGGCAAAATTTAAATACAATACACGGGGGGGGGAGTTTTCAGCCATTTTAATTAATTTTTGCAAAGTCTTATTTTTCCGCCCCCATTTACAAAACCTAACTTTGGAGACTAAATTTTTGGCATTGTCCCTTCAACAGACCATGGATCAGGCCCAAATGTTTAGTTATAGTTTGGTTAGTAACATCAAAAACATTAGAAATACTTACATCTGATTTTTCAAAGATGGGAATCTGATCATTGATGTCAATGACATTTATTTGCACATCACACACTGTTTTAAATCCTGCACAAAACAGAATAAAACCGTATCACATTTCTGCAGGAAATGTTTTATTTCTTCTAATAGCATACATGTGAGCGACTGCATGGGGTATTGCAATCAAAGTAAAATCCTCCAATCACCACAAGGACTGGCTAGAAAGTACTGGGAGCCAAAATACAATTATGAGG
>NW_017728992.1:155013543-155016016 GCF_001723915.1 Gavialis gangeticus
CTCTCTCTCTCTCTCTCTCTCTCTCTCTCTCTCCCCCCCCCCTTTCTTTTTCTATCTTCCTTTAATACTTCCTACATCCATTCATTTTCAGCAGGTTTTATAGGTCCCAAAGTCTGCAGTGGTTGATTTAAAATAATTTACATAAAAGCAGGTCTTAGTATTATCAGCATGTGCTTCATAAACTGGGACTCAAGGAATATCCTAAACACAGTAATTTGGATATAATTCATATGAGCCTTCAAAATAAACCACCATATTATTCACAGTTCTCATATCGCTGTTTAAGCTGCTACTGCCTAAGCAATGCTGTTTCATTAACATAAGAGACATGTAAATTTGCTTTCTCTTTGCTTTTGTGTAGTAGTGTGGCCAAGGGAAGTTTTGTCTGGCTAAGGATTTCAGGATGAAGCTTTTAATTCAGTGGTTCCCCAAGCTGTGGTTTATGGCAGCATGATTCCTGTAAGACCCTCTGATGTTGCTTATGACCATGGGAAGTTAAAAAGCTAAAACTGAGATCACCACCACCGGAGTCCAGGTTGAATATACCATGCAGCATATATTATTTGTTTGCAATAAAGAGATGCAGTTGTGAGTCTGAAGTTAGGCAGAAAGCAGGGCAGGGTGGCATCTTATAGCATTTGACAAAGTAGCCTGTAGCCTACAAAAGCTCCTGCCTATCTGTACATGTTATTCTATAAGGTGCCACCCTGCCCTGCCTTTTGCGCCCCCACAGACCAGTGAAAGCATAGGACCACTGCTTTAAAAATATATCACTTAGTTAACCATTAAGGATTTCAGGACTTTTCTATAACAGGTTTTGCAAACCCTTTTAGAACTGTTTTTCCTGTATAGACTATGTGGAAATTGGTTAATTGTATTGAATTCTCTGAAGTTTCTTCAGTTAGACATTTTGGCCTCCTATACACATACAGGGACCTGGCTGCTACATTGCGCTGCTATTACAGCGCATCAGAGCAGACACAATTAATCGAGTCTGCTGGAACGTGATAATTACTGTGCTCCAGCAGACTCCAGCATCGTGTGTTTATCAGCATCCCCGCACTGAAAAATGGCAGCAAGGCACTTTAAACTAAAGCTTGTTTGATAAACTTAGTTCAAAGTGCTCTGCCACCTTTTTTCAGCACAGGGATGCTGATACATGTGACGCTCTGGGCACTTTAATTAGCATGGCTCCCAGATCTGCTCTAATTCAAGGGCCCCCTGCCTCCCAGAGAACATATATAAATGCCCTTTTATGTTTTTCATTAAACCCAAAGGAAACTCCACAAATCATTGAAGACTATTTTAGGCTTAGTGGCAATATATCGTATTTGCTTGACCAAGGTTTGCATAAGAGAAGAGGCCAAGGAAATAAACAAATGAGAGAATGGTGAGGATAATTGTACAGAGTGCCAGAAAGACAGGTCAAAAGAAGTAGGCTAAAGGTTGCCCAGAGTGCATTTAGCAGTTTTATGGTATTTAAATCTGATTTTAGCCAAGATATAGCTTAAATAGAGAATAAAAATACATTTCTAATTATACTGGAACCTATTAAATAGGGATTAAATAGGTTTGAATTTGAGTAGGACCTAGTAGAAGCATTTTTATATGTTTAGCCTTATCTAGTAAGCTTTAGCCAGGCAACAGAGTATAAAAATCTAGGTCCACTTTGGAATCTTCACTCTTTGGTCTTGAATTACAGTTCTTGCTGACTTGCTCACCTCCAGGAGTGCCTGCTTAGTGTTTTTTAAGAACATAGTTTCTGAGACCTAGGTAAGAAGTCCTTTTCCCCTAACAGGCTGGCCACTTGTTGGAGGCTTTTCTACAACTTTAGAACTTAGGAAATGTAAGAGTAATTTCTTTTAAATATTAATATAGTTGATATTTCTTTGGATTGAAGTGTATTTTATAAATTTTAATAATTTGCTTGATATGCCTTACCTGTATGGTTTGCTTATTTATATCTTGTCTGTATTTCATTATTAAATTTGCTATTAACATTTATCTATATTTATAGTTCTGTATATTTAATTTTGGTGAGACTACCTATTTGAACCTTTCTTCATTCCCAAAATACCTCTGGAGGTTATCATCATGCATCTTCTTCAATTTTCTATATTGTGGGTAACCCTTTCTTCAAGAGCTCACCTCTGCATCTTTAAAAAAATTAAGTGAAATTCAAAAAGAAGAGTAGCTTTCAGTCTTGCTGGGTGCATCTACATGTTCATTATTAATGTGCCTTAGATACTGCACATTTAGTTTAGTACTTGCTTAGTAAAGTACTAACGAAATGCACAGCAATTAGACTTACTGTGCAGTAGCGCCATCACACAGGTGTTTTGTGATGCTTATTGTGCATTAGCCTAATAACACTGCCCAGCAGCCTATTAGCATGTTTTTAATTGCCACGCTACTGCACAGTGATATTAAACTAATGTGCAGTAAGTGCCTCGTGTAGATATGCCTGCTGTTT
>NW_017728992.1:155021016-155028049 GCF_001723915.1 Gavialis gangeticus
TTAAGTGAAATTCAAAAAGAAGAGTAGCTTTCAGTCTTGCTGGGTGCATCTACATGTTCATTATTAATGTGCCTTAGATACTGCACATTTAGTTTAGTACTTGCTTAGTAAAGTACTAACGAAATGCACAGCAATTAGACTTACTGTGCAGTAGCGCCATCACACAGGTGTTTTGTGATGCTTATTGTGCATTAGCCTAATAACACTGCCCAGCAGCCTATTAGCATGTTTTTAATTGCCACGCTACTGCACAGTGATATTAAACTAATGTGCAGTAAGTGCCTCGTGTAGATATGCCCGCTGTTTCCTTTAGTGCCCTCTCCCACAACACCTCAATTTCTGAACAAGAACAACTTGGATACTGAACACTGAATCAGGTAGGGTGAAGTGTGAGATTATTCCAATGTGTAACAAACAATTATCTCTACTGACCTGCATCTGTTACTTCCACTTTCAGGGTATAGTTAGAAACTATGTGCTTGTTTAATGAAGAGCTCCTTAACTGGAATGTCCCAGCTTCTTGCTGAACAATGAATAATTTATCAACAGGAATTTTGGGGTTCTGATCCACAATATGAAACTGCAAGCGAGAATTAAGAGTGCCTTGTTCATCTATGTCTGAAGCTTCCAGAGTTCCAATAACACTTCCTAGGGTCAAGGAAATATAGACATTAGTCAGATAACATATTTTCCCCACTTCCCCACAGAATGAAATACAAAGAACCTCAATAGCGATACAAATATTGGAGAAGCAATACAATCCTGAAAAGAAACACAGTAGATTGACTTAAAATATGTGGTCTGACTTAGCCAACAGTTATAGGGCTTGATGCAGTTATTACTGGGAGCGATTTTATTGCTTGTATTATGCACTGTGGTTAGAGTAAATGACCATTGCAGACAATCCTGGTCTTAGCAATGAATAAATAATATGAAGACTTTGGGATAGTTTTAACTTACAATTCCACTGGAATCAGTGAAGTCATGTCTGTGCACATAAGGGGGAAAGAAATGCAATTACTCAATTAGAGCAAGTATTTCTCAATTAGAGCAAGCATATCTTGTATTTTAATAAAGAAAGGGGAATTCTTTTTTACAACTTAGCAGTGGAGCAAAACTGAGGCTGTGGAAGATAACAGTGTTATAGTCTAAATACAATCACATTTGAACACTGAAGGTTTGATTCAGCTTAATCACTGAAGGTTTGATTCAGCTTAATTACACTGACTTAGTTTTTTTTACAGTTGTCAGTGAGATAGTGCATGAGTAAGCACTCTACCTACAGAATGCCTGTAGCTGCAGAAGGCCCCAAAATGATAGCTTTAATCCTGTTTAAGGGAAACGGCATTCAGACCGAGAGAATGCTTTTGCAGTATAGGATCAAAAAATATTTTCTTACCTACATTTTCATTCTCCTGAACTTCAAATATGGTTAAAGCTTTCTGGCACACAGGTGGATTATCATTAACATCTTCCACCACAATTTGAATTTCCAAAGGCTTGTCTAGTATTTCTCCTTGTTCATCTTTTGCAGTTGCATAGAAGGCATACTGCAACAAGAATGGCAAAAGGCAAACACTATAATAGTTTAGACTGAAAAGGACAACAATGAAAGCCTTGTTAGAAAATAAAAGATCCTTTTGCACATTTGGTCAGTATTTCTGTACTACTTACAGGTTCTTTGATGATCCCTATTTCCTTAGTATTTGAGTCAGATTCTCCATATATTTGAGGGTCTGGGTCTGGGTCTGGGTCCAGGTGCCTCAGAACTGATCAGTGAATTTATTTTTTCAACACCCAAGAGATGTACAAATATATTATTATGTTCATTTCACTAGATGAGTAACAGAGCATGATTTACCTTAAGTCACAAAAGAATGCCTGTATGACAGTATGACTATAATATAGTCTGCAGGGGAAACCCTAATTCCAGTAGATGTCCATGGGAAAAGTCCCATTGATTTCAGTGGTCCAAGATGTCACTGTAGAGCACAGTCTAGTCCCAATCCAGAGTCTATGGTTATGGATAACTGTGTACCTGAAACGGCTTCAACATGGCATGGTGAGCGGCTGCTCAGGAATGCAATGCAGCTGTTATGGTGTAACTTATGTGTGCATGAGCCTGTAGCGCTACAAGTGAGCTAAACTGCCCCAGCTTTAACCATGGATGAGGCATAGTCAACCTTGGAGCAGTTTTGCTGTAATTGTAGTACTCCACTTACAGCATAACAGCTACTTCTCATTGTTTTTTGGAGGTTTTTCCAAAAGAATCAGTCTTTTTTCCCACACCCTAATGATGATGTGTTGGTATGGGATCAACGAATTCCCAGGCAAATGCTGACTATGCCTTTACAGGAAATGAAAAGAGAAACATTCTGGGAAAAAGTGTTTTTTTCAAATTAAACATCAATAAAAAAGATCATATAAAATTGATCTGTACATGCTGACCAATTGCTGTTCAGTATTTTATCATCTCTTTCAGCACCGAAAGCTAGGTTTAGGTCCTGAAAACTTATAATGTATATAATCTTTTTCTTAGCTCAGTCAAAAGTATGAAATTATTTTCCTTGTTCAATAATTATTGTCAAAAAAACCACATTTAACACCCAAATAGACTAGAAACTTCACATAATGACAGCCTGTCCTTGGGGTTAATTCAAAATGCAAATTTTTGTTTATCCATTACTACAAGTCAGATCCTGGCCTTTGCTTTACCAGTCACCAGAACAAAGCAGTCATTCAGCTGGTGGATACCTGTGATTCACACATCATGAGGGAGCCTCAGGTGGTGGCAGGCCACCAGAACAGCTCCTATGTCCAACATCTTTGCCAAGTCTCCTCTTTAGTGGGGGGACTATGGCCAGGGGAAAGAGAGATTGGGAACAGTGCTGTTAAACTCTAGTGATTCCCAGTTGCCCTGAAGGCCCCCAAGAACCATGGAGAAGTGGCACAACTTAAGAGCAGGCCTTGGGCTACAGTGGTGATTCAAGCTCACACTTTGACTTAACATATGATTTTAATTAGGAAAGGAAAATGAGTTTGCACAGTTAAATCCTAGCCATAGGATATATGTTACACAAAATATATATAACTCTTCGTTCCTCTTTGTAAAATGTAGGAATGCATTTTGGGAGAGAGAGAACTGGAAAACATCTATTGCTATCCTAACAGGAAATGCATTTATTCTTTTTTTATCTGTTGTCAAAAAAATAAATCCCCATCCTATCTCCTGCAGAAAAGCAGAGGGAAGATTTCAGAGGTCTATGATTCCTAACCACAGAAAGCACAGTGCACATCTCAATCAGGTACTGTAATATTTTCTTGGTATATATCTCATATTCTATGTACATCAGTGTAGACTATGAACACTAAAAAGCACACAGAACCAGAAGAAAAATATAAATACTGAATTAAAGACTATTGGATAAATTAATATAATCAGGTGGGATGAACATGTTTGTTCTTAAATTGCATTAAATTCCATGTCTATCAACTCACTTGGATTCACCAAGAAAAAACATCAAACCAAACCTATCCTTCCTCTTTTTCTTCTGTCCACAACCAACTTTCATACATTTGTACACACACACAACTCCTCAACCTAAGATTATGGTTAGGTTTTACAAGTTTACTTACAAAATCCTTTTCTTCCCTGTCCAATGGTTCAGTCACATAAATAGTCCCGTTCTTATTAATCGTAAATGGGAACCTGGGCAACCTCTCTTTTGGAAGAAGTTCATATTTTGCATCTGGATCATTCCACTGTACCTAAAATTTAAAAAAATGAATCACAGTAAAAGACTTTAAAAACTGCAGGCTGAGCTTTAACAAGATTAAGTGGTGGCAACTGTCGAGCCTCCTGGATCATGGTATATGCATGAGGGCCACCCAGACCTTTGATGCATATGCCTGGTCAGAAATTTTTTGAGGCGTGGAGGCTGCCCACACCTTCTATCCTCCCTTTAGGCCACTGAGACAGAATCCAAAAAACAGACTGAGTCCCATAGGCAACATGTACGGGGGGATATGGGAGGGCACAATCCTCCAAGATTGGCCACCACTGAAACCACCGCTAGCTTCTGTGGGCAGTCACCACTCACTGAGTAACCCTGGATGTCACTTTTGTCTCTGTGATATCTCTTGATAAAACACCTTTTTTTAAAAGCACTTTGAGATCTACTTATCTGCATAGGAATAAGATACTACTATTAGAATGTCATAACACTAATTAATAACAGCTTCTCATACCAATCAACTCTTCTGCTTGTCCTTTTCATGTTTTTTCACCAAAGGTTGGATGCATGCATGAAGATATAAAGTGGATAGTCAAACTGTAGGAGTATGTGCACATATGTTTGTACAATACCTTCCAAAAATTATTGACATAGTCTGGCACAAATGGAAGTCTTTGGATACAGGAAACTTATTTCTTCATAAACATGTAAGACTTTTATCTATACAAATAAGTAGGAGCTGCTGTTTATGCAGTAGTGAATGAGACACCACCTTCTATTCCACAACTCCCCATAGAGAGAAGAGACATATCTGTGGGTTTCCCTAGGAAATTTTGATATCAATTATCTCAATATATAGTTATTACTTTTGCCTCATGTGATGTTATCTGGACTTTCTCGCACCTGCACTCACTTTGATCCTACTTGATCCTACTACCAAGTCAAAGGAAACACTCCTATTGACTTTAATGGAAGTAGAATAAGGTCTTCTGCATGTTGTTTAAAAAACAGCTGTTCTCAGGAGCAGGGTGTGTGGCATCTTGTAATACTCTGAAGATCAGAATAGTGTAGGATCCAGTTCCAAGTAAACTTTCAAAGTCAAACATTTCTGGGACGATGTTTGCCTATTGGTAAATATTTGCATACAGGTATGTTACTTTAGCTATGCTGTTATCATCAAAGTGTTCTGCATTTGCACCGCAGAGTATCAGAGAGGGTCAGTGTTATAATAGGGAATGAGGGAAATTGAAAGAAAGGAAGCTGTCTTGTCTACTAGTTTGAATGTAGCAATACATTAAAAAACTCAGTGGGTGTGTCTACACATGCTATAGTACAGAGCAATAAACTCTGGTGCATATTGTGCCAGAGTTTATTGTTCCCAGGTGCAGCATTTCATAGGTTCACAGATGTAGGGTTGGAGGGGACCTGAGCAGATCATCAAGTCCAACCATCTGCCCTGGGCAGGAATGAATACTGGGCTCATATGACCCCTACTAAGTTTAAGCTCATCTGACCCCAGCTAGGTAGTTATCAAGCCTCCTTTTAAAGACCCCCCAGGTAGGAGCCAGCACCACTTCCTTTGGAAGCTGGTTCCAGATCCGAGCCACCCTGACTGTGAAGTAGTGCCTCTTGCTGTCTAGCCTGAACCTACTCTCAGTCAACTTGTGGCCATTATTCCTTGTTACTCTGAGAGGCGCTCGGGAGAACAGGGTCTCACCCATTCCCCTCTGGTCCCCCCTGGTAAGTTTATAGATGGCCACTAGATCCCCTCTCAGCCTTCTCTTGTGAAGGCTGAACGGGTTCAGGTCCCATAGCCTCTCCTCGTAGTGCCTGCCCTGCTGCCCCCTGATCATGCGAGTAGCCCTCCTCTGGACCCTCTCGATGCTGACCTCATCCCTCCTGGAGTGGGGAGCCCAGAACTAGACACAGTACTCCAGCTGCAGCCTGACCAGTGTCGCATAGAGGGGGAGGATCACCTCTTTGGACCTGCTTATGATGCATCTGTGGACACATGACAAGGTGCAGTTAGCCTTGCTGACCACGTCCTCATATTGTCAGCCCACGTTCATTTTAGAATTGATAATAACTCCAAGATCTCTTTCTGCCACTGTGCTTTCGAGAAGGGAGTTCTCCAGCCTATAGATATGCTGATGATTCTTTCTGCCCAAGTGCAGTACCCTGCACTTGTCAGTATTGAATCCCATCCTATATTCGCCCACCCCTGTAACTTGTCCAGGTCCAATTATATCCTGTGGACTTCTAGCATGTCCACTTTGCCCCAAATCTTGGTGTCATCAGCGAATTTCACCCCCTCGTCCAAGTCACTAATAAAGAAATTGAACAGTGCGGGCCCAAGGACCAAGCCCTGGGGGACTCCACTGCCCACCTCCCTCCAGGTCAAATATGACCCATCCACCACCACTGTCCGGGTGCAGCCCCCTAGCCAGTTTGCAATCCATCTGACTGTGTAGGCATCAATGCCACAGTCACCTAGCTTTTTAATGAGCATGTGTTCCCAGGCCTGCAGCACATTGAGCTGGGTTGGAGCAGCCCCAGCTGGCAGAGGGCCCGGAAGGGTCAGCCTGCCATCCTGGGGCTGCTCTTACCTGGCTCAACATGCTGCGAAGGGACTGGGCAGAGCAAGAGAGTGCTCCAGTGTGGGGCTAGCCAGCAGGCAGCCCCAACTCTGAAGCACCCTCATGCCCCAGCCAGCCCCATCAGCATCTACACATGTGCTGTTGCACAGGAAATAACTCCACCATAGGATAGTATTTGTATTTACAAACACTAACCTGTGGAAGAGTTAATTAGTTTCCTGCAGCTTAATGGGGATGCATGTGTAGACATTGAGACTTTACTGTGGAGCTAATTAGGCAGCTCCTCAGTAAACATCTCATGTATATGTGCCTTATGGGGGACTGTTCACACCAGGAACCAGACTTAGAATGAGAGAACAGAAAGTAGGGCCGGGGAGGGGAGAACCTCAGGAGGTCACGTAGTGCAGGCCCCTGCAAAAGGAAGGGTCATCCTTTTCTAAACCATCTTATAAAAGTATTTGTTTAAACTGCTCTTAAAAAAATGCCAAGAACAAGTATAAAGTGACCCATGCACTGATCCCCTTCTAGGTTCCCATGTAGAAGAAAGGAAGCAGCCTAACACTTCTTTCAGATCAGGCATAGGCTGGCATGTATTGGCCATGTAACTGTACTGAAATCACCCAAGCACCTGGGACAGGACACCAGATCTTCTGGAGAAGGTCACAGCCTCTGCAAATATGACCTTAGTCCTCCAGCAATCCA
>NW_017728992.1:155033049-155034624 GCF_001723915.1 Gavialis gangeticus
ACAGGACACCAGATCTTCTGGAGAAGGTCACAGCCTCTGCAAATATGACCTTAGTCCTCCAGCGATCCACCCTGGAATTTGGAAACCACTTAGATCTGGATGAACTTCCACCTAGATAGCCTATTACTGATCCTATTACCTGTTACTGATGTAATAAATCTTATTCCAAACTACAGTAAACCTGGGTTCTTCATAAGTTTTAGTTCCCGAGACATGTGCAAAGATGAAGGTTTGCAAATTAACCTAGGTATAAACAGAGCTATGTCAAACAGCTGAGAGGCTCCTCACTGTTTGCTGCAACTTTTATTTCAAAGGGACAATGCTTCTCGAATCAGCTACATGGAATCATTGATGAGCTCCAGCTGAGCAGAGAAGGATGCCTTAGAAGAAAATTTGTCCTTTACTTGGCATCCCACTGACTATTTTCTGGGACAAGAACCACTTAGATCTGGATGATCTGGGTTCTACTCCATTGCATTTTCTGTCTGTAATAAATTCTAGTTTAAATTCTATGACTAAATCAATTTTAAATCAATGTGCCTCTGCTTTCATAGTTCATATTATGCCAAATACCCTGAGAAAGTATCCTCTCTTTTCCTTCTTTGCTTTAGCAGAAGACTCATCAGGTACATTTCCTTTACTTCATAGACTATACAAACACCAGCACATTCTTTAAATAAAGAGTAGTAAAAGTGCTTCACATTGCCCTAGGCCAGGGGCAGGCAAAAATATGGCCTGAGGACCACATCTGTCTTGCCAGATATTTTCATCCTGCCTGAATTGTACCCCACCCAGCCCTTCTGCCCACGAGGGTGGGAGCAAGGTGCCCATGTATACACATGCCCCAAACATACCCTATTGAGTCTTGCTCCCACCCTCGTGGGCAGAAGTGCCTGGCCTGGCCAGCATGCAGCTTCCAGGTGGGACTGCTGCTGTCCTTGCTGCAGCTGCCAGGGAGCTGCTGGGCTTCCCTGGTGTCCCATTTGCTCCAGGCAGCAGGTAGGGAAGTGGTGAGGGCATGGCCAGGGGCAGAGCTGCAGCTGGGTGGGAGTGCAGAGCATGGGGATGGGGCTGGTGGCTGTGCAGAGCCCACACCCAGGGGGACAGTGGCAGCACAGAGCTCAGGTGGTAAGGGTGTGGATGTGAGGGAGGGTGGGAGGGTGTGGGGACCCCCAAAACATTCCCCCCATGGTGTACAGCTCTGGCAGGCAGGAGTGGCAGCAGCAGTAGGCAGGGCTGCTCAGGGCACTCTTGCCTGGTGCAGGTGCTGGTGCCCAGTGGTACATGGCTTCAACCACCACTGCACATTGGAGTGAGGAGCACAGCCCTGCCAGGCCATCTCTATTGCCAGCGCTCCCCACCATGCACACACAGCCCCTGCACTCATGCGGCACAGGAGCGAAGCCCTGCAGAGGGTGGGGAAGGCAGCCAGCTCCAGTGTGTGGGGCTTCCCTCCCGTGGCACACAAGTGCGGGGCTTGTGCATGTGTGGAAGGAGGCACCAGTGATAGAGACAGCCTGGTGGTGGCTGTGCTCCTCAACGTGATGTGCAGCACTGACCAGAGCTGTGCACTGC
>NW_017728992.1:155039624-155041949 GCF_001723915.1 Gavialis gangeticus
TCTGGTGACAGTGATCTTGAAAGTGAGGATCCTGCTGCTTCTTTCCCCAGACCAGGCAGCTCAACATTTTAATTTTTTGCAAATCTGCTATTTCATTTAAGCTACCAAGTTCCTGCAACAAAAGTGGGAAAATATTTTTATTTTAACCTATTCTAGTGTGGCCTCATCCATCAGAAGGAGGAGGAGAAGCAACAGGGAGCTCCCCACAACCCCCCACATATACACAACCCCCCAACATACCCTATGCCCCAACACACAGCCACACACCCTCACACACCCCCCACACCCGCCCACACCCCACCATACACACACACCCAACCATACCCCCACACAATATACAAAACTAAGAAGTTATTTTTGAGTTATTATTCAATCACTTCTATATACATACAGGATGCAAATACAAATCATGACAAAAATATTTTTGTAGTAAAATTAAAATATGTTAGAGTAGATGTTTGACTTTTAGTGTATGATTTATTTTGTTTCTGGTTCTAAGATGGCAACCCCACCCTCCCAAAAGGCGTATTTCTGGGGGGCAAGGAGAGGGACTTCTGGTGGCAATGATCAGGGGCTAGGGATGGGACTTCCTGTTCTAAGATGGTGACCAGGGGGTGGGGCAACTGTCAAGAGGTGGGGCTACCCACCAAAAATTGCCAAACCTCGTTAAGAGGCCCTCCACCTAAAATAATAAAGGCTACATCTAAATCACGTCCAAATTATCACTTGCACGATAAAGATATAATAATGCAACCTGCACTATTCCAAACTTGCAGCCTGTATATGAAGTATTCCCAATCCTGAAATCTGTATTCTGTGTTTACCTAGGTCTTCCTTGAGCAAAACGCACATAGACCTTCATGTCCAGCATTAGAGATATACCGAAGTGTTCCAACTAAAGGAAAGAGATTTTGCACCAGGGGTAAGATTTAGGGCAGGTAGATGCATTGATATCAGTCATTTATCTGCTTTCTAGATCCTACCTGAGTGACGATCATGGGATAGGGACCAGTATAGTTCTCTCTGATGTGTACTGGAGGAGGTGCCTTCCAAAGGTTCTCCTTCACAGTGATTTCCACATCAGCATTATTGGTGAAAGCATTCCCTGTCATTCCTGCCAAATCCTTCACTGTGACAACAAGGGTGAAATGATCCTGCTTCTGGGGATCTAAAAGACGAGCTCCTAGAAACCAAAACAAAGTGATATGAATGAAACAATACCAAGGCTCTGATGTTACACATACATTGCTTAGCAACAGAGGGATCCTAAACACTGTTTTGTGTATCTGTGCCAGCACATGCTTTTCTATAACTGTTATTCCAAGGTATTTTTCAGTGGATTGCTTTATCCTGCTTCCCAAGGGAGAGAATAAGGACTGGAAAGCATAGGTAGTATTTCAAGGTCTGATCAATTCTAATTGATTTCATGAAGACTTGAATAAGGCCCTTCATTTGTTTCTCTGTCATAATTACCTAAAAACCTGAGAACTGCTCTTCTGCTGAGTGCAATACTATACTGAAATTTTAATATTTAAATAAATAAATAAACACACGAAGATTTTTGACAGACAATTCTGATTTGGTGCTTATCTGAATTAGCATAAGGTAATGCCATTGTAAAGATGCATTGTCCAAGAAACACCTGTTCATGAGAAATATATAATCTACTGGCACTATCATAATTAACTCATAATTATCCATTTTTGTTCTCTCTTTTTTTGGTGCTTAGTCCAACAGGATCCTGTACTGTGACTGAGGCTTCTAGGCACTACAAAAATAGACAATACTCGGTTATACTGTATGAGATGATAGTTCCATAAGTGGTTAAGAATAACAACTAATTTCACAGAATAACAGAAGACATATTCTAGTCATCTCTTCCTTAATATTTTCTATATCAACTATCACTACTGCTACCATATCTAAGCAGTTCACAAATACAAGTTTCAACAATGACAATAATTTTCCATACCTTGAGGACTAGTAGCGATTCCTCCAGTTTTATTATTGATCTCAAAAAGCATCTCATGATAGGGGTTAGGAAAATGCTGAAAAATGCTGTAACTCAGCTGTGCATTGGGAGTTGTAGGATCGTCAAGGTCAGTAGCATGCACATACATGAAAGGTTTGCCTGTTTGGATTATAGAAGAAAAGTCAGTAAGAGAATGGAGAGAGGGGTCATGATTCTCCAGTTCATATAACAATCAGTCACAAGCGGCAGAGAAGGGAAGATCCACAAGAATAGAATCATAGAAAAGTGGAGGGAAGGACCCAAGTAGGTCATCTAATCCAACTCCCTGCTCCAGTCAGGCTCATCTCTGATCC
>NW_017728992.1:155046949-155047553 GCF_001723915.1 Gavialis gangeticus
TCACAAGCGGCAGAGAAGGGAAGATCCACAAGAATAGAATCATAGAAAAGTGGAGGGAAGGACCCAAGTAGGTCATCTAATCCAACTCCCTGCTCCAGTCAGGCTCATCTCTAATCCATAACCCCAGCCAGCAACTGTTTGTCTTACTTGCTCTTGAAAACTTCCCAGAATGGGGATTCCACAGGTTCTCTAAGTAATCTGTTCCAGGGCTTAACCACCTTCCTAGTGAGAAAGTTTTTTCCTAATATTCAAACTAAATGTCCTTTGTTGGAATTTCATAGATTTCATAGACATTAGGGCTGGAAAGGACCTCAGAAGATCATCAAGTCCAGCCCCCTGGCCTAGGGGCAGGAAGTCAGCTGGCGTCAAACTGTTACTTCTTTTCCTGTCTTCTGCTGATAGAGAGAAGAGTCTGTCACCATGCTCTATAACCACCTTCCAGGTATTTGAAGCCTGTTGCCCATAGATGATACTTAAGTGTTGACAGTGGTGGGGCAAACCTCTGTGCCACTGGCACCACCGCTGCCCCCACTGCTGCCAGGCACTAGCTCTGGCCAAGTTGCAGCCCCACACCGTGCCAATGACACAGAAATGGGGGGGGGGG
>NW_017728992.1:155047652-155049450 GCF_001723915.1 Gavialis gangeticus
AGAAATGGGGGGGGGGGGGCACGTGGCCCCCCATGCACCCCTCCTCACCTGTCACCTATGCTGTTACCAAATCCCTGCTCAGTCTTATAGAAAGGGAGGGCTGGAAGGACTTCAGGAGGTTATCCAATCCACCCCCTAAGAAGTCCTTCCTTCTCCAGATTCAATAACCCCACTTCTTTAAATCTCTTCTTGTAAATCATATTTCCCAGACCTCTAATCATTTTTGCTGCTCTCTGATGGCCTCTTTTCTTGAAGTGTAGTACCCAAATCTGACCATAGGACTTCAGGCAATGCTTTAATAGTTCTGGATAGAGGAGAAGAATCACTTCCCTTGACTTGCAAGCAGTGCTCCTATAAATAAAACCATTTATGCTATTGGCCATTTTTTTGTAACATGAACACACGGTTGGCTCATATTCAGCTTATGGTCTACTGTAACCCCCAGGTTGTTTCCTGCAGTACTGCAGCCTAGTCAGTCATTCCCCTATGTGTATTTGTGCATGTGATTTTTCCATCCTAAGCGCAGGACTTTGCCCTCATCCTTAGTGAATTTCATTTGATTAATTTCAGACCATTTTTTCAGTTTATCAAGGTCATTCTGGATCCTAACTGTACCCTAAAGAGTGTTTGTTCCTCCACCCAACTTGGTATAATCTGCAAATTTACTAAGTATGCACTAATGCACTCAGAACCTCTCAGCACCTACATTAATCAGGCTAAATTTATAGCCCTAAGATCAAATCCCTTGGAGAATCTTACAGGTCCTGCCCTGGACACTTTGTCTCCCCACCTACACCAGGGGTGGGGAATTGTTTCATCAACTAACTCTCCACCAGCGGGGAGTTCTTCTGCCCAGAGGGCGTTCTCTGCTATCTGTGTCTGAGTAGCTTGGGGTCACTTTGCACTGCTTAAGCCAGTAATCCAGAATGAATAGAGGAAATGTAAGAACAATTAAAATCTTAACAACAATTATAATGATAATGGCAATTACCTGCACGTGAAGGTAGTGGCCTCACTACTCCAGAATACTTTAGCTGGTCAAACTGTGGCTGGTTATCATTGATATCCTGAACATTTATAGTGATAACGTAGGGACCTTTTACTTTCTCTCCCTTTGCATCTATGGCATTCACCTAACAATGAAAAGAGAAATAAATGTCAGAGACCAGTTCTCATGTAAGAGAATTTGACCATTGCATCAGCCTGAGTCAAATGGGCTAGACCAGTGACATCACCAGTGAGATACTGTACTTTCTTTCCACCCACTCGAGGCCAAGTAGCTGAGAACTGCATTTGGGCTGCCGATGCTTATCCCAGCCCTCCTGCTCCCTGGCTGGTGTTGGCCAGATTCCAGCAGGTGGGGTGGATGGCTGGGAACTCTGTCCATGCTGCCACTGCTTCTCCCTCTCCCCCACACCTCTCAGCTGCAGCACAGGTGCATCTTGGCCCCACTACAGCTCCCCCCTGGCTGGAAGATGAGCCCATGCTGTAGCCTTGGGGAGCATTGGGTGGTGGGGAAAAGAAACCGCAGCGAGAGTGCAACTGGAAGTTGCCTGGCCCTGATGCAGCTCCTTACTGCTGAGCCCCTGAACAGGCACAGGCAAACCCCTCCAGCTCCTGGGCTGGATCCAGTGATTACATGCACCAAACCTGGCTCATGGGCCATAGAGTTTCATAGTTTCATAGTTTCTAGGGTCGGAAGGGACCTGAGCAGATCATCTAGTCCGACCCCCTGCCATGGCAGGAAAGAGTACTGGGGTCAAACGACCCCAGTAAGGTGGTCATCCAACCTCCTCTT
>NW_017728992.1:155054450-155068938 GCF_001723915.1 Gavialis gangeticus
GTTGGCCCTCTTCCAGTCCTCCGGCACCTCTCCAGAGCACCACGAGTGTTCATAAAGCCGTGCCAGGGGACTTGCAATGACCCCAGCCAGTTCCTTTAGGACTCTAGGGTGAAGATCATCCGGGCCGGCTGACTTAAAAACGTCCAGCCCCTCCAGAAGCTCCCTAACTAAATCCTCACTCACCCTAGGCCCAGGTGAGCCTCCCCCAGGGCCCGAAGGGGGCCCAGCAGGGAGGTGGCAGTTCTGGTCCTTACTGAGGAAGACAGAGGCAAAGAAGTTATTAAATATGTTGGCTTTGTCGTCTGACGTGACAACCAGATTCCCCGTTGCTGACCCCAGTCTAGACTGTTATTATAATTGTCAAGAGCCTGGATAAAAGTCACAAAGGCAATTGCTGCAACTTTCTCTCAACAAATCTTGGTACAACCTCTTTCAAAGGAGTAAGTTTCACTGGACTGGAGTGTCAGTACCACAACCCCTTACTACAGTTCATATCATTTTGGCTTCATGCCATTGTTCACATGGTAGTTTCTGCTGCACAAAAGCCAGCAATGAGGAAGACGATCATCCTCATGAGGTGGCCTGTTTCAGTAATAGTCTGAGCTCCTTTTCCCTGTGATTCCCCCATGATTTCCCCGGACTTTAGTTAAGGCTGGATTCTGAACATTGTTGGATAAGGCAAACTCTTCAGGACAGTTCAGTGTGAGGAATCAGTGTCTTTCATCTTTATAGTTCCATAGTCCAATGCGGACTATCGAACTATGTGTATGGGGCATTGCTAATGGTAAAAATGTCAAGAAAAATAATTTGATTCAGAGGGCTCGCCTTAAGGATGAGCCATAGAAGAGCAAAACTGTGCAGGATTTTCCAACTCAGGAAAAGTTTTGAGGTCTTGATTTTTTTTCATTCTGAATGAAAATGGAAAACAGTCTTGAATTTATTTGTTGGAAGACAAGCTTGGAGAAATTCCATTTTGCAAGAACTGAAATTGATTTTTTGTTGATTCATTGGCTGCCTAGATTTCTAGGACAAGACAAATCATTTAAGTGAAAAATGTATTGAATGGCTGTAGTGTGAGATTATGTTAGAAACGTTTGATCCAGCTGATCCATGCAAAACCTAGAAGACTGCCAATGATTTAGTAAGATAAGTGAGACTGAAGATATGTCTACATAACATCCTGGGATGCTGTGAAGTCTTTTCAAGGGTGCCGCACAACATTAGCACTGTTAGGTGTGCAAATATGATTTACAAAATTAAAACCAGAAATTTTGAATAGGACTTCATAGGTTTAAAAACATTCTGACCTGTTGTGGTCTTTCTACATTCTTTGCAAGAAAAGAATTGCTCTACTGTTTTTTATAGTAAAAAAACAAGTGAAAATTAAGATCTCACATTTTCTGAGGGGTGCCTAGAGTCTAACAAGGGGGTGTCTTCAGTTCAGAAACACTGGTCTACGCAGTAAAGTTTTTGCTCCGATAGTTTAAGTACAAGAAGCAGTATAACTATATTAGTACAGGACTCTGCCCAGGGTACTTAGACCTACTGAGAAGTAGGATATATTAGTTCAGGTGGATTGCCGTGCTTTTGCATCTGTACTTATTTTGGTACCCAAACTGTATCTCTGCTCAGCAGTGCATGGTGCCATTGTAGATATACTCAGAGATAAAATGGAAACAGAACAAACAAGAAGGTCTTGCTCATGCGCTACATTTACACAGGAACTTTTCTTACAAAATGGAGGATGACAACATGGCTTCAGCATTTGGTTTGATATACTGAGTTTTTGCAAATATTTACTGAGTGCATCATTAGTACACTATTACCTTCATCAACTAGATTCATAATCTCATCACAAAAAGATAGCCAGTTAGTTTGACAGGTTCTATTGGCATTAAATCTGATTTCCTTTGTTGTTGTTGTTATTTAATTCTTTATTGAGCCCTATATTAACCATTATTTTACTTGAGATCAATACCAAAATGACACGTCTCTAATGATACCCGGGTCATCTCATGTACCTTTTCAAATATTAACATGTTAGCTTTTTTCTAGGTTTTTGGACCTTCCTTAGATTATATCTGCATGGTAAACTTACCAAGTGCAGCAGTACTGCACACTGTGCTTCAGACTACCTCTTAAACTTGAAGCACTGTAGCTTGGGGGAGCACCAAGGTCAGGTGAATTAGCATGGGAGTTCAGTTGATCCCTGTCCTTCCTTCCCCTTTTCTTATTAGTTTAATATAGTGAACTGTCCCCGTTCTGACAGATGGAATGTAAGGTGTTGGATCAGAACCTGCCTGCAAATGGAGGTCTGAAGGAACAACTGGAAATTTGGGGGAAGTTTTGTCCCCAGTTTCAGGTTTTGGCAAAAAAATGCAAAATAATTACTACTCCCTCCCTATTTTTCACCCAGCATTTACCTGTAGCTTATAGACTGCTTTGGTTTCTCTGTCTAAAGTCCTATTGAAATACAAAATTCCTCGCTTTGGTCCAATTTCAAAGATGCCATCTGTTTCACCACTTAGTCTCAGACTATCAGCAGGTGGCTCTATTATGAACTACAGGAGAAAAAGGAGAAAGAAGTCAAGAGGTTAGTGTAAAAGAGTATTACATAACAACTTTTTCTTGGAATTCATTGTTAGCATTACTTCCAAATGGAGCTGGAGAGATGGTATTCAAGTAGTTTGCTCAACCAAAGCAGGTGTTTTTCATTTTAAATGCTTCAATGAATTGTTTTGAACTCTAGCAGGGACTAAGGGTTCTGCATCCTCCACAGCAAATATCTCCTTATAATGCTTGTTTGAAGATAAGAATGGGATGACATGACCCTCTCATCCCCCATGTATCTGTCTGTTTTCTCTGCTATGTTCCTGCCTGAAAAAATATAGCAATGGTCACTTGGAGTGACCTGCCTGTGACAAAGGGAACTTCTAAGAAGAGAGAGTTGGAGAAATGAAATGAACGATATTTACCTGAATCCAAGACAACTTTGCATTTAAGATGACCCCCCATTAATTAGATACAATACATGGAAAATATATAAATATATTTTTCCAGGTTTAGAATGTATTGCAGGGTCATCTTAAATTCACCTCCCTCCACTGCAGTTAGGGCAGCAGCAGCACAGGGGCAGGTGGGGGCGGGGGCAGGCAGCAGGGGAGACCAGTAGCCTTCCCCCTGCCCCTTCTCCCCTCCTTTCCCCCTTTGCTGCTTGCCCCACCCCCACTCCCAGTACCTGTACACCCCAGCACCTGTGCACCCTGGTGCCTGGCCCCCCAGCACCTACCTCTGCTACTACTTGCCCCCTGCTCCTGCTTGCCTCCATGCCTGTGCCTGCTGTTGCCTGCTCCCCACCACCTGCCCCCCTGCCTGTCCCTTCTACTAACTCTACCCCCTGCCACTTAACCTGCAGCTCCAGGCTGGGGCACGAAGCACATGATCACTCTAGCCATCACCTGACCATGCAGCAGTAGTTGCGGCGGTGGCAGCTCCAGCCCTGGAGCTTGGGCTGAGACTGGAGCTGGAGCTGATGCCGCATGGTTGAGAGGGGGCCAGAAGGTCCATGTGCTCTATGCCTTGGGCTGGAGCAGGGCCAGAGCCAAAGCCAAGCCGGAGGGTAAACGACAGTGCTGGGGCCAGGCAGTAGGGAAGCAGGGGATGCTGCAGGAATGCTGCAGCTGTGGTCTGACCCTGACCCCTGATCCTGGGATGGGACCAGAGTCAAGAGTCACAGCAGCCACCTGGCCTCCCTGCTTGTACTCAAATCCAAGATGAGGGGCTTTTCTCATGTTAAATGGGGGGATGGGGACCTTGTCTTGAGTTCAAGTAAATACAGTAATTGCTTGTGTTCATTCACTAGGATTATACTAATACCCATTCTAGATTTATTCTGATAAATTTTGGTTTCTTTAATTGTATGAGTTTTCAGATAATGGAAGCCTGTGGCTTTTGGGGTCGTTGATAAACTCTCCAAGATGATGATTACCTGGTATAGGTACTGAAATCCAATTGTACCTTCTTGAACGTTGAAAGTCATGTCTTGCAGAGGTCCGCTTAGATGCAGTTCCTCTGTATGCTGGCAGGCAGCCTGTAGGGAGGGTAGGGAAGGAATATGTTGGTATTAATTGTGAATAAGCAGTTGCTTGGCCTTCCCTTCACAAGAATGAAGCTTTTAAATTTATTTATTTTGCCCTAAAATAATGTGAAGTGAGCAGCCTGGGGATGGCTGGCTTGTACTGTGCCCCATCTTGTTGGTTTTTAAATGTATGTCCATTTTGAAAGTCCATGTCCTGCCTTAAAGTTTACTTCAAAACAAACAATTTAAAAAAGAAATACATTAACTAAATTCCAGATGATCGTCTTGCAAGAGTCATCACTTTGCCTGCATAAAAGGACAGAGGGGACAGACTGGCCCCTTCTATAGAGCTATACAGAAGAGGCAACGTGTAGCTGCAACACCCCAGAAGCTTCTTACTTTCCTGTCAGCTGACAGGCTAGAGGATTGAGCCTTGGTCCTGCCACTTGCTCACAGGTTTCTGAGCCAAACAGTGGGCCTTCAAAGCCTACTTCTCTACCCTTGGCAGCCATAGCAATCTGGGTAGATCCAGCAGGGGGATGTGGGACATAAGAGCTTCCTTCTTTCTTCCCTCTTCTGCCTGGCAATGTTAATCAAAATAAGCAAGTGGAAGAAGCTGAGAGCAGACAGAGGCAAGGCTTGGTAAGTCTTCAAAAGATGGTGGTTGGCTGTAAACTATCAGAGGATTATATTAAAATATTATGACATAGATTCAAAAATCAAATTCAAAATTATGAAGAATATCCTTGATAATGAATCCTTTAAACAAGCAATTTGTACATCTTGTTACTCAATTCAAGAGATTTATATTCTTTTTCTTGTGGCTTACAAGTGACTTACCATTGTGTCACTTGCTCTGATATGCCTAAAGTGCAGACTGTAAAAAAAATAGCTGTCTCATCACTCAAGAACTTGGCTGCTGAAAATTTAATGTAAACTTGCATCAGTAGCTGCTGTCTTTTTAAGGCGATTGACGTTCAGTGAACTTGGTGGTGTTCCAGTATACCCTTGTGTTCATTATGACCAAAACTCCCTTGTCCCTCGGAAACTTTGCACATGGACATGTTGTTCAGTTTTGCATCCTACCCTAATAACTCAGAGCTGTTCTTACTGTGAATCCAAAGTTGCCAAACAGAATCTGTTTTTGCAGATGTAGCTTTTGCCTACCAGAAAGCCCAGCCTAGGATTCAGCTCATCTGATTGATATTTGTATTCCCTTCTCCCTATCACTGTGGCCTTGCCTGGGCCAAAAAACCAGACCATCTATACTGACATAGCAGTATTATTACATACTACAGCCAGCTGTGCTGGTATAACTCCTGTGTAGACACTATGAGCATTTATACACACATGTTTGTCTGCTCTGACATGCTGGAAAACCCCTGGGTTGGAACAAACTTGATTAATCAAGTCTGCTCTACACACAAGCTGATGTGCCTGGCGCTGCATTGCATGCATTTGTATAAATAGCAAAATGCATGTCAGCACTGAGAAAATGGCGGTGGTGCACTTTTGAGTGAAAACACCTTTGATGTGTTTTAGTTCAAAAGTATACCGCTGTCATTTTCTCAGCATTGATGCATGTTTTGCCATTTATATAAATGCATGTGCTGCAGTGCAAGCATGTATACAAATGCCTTATATTCTAAAATAAACATGATTTTATTCTTGTAGAATAAGACTACTCTGTAATTCTACTGGTCTGTGGAGACAAGCTCTAAGGCTGTGTTCAGACGAGTATGGCCGTGCGGTATGCACCGCTGCAGACATGACTGTGGCGCCACAAACCATATGTTCAGTTGTTCTCTACACTGCAAGGGAGCAGCGTAGTGGGGGAGTCGATCCCTGGATATCCAGGGGTCAAAAAAACCTGTGCAGAAAAAAAGCAGAGTGGTGCATGCAGGAGCAGCGCATGCCACTCAAAACCAGAACCTGGCTGGCCAGAGCTATGCTCCAGCTGCTGGCCAGGCTCTGAGCAGCAGGATTGCTGCTGGTGCAGCTCCAGGAGGCTCCCAAGACCCAGGTAAGGCTTCTGAAGCCAGCCCAGTGCTGGCCC
Source organism: Gavialis gangeticus (assembly GCF_001723915.1). NCBI lineage: Eukaryota > Metazoa > Chordata > Crocodylia > Gavialidae > Gavialis > Gavialis gangeticus. The sequence continues at coordinate 155,060,585 of NW_017728992.1, forward strand.
CAGCCTCCCCTACCCCACCCAGGGCAACCAGAGGACACCTGGCACAGGTGTTCCCCCAGGACAACTAGCGGCAGCACAAGGTGTCCCACTGCTAGTTGTCCTCAGGGTAATAAATTTCCATGCTCATATGGACGCAGCCTAAGAGGGTGCCTACTCTATGGCATGATTTCCACTGAAAGTGAGATCCTGTAATTTGTGGGACAATTTCACCATAGCAATTCAGACCAATATGCACAACACAGCAAAATGTACTTGCAATGACGAGTAGTGCAGTCATAGACTATACTTACAGGTTTCAAAGGGAAAAATTTAATACAGGTTATGAAAGAGGCCTTTCAAACCTCAGTATGGTTAATCAGGAAGCAACATTTGTCTTGTATCTCTAGTCAAGGACCAGTAATGTCAGATCCATGCATGCTAAGAATAACAGCGTTGTTCTGAGATGTGGGTTTGGGTGGCCTTTTGCTTGCCGCTATTTTTGGCATTCACGTCACTTGAATCTGTATGCTTCTGGAGGCCAGGGCTAGCAAGCAGCTTCCTGGAGTCCAGATGCAACATAGAAAGAACAACTCAATTTTGTGTTGGGTGGCAAAAAGCTCAGAGACGTTTATTGCCTCTTTGCCAGTACACTAGCTGGCCTCTTTAGCAATCAGCCCAACTCAATAGAATTGCCAAGGACAATGATAGCAAGACCATGTGCAAATTACACTCCCCTAGCTCATTACAAAGAAACAATCCTAGCAACACCTATATTTATACCTGAAACACTCAAGTTTTTGTGCCAATGATTATCTTTTTGCCAAAATATCTGTTTTTACTTGTCCTTTTGCCAAGTGCATACCTGGCTCCCTTCATTTCCTCTCCTATCTTAACTCCTTTCTTTGTACCAGCTTCCCTGCTCATTAGTGTGTTCTTCCTTTTCTACTCCTTTTATCAGGGCATTCGCTGATCGGAGAGGCCTATTCTTCCTAAACTGTTTCTTAGAGCCTTAGCTATGTCTTAGCAAAACCAAAGTCCCACGAATAGCCATGGATTTTGCCATTTTTCTTCACATAAGGAAACAATCTCCATGAATCCTGGGGTACTAGTCATGAAGGTATTGCTCAGAAAGATCAAAGTAAGCAGGATCTGGCCATACAGATTTTAAACTAGTTTAGGTCATTAAATAATGCTTTTGGAGGGATTTTACTCTGTCATGTTTTACAAGGTGACTTCCTTATTTTGAAAGAACAAAGGCAAACACTATATAAGCCAACTGTAGGGTTCAAAGTTTAGTTCTTGTAGCAAGGAACAGATATCTCTTCCTGTCAATTAAACTGCTTTATGTGAGCAGTAAACATTTCCAAATGCAACAAGAATGAATCACAATCTATTCATGAAACAGTAAGGGGTGAGGGATTCGCTCTTTGTCCCATTTTTGTCCAGCAGGTGCTACAATCCTGTGTAAAGTCAATGCAGTTGGTGCAGTGCAGATTCAACAGTTCTATTGTCACGGCCACTGGCAATAACAATTGGAAAGAGAAGACGTAAGATCCCAGAGTTTAATCTTGAAATAATCCTACTAAAGTCAATAGGATTAATTAAGAAGCACAGTTTATGCATGGTGCCCAGGTCTCTGTATCTCATAGGTCTGAATCAGATTTTGTTATACTTCATATTAATTGCCAATGCAAATCCGGAGCCTAACTGTCCAACTTTTATAAATATCACCAATTACTTTGACTTGACTGGTCTCTTCCAAAAGGAAAGACTATTCATATAAGCAAAAGTTATCAATTTATGCCATAGATACTTCACTGCAAATTGAATTTCATGGGAAACTGAAGGTAAGTAATATGCATGATTTAAACTACATAGCAAGGGGTGTTACAGAGCAAATAACAGCGTAGCAGGAATGTAAATTATAACACAGTAACCAGCACCAGGACACTATAAAACGTCTTCAGTGTTTGATGATTTAGTGGCTGTTTTTTAAATCTTTAATAATGCAAGTTTCAGCTATAAAAAGCAACTTAATCGCGCTATTATCAGATTCAGTTATTACAGAGAAAAATAAGGCTTTTCCCCCACACTTGTTTCAAGTTGTTCACAAAACGCTTCTTTCTGAGTGACTGATATTAATTTTAAACTTTTGAATAAAAACATAAATGTCCAGGACTTATGTCATAGTTAGTAGCATAAACACTCTATATGGAAGATGCTGCCAATTCACATGCCATTTCTGAATTACAATTTTTTCTGAATTACAGATTAAGGGCATGGATATGGCTATCGAGATTTGTTGGGGTGTTTATCAAGGAAAGGAAAACTCATGACTTACCAAATGAAATACAAGGAGGTAGAATATGTGAAGTCCATGCAGTATAAACATCTTGGTGATTTCTTGCATTTTGGCTCCTGTAAATGAATACATCTTAGTTCTAATATCTTTAGGTTATTTTACTCTTAAAATTGTTAGTTTATAATCATGAATAAAAACTAAAACTAAACTCTGGGTGATAACGGTAAAGCTCCTTAGTCCATATATAAGCAGCCATAAAATATCCTGAATTCCAAAAGAGCCAAGCACCAATGATGGCCATGGCCCTTTGGGTCCTTTGGGCTATGGACAGACATTCAAGAAGCTGGAGCTTGAACTGATTCAGCCTTTGCAAGTTAGTCTAACCTGGCTGGACTTAACCGGTTTGTAACCACACAGACATGTGGGCACATGCTTGCAGTTGCTCAGCCCAGAAGCCCGGGGGCACTAAAGCGTGCCCTCAGCTGCAGGAAAGGTGTGCTGGGGGGTGTGACCAGTCTGGGCTGAATGGGCCAGAGGAAACTTTAATTCCCCACTCCCTGTCCTACTGGCAGGGACCTGAGCTGGGTCTGCTGAGCACCCTGCTTCTGCTCATTGCTGAAGCCATGACCAGCATGGGCCCTCAGCCATCGAGGGTGTGGGGGGTGTTATTCTTCCCTCTACCACCACTGCCCCTGGGGGGCTGCAGCGCCACTGGAGGCTGAAGCAGCTTCCTTCAGCCTGGCAGTTTCAACCTGTGCTGGTCTAAAGCTGCTGGACTGAAGGGAGCTCCCCCAGCCCTAAGCAGCGCTGCACGGTGCAGCAGGTGCTGCAGCCAGAGGCGAGGGGAGAGAGTCCTGCCAGGTCAAGCCAACTTCCTCTCAACTGCTGCAGTGACTCCCCCTCCCCTTCAGCCCTGCGTCTTATGCCCCGTGCGTGGAGCTGTGGCGGCAGCCCCCAGACTGAAGCCTTCCACCCAGGTGCCTTCACCTTTCACGGCATCTGGGAGCTGGAGTCAGAGCTTCACGCGCTCCCCCACCCCAGCAGTGCGGCGTGGCACAGTGGTGGCAGCAGCAGCCTGCAGCTGCTTGTTAGCTTGAAGCCCTGGGTGCTGCACAGGGCAGGGGGCACAGCAGTGGTGGCTGGGCAGCTCAGGACCTGCCACCACCTCTGAGCTGGCCCAGGAAGCCCGCTCCCCAGCCAGCCCCCAGCTGGCGGGGCCAGATGCCCACTGGCAGGGCCCCGGGGTGTCGGGGGGGAGGTCAGGGACTGGGGTTATTCCCCCTCCCTCTAGCATCTGGTGGAGGAAACAAGGAGGGAGCTTATTCTGCCGCTCAGTGGTGGTCAGGGCTGGCAGATCTGGCTGCAGTCCCCCAGAGGCAGTGGGAGCAGAGGGGAGAATAACCCTGCTCCTTGCCCCCTCTGGCTCAGGGGTCATGCTGGCCCTTGGCTGCAGCAGCAAGGGGGAGTGCTTAGCAGACCCCACTCAGGTCCCTGCCGGTGGGACAGGAAGGGGGGAATGAAACCCCTCTCTGTCCAGACCCTGCCCCTGCCCCTGCCTGCCCCAGCTCTGGCTGGGGAGCAGAGGGGCAGGGGCAGGGCCAGCCCTGCTGGGCTGCAGCACAGAGCCCAGCCCAGACAGCATGCCGGGATGCTGGGGGACTCTGGTTTAAGTTAAACCAGGAAGGGGTCTGGGACAGATACTGCATAAACCAGCTTGAACCAAATCAGTTAAGTCTGATACTACATTCAACCAGGTTTATCTCAAACCAGTTTTGTTCATTTTGAAACTGGTGTATGTGCTTTGAACTTATGTTCTGTTACAGGTTTAAACCAGTTCCTGATCACTAGTTTATGTGTAATGTCTGTCCCTAGCCTTGAAGTGAAGGGCACTATGTAGGAACCCAAAGTTTCAAAAATCACATGTATGAAATTCTCTTCCCCTGCTATTTATATTAAAGGACAAGAACAGTTCTGTAAAAGCAGGACCACTGCAGAGTGGAAATCAGTATTGCACCAAGCAGTGTTAACCTCTTTGTCAATAATCTATGTTGCTTGGAGAATAGTGGCTTTGCCCTGAATATGTAAGTATCTATCAGTATCCAAGTCTCCTGGGAGGCTCCGAGGGGGTGAAGAATATAGTATAGGATCACAGCCCTCCACTTGTCCACAGTTTAAGGCATTTCCATCCCATTTATTTCTTTTTGTCCTTTCTTCCTTGCCCTACATGTAGGAACAATATTGCCCAATACTGTCACCAGCTTTGGCATACAAAGGTTAGACAGCATGTAGTGACACTACCCAAGACAAGGCAGATTTTACAACCCACTTACTCTTGTCAGTAGTCATTACTGATGAAAGTAGCTCCACTGACCTCACTACGGTGACTTGCATAAACAAAGACAAATTGCATATACAGAGGAAGGGAGCAAGAGTATCTCAACCTGTTTAAAATGCAGCAAACAATTTAAGTCAACATGAAAACAGCAATTTTCAGAAAACTAGAGTTTACATCAAAACTTTGTTGTCAAGTGTTGATTTTTCTTTGAAAAGCTTAAATGAAGCCTTCCTTTGAAAGGCTATTTATCCTTTCTGGCGTCAAGAAATCTAAGATATGGGCTTGGCAGTACTGAGAGGAAAAAATTTAGAAGCAGCCAAGCTCATGGAGAAGGTGTAAACTGATCTTGACTTTATCTTATTATGAGTGGGAGGTTTTTTCTCTTTTCATAAGGCAATCCTGAAAAGGGGATTGAATTTCAAATTCATGTACCATTTAGACTATGTAAAAGCACTTATGTACATGGCATAAATCCACGCAAATCTGACTAAGAAATACAGCAATATGAGTTACATTGGTTTCCTAAACCACTGTCTGGGTGTCTTATTTCTTATTACTTTCTTCTCTAAATATAATAAAAACTGTACATGTTGACAAAACTCAGGACTGAGATTTGATCAATGCTTATTTCTTCATCGTAGCCTTTTCTACCACAAGGCAGGAACAGTATGGTTACTGTATGGCTTTCCAGATTTTATGTATCGTGGCATTCTTGTGGGTCGGATCACTCTGAAACGCATTATTCCTCTGTCCATCCCCAGAAAAACCAAAACTTGTGAGATCTGAAGACAGAAAATTGCCCACTAAAGAAAGCAAAGCCTGCTTTGAATTAAATATATATATTTTAATACACACTAGGTCAGTTGGAGTTAAGAAAAGGGAGGAATACCTACCTAAACTTTTTTGTAACTAAAAAAAAAAAAAAAAGAATTTGCATCTGACTCCTGAGATCATGGTTTCACAGTTATAGATCAATAGGTATGCTCCACACTTTCTCTAAAGATATCCATAATGATTTTCTTATAGAGCCTCTGGCTAAAATAACTAAAAATTTAGCATAGCAAATATGAAAATATCTCAGCAACTTTTGTTAATAAATATTCTGTGACTGTAGACATTAATCACCTATGAAAAAACAAACTAAAAAATATCTGGTTCCACAAACATTTGTTTTAAGATTAATTTCAAAACCCATTTTAAATTTTTGTTTTAGATGGTCACATTTTCAAGTTTAAAACACTTTGCTTTGGAAAAGAGACACTAACCTGCATTAGGACAAACCACTCCCAACACAAAACCTGACATTCTTCATTTTCCAAGAAAAGAGCAAGAACAATCCATCAAGTTGCTAACATCACCCAAAAATAATCCAATCCCTTACTTCCATTTGTAAAATATCTTTCAAAGGGAGGTGGATTAGATAATACCATACCTCAAGGATGAAAATCTTGTTTCTTCATAAAATACGTATTCCCTCTTTTAGCCCTTACACTCACCTGTTGAGGTTAGTAGTGCCAAGCCTGTGCTTCTCTGCACAGTTTATGGTTTCTCAGACTCACCCAAGAGCTTGGCTCAAATATTAACTACATGGATCTGTAAATGACTAGGTGTGGCATGCCACGGAGGGAAGCAGTTTAGCTAAGTAATAATTAATTGCTCTTTCAGTATTTTCATTTCTGTATGGATAGTCTAACTGAGCTCAACTTCTCAGTGATGGTTCCAGGAGTTAAAGGCAACCAATATGTGGCTGGAAGTTGAGAAGAGAAATTTTTCTTTCTGTGAGAGAAAAAGCAGAAGTGAAACATCCTCTGGAGATAATCTGTTTCTCACTGCTAGTAATGGATCGAGCTCAAAGGACAAGAATTTGGACCTGAGAATGACCTGTCTTTGAAGCAGTTGATCAATGCATACGGAAAACACAACCCATTTACTGAGAATATTGTAGTACTAGGCTGGGACTCAGGACATTTGAAGAGCAAATGAAGTTTGGGGACATTAGAGAGAGGTTAAATCACATTAAAAATGGCCACCCAAGCTAACTTAGTTGCCCAGGTGTGGATAGTTAAATCAATCTAAGTGCAAACTGTTCAGAAGTTCAGGACAATTAGATTGGTCTAAAACTGGCTGACCTAATCTAAGTTAAGTGTACCTCACAGGTAGGGTTAACTTAGATGAGATTAGGTATTTTTAGACTGATCTAACTGTCCTGAACTTCTGTACAATTCCCAGCACAGCCTTTGAACTTCTGTACAAAGCCCAGCCGCTGCCCCCTGCCCCTGCCCTAGCCCTCCTTTCCCTACCCCCTCTCTGGCATTGGGCTATTTTTAGACCCCCCCCCCCAGCTGCTTCCCCCAGGCCCAGGTCAGTCAACTCATCCCACCCATGGACCAGCAGCCACTGCCCGGAGCCTAACCCTTCCCCCCCATTCACAAGCCGTTCCCTGTGCCATTTTTACCAGCATTTGCCAGTGCTGGGAACTGAGCAAATAAGACAGGGTAAGGGAAGGGGCAGGGGGAATGTGGGGGCTTAGTTCACCTGGGGAAGGTGTTTGTTTGAGGGTCAAGGGGCTAAAAATATCCCCTGGTTGCAGGGAGTGGAGGAGAGAGCCCCCCCATGGACCCTGCAAGCCTCCCAGATCCCACGAATCCCCCCAGTAGATCCTGCCTGTCCCCCCCAGCTCCGGCACTGCAATGACCTCTTCTTCCCCCCAAACCCTGCAATTCCCACACAGACCCCACCTGCCCCCCTGATCTCCCCCCCAGCCCCTGCCTGTCCCCCTAATTTTCATGATTTCACAGCAAATTTACAGGCTCAGTGGTCCTAAGCTAGTTAGCACCACACCTGAAAGGGACCTGGGGGGTCATAATTGACCATAAAAAGAATATGAGCCACTAGGGTGATGCTACAGTTAGCAGAGCAAAGAGTACGCATGCATATATCAACCAATGCATCTCAAGCAAAACTAAGGAAGTTATTCTTGCACTCTACTCAGCATTGGTCAGACCGCAGCTGGAGTACTGCATCCAGTTCTGGGTGCCACACTTCAAGAAGGATGTGGGGAAGCTTGAGAGAAGAGCCATTCATATGATTAGAGGCCTGAAAAGCAAGCCATATGAGGAAAGGCTGACAGATATGGGACTTTTCAGCCTAAAAGAGAGAAGAGCGGAGGGAGCAGGGTGCACGTGTGCCACACGTGTACCCACCTTACCTCTGCGGTGAAGGCAGCAGCTGCAGAGGAGACAGCAGTGGGGGCAGCAACAGCTGATTTCCCCCTAAGATAAGTGGGGTAGAGGGTACAGTGCAGCTGAAGTGGATCTGGAGGGGAAGCCCTCCAGATCCCTTTTAGCTCGCCCGACAGGGAGCCATGCTCCCGAGCCGCGCGTAGGGAGCGCGCACAAACAGTGTGTGCAAACAGGTGCGCTCTGTAGGGGCGCGCCGGCATTTGCACCAGCGTTCGCGTAAGGCAGGCATGAGGTAGCTGCCCAGAGTGGAACCTCCAGTGAGCAAAAGCAGCAGGTGTAGCTCTGCAGACATGGTGCAGACGTGGAGCACAGCTGCCAGGGGCCCCACCTGGGCACAGCCGCCTGCCATGGGCTCTTCTGAGGCCTCCACCCAGACAGAGCACATGGCGGGGTTGGTGGTCCCTTGCCCCCCTGTCTGTGGGGGGGGCTTGTTGGGGTCCTGGGGGTGGGACCTGGTGGTCCCCTTGCCTGCCCCTCCTGTGCACAACTTAGGGCC
>NW_017728992.1:155068949-155088308 GCF_001723915.1 Gavialis gangeticus
TCTAGAAGGTCCCTTCCAACCCTACTTCTATGATTCTATGAAGACTTCAGGGGGATTTGGTTGCAGCTTACAAATATATCAGGGGAGAGCATCAGGGGTTAGGCGAACAACTGTTCACCAAAGTGCCCCTGGGGAAAACCAGAAGCAACGGTTATAAACTCCTAGAAGAAGGTTTCAGACCCGATATAAGGAAAAACTTCTTCATGATTCATATGACCAGACCCTGGAATAGACTTTCAGCAGGGGTGGTACAGGCACGTACCCTAGTGATCTTCAAAAGGAGACTGGATGCACACCTTGATGGGGTTATTTAACCCCTGCAGTCTTTCCTGCCCAGAGCAGAGGGACTGGACCCAATGATCTCATGAGGTCCTTTCCAGCCCTAAACTTCTGTGAATCTGTGATTCCCCCCAGCCTGTTTATCCCCCCTACCCCCAATACCCTAAATCCCCTCCAATAGTCCCCCTATCCCAACTTATGTTAGAGTGGGTGGCTTTAGGTCAATCTCACCTCTGCCTAACCTCCCCAAATGTCTGCACTCACCTTTAAGTTTAATCCATACAGCCACACAGATCTTTTTGAGAATACTTTGGGCAAATCTGTCTATCCCTCTGAGCTTCCAGACACCCATCTGAACATTGGGAAATATAGGTTACTCAGTCCTAACACATGTTCTAGTCTTCTGTTTATTCTAATTTCTTAAGTTCCTGTTATGTTTGTGGTTTGCACTATGTTTATTTTCTTACCTTATATTTTGAATTAAGGATGGAAATGATAGCACTTATCCAGCTTCTTACATCCAGCTTAGCTTTCCAAAATGTACTCTTTCACTCTTGGTCGTGGTTTTATTATTTCTGTAATGGATTAAGCATGTTCTGAGTTTAAAATAACAACACACAGAGTTTATATGTTATTGTATAGAGCACTGGGAAAGGTTAGCTTTCTGCTTGGACTTCAGCTCATGCTCTCAGCCGACATCAACATTTGTTCCTGGGAGAAGAGAGTTTTGATTTGTTATAGATTTTAACATGATATTTAGCACAAAACTTTAGTGTGTGTCTTATACCAATAGACTCACAAAGGACTCTGACCTCCTTAAAAGCTGCTTATTATGAATGAGCACAGCACAGAACCTACTATTTCTGTTAAATATTAGAACTCATGTCAAATTACTTAGAAGTAAAAAAATATTAGTGGGACAAATCCATCCTTAATGTCAATACCTTCAAGTCAAATGACTTTAACTCTGATTAATATTTTTATTAAAGTCAGCAGTTGATAGAGAAGTACAACTGTTTTCAGTATAATACACTATAAGTCAAAACAGTAAGTGTTCTTTCTCACTTGACTATGTTAATGTATAACTGATTGGTAAACAACTGAGGGTCAAATTTAGTTTCTTTTTTTTGGTTATATAAACGGAAAATCTATGTTGAATACAGTAAGCTGCACTGAATTTGGGTCTGTCCCTCCAACCCTAAGGTCTGAATTTAAGATACATATTTTTAGGCAGTACAAAATAGTTCTGTTTAAGTGAATGCTCATACAATTAGATCTTTGGATGATGTTTGTTGTTACTATTGTAAGTTGTGATATACTTCCTAGAAGCTGTGATATATCACTTGCAAAAGTTATTCACCACTCTGTGTTTCTCTGATGGACATTTTTCTCAGGTGCAGACAATGTTCAACAAATTGGAACCAGAGAAGAAGTAAAAAAGTCACTGTCAAAACCATTACACAATCCAGCAGCACTGAAGGTTTTACAGTAGTCATAACAGTACTGCAGATGAAATCAAGGGGGAAACCCGGTAATGGGCTTGTTTCTGGAGCCAGCTGTGTCTTTGAACAAGGAGGCAAGTGTTCAAGTGTTTATCCTGTGAATCATTGTTAAGCAAGTCAGTTTTTCCAGAGAGCAGTGCTCATATCTTTACTTATGTCCTCCTCACCGTACCCTCCTACTACCCTTTGACTTTCCTCCCCTCTCCTTTACTTCTCTTATGCTTCTCCAATTTTTCATTTTACTTATTGAAGTCTCATGTAATCCTATCACTGCCGTACCTCCTTCTTTTCCAGACTTAGATGAATTTCTTTAAGTCCAGCCTCTTTTCTCCCTATACTTCTGACACCCTTCTGAAACCATTTCAAAATGTATTGTGGAACCCATTTATTTTACAGTAGCATCATTATGATTTACAGTGAACAGGCATGAAGGGAGCAGATGATATGCTTTAGTTGCTCTTATTTTCCATGTAGCCTGTGACATAATGGAACCTAATAGCTTTTGTAGAATAAATAATGCATAGTCTAGTGATTACTTTTACTTATACTATATATTGTAAGAGCTTCAAATGGAGCCTGCATTTCATACTCAAGTACAATAGAATAGCAGCAGTGTGCATTAGAGAAATTAATTTTCTTTAAACATTTGCACTACCTCAGTCTAATTCTAGCATGGACTTGGAGTGGTGTACGTATTTATTAGTTATGAATTGTATATTTTCAATATAGCCGTTCTGTTTTTCCCTAAATGCTGAAGAGGCAGCTTTTCCCAGCTCTTGGATATGTTTTATTTGTGAAAAGAGGTCTCCAAATTTTGTGAGATTCAAAATATAGTAAAATACAGTATAGTATCAGAACCAAATGGTGAACCAGAGGCTCTTTCCATTTATGCTGGGTCATTCCTGCTGCACAGTAGGTTTGGAAATCAAAAGATATGATAGGAACTTTGGGACCTCTGCAACCTGTAGCCAAAACTCTTTAAATTGTTATAGGTACCTCAAAATAAGCCCGTTACAGTAGAAGAAGAAAAATGCAGAGTCTGACGGCAGTGCTTGAGGCATCCCAAGCTCATCTCCCATCTCAGTAGCTGAGATGGTTGCACTGCTGAGCACTCAAGGTGGCACCTGACCACCAGATCAACAACTTGATAGTATCAGAGGAGACTTAGTCTACTGGAGTAAGAGAAAGGTACTTTACTCTCCTTTCTGGTGCTTTACTCTTTCCTAGACTTTACTTAAAAGCTTTCAGTTCTTCAAAACTGGGAAACACAATAGCCATCTACTGGATGTTGTGAAAATTAACTAATAAAGCACTGCTGTATAAGCACTAAAACTTACCAAAATACACACACACAACCCCCTGCCAGTAGTGGCCAGTTCATAGCTCCTGCTTCCACCTTATTTGAAAAGCTGGTATTGTGTGCATCAAGAGGGTGCCGGGGGCTTAAATGGAGTCTGGCACAGGGCCATGATGATAAGTAGCTGGATTCTATTTCTCCTACCAGGAGAGGCTGATATGCCAGTCCCTAGCCTCTTTTTATTCTCTCTCTCTCAGCTGAGAGTTGCCCCCAAGAAATATTTAGCCTGTCTCCCTCCCCCATAAATGCCATACCTTTCACAATGCACAACAGTGAGATTGAAATAGGGAAGAATTGATTAGATCAGATTAGGTTGGGACCTTTATAGACATCAAAGTCTGGCTCCATTCGTAATAGCAGAGATCAGTCCAGCATTCTGTGGGGGCTCGTCTCAAATGGGCTCTGGCTGTTCCTCTAAAAGATGCAATTTATTTTTGTCTTATTGATTAAAATGGTTGTATTAAGAGGTCAAACATAAAAAACAAAGCTTCCATTGGTTTTACAACACTGACTAGAGGGTGGACTTCAAAAATTTTCCACTAGCATGGAGGAGATGTCTACATATACTATTTGCCAAAGAGATAGTAGAATATTTTTCAGTAAACATTACTTAGTGGAGGTTGGATACAGCAGCATTAATTTCTGTGAGCTCAGGATCCTCCACACATCTGTTTGGCAGCAAGAACAGTACTAAGGGGAAACATTTCAATACATGAATAATGTTCCCTACCTACATAAGTCCATAAACTTCCCTAAAATTCCCATAGACTTCCCTAATAGCTAACAACTCACTGCCTTATACAATACTACTTATACAACTTTGTAATTTTGATTAAGGTACAGTAATCCTATGTATCAAATTAATAATCTGTGTCAACAAGCTTTCTATTAAGAATTAATGACTGGGGTGCATACATTTCAGACCTGAAAGAAACATAGCTGTCTATCAATCACATTACCTCAATCTCTGCAGAAATGAGTGCTGGGGGTGAGGGTTATGTACTTCATAATGTGTTATACGCTTTCAGAATGTATTAATAGGATTTCCTCATATGGACTTGAACCTGGCCATTTACAGAAAAGGACATGAGTGCACAATACGTAACCACAAGTCAATAATGGAATCCATTTTAAATTATCTTACAATAGATAATTCAGTTTACAGACAGAATAGGAGTAGCCTCACACAGGTAATCCCTTTGGCTTCAACGACCTACTCTTCTGCTTGGGGAGTATTTACATGGGCAGGTCTTTACAGGATGGCCCCTTGGTTTACAAGATTCTCTTTGAGCACTTTTGTAGGGGTGATTATCTGCAGGGGACATCTAAACTGGGATTTCCTAAACTTAGAATGGAAAATACCACAAATACCACAGTAATTATAACTACTGCCTGTGGTAAACATACAGTTTTTCTTGGCTTACTTCATAGATGCTTTTGGCAGAGATCTCAATACTCCTGTGAGTAAGAATCTGTGGTATTGAGCTCTCTCTTACTGTATATACTTTAGGCTCAATTTCTCTCGACTTTCAAAGATTGAGTTAAAATAGCTGCTTACTAATCCTTTCTCCAAATTCTACTTACATGGAAATCATGCAAACCCTAGCTGGTTAAAATTGAGGAAATTTTCTGACTTCAGTCTACTGTCTTAAAAGTCTCAACCACCCCATCCTTAGCACATATGGTTTGCATTTGTGGCATTATATCACCTTGTAAGGTAAATAGGTAGTAACTTAAGGTAGGGCCTGTGTCAGGCAATAGCCACATCCACCTTTGTCAAACTTAAACCTTTATACAGCCAGCAGGTCCAATGCTATTTTATTACAGTACAGCTGTAACTCAGTGGAGCTGCACCAGCAAAACAGACAATATGGTCATCCTGGGAGCTAATGTACACAACTGTGTGTGGCATCACACTACCCAATCTGATCCAGGGCCCAAGGAAGTCAAAGTATTTCCAGTGAGCTAGATTCAGACCTATAATTCAGTGAATACAAACAGAGAGGCTTAAACATCTCTGTGGTAGAGATACCATCCCAGCACAGTCTTCATGGAATTGTATGGCAGTGCAGCAACTCTGCCTCAGTTTCCCCACGCAGTCTTCAGCCCACAGCCATTGACCTGTAGTTTGGCAGCTCAGCAAGGCCAGCACAGAAAGTTCAGCTGTGCTTGCCAAGGAAGGAAGAGTTCTAAGGTAAAATCCAACAGAAACAAAATAAATCAAACTTCAGCACAGCCATCTCAGCCCCTTGCTCTTAAGGAAGCCTCCAGCTGCAGTAGACTGTTTCAGTACCCCAACTGCAAGTTCCCAAGTGTCAGCCAAAACTATTTCAGGACTGCTGGGTTAGAGCAGCCACTTCAGGACAGTTCTAATACGGCTTCTACCTTGCCTCTAGCCTTCAACTGCTAGGTTTTCCTCCTTTAAAGCTAACCCAGGTATAGCAGGATGGACTGTTATACCCATTCTTCAGTCAGGCACACTATTTTAATGCATCTATAAAGAGAAAGTATGAGTCATTGTAGAACTAATCCTGTTTGTTAGCACGTGTCTCCTCAACAAGTTGGCGGATCTAAAAGATGTGAGGCAGGATACCCATGATATGAAATGTTTTTCTTTGATCTAAGATAGAAGTTGGATAGACCAGTTTACCCTAAATCAGACCCTAAGTCTGATACCATTCATGTTTGTCTTAAACTGGTTTTGGCCACTTTAAAAACAGTTTATGTGCACTGAACTTCTGTTGTGTTACAGATTTAAACTGGCTTCTGATCATTATACCAGCTTATATGCAATTTCTGTCCCTAGCCCTTATGGTTAAATAGATTCACCGCAGTTTTTAGTTATCTGAATTATTAAAAGAATTACAGAAGCTAAGACTGTCTCATAAACTACATACCCAACTGGAACAATAACCAGAGGCATTGCTCAGTGACATTTACAGTTTTACAAGTAAATATTAGTTAGCCAAGGTTTAAAACATCTAGTGAACTACAATACTAAATGCAATATATTTTCTCCTAACATTACTTTTATACAGGGCCTAATGGGAGCTTGGGGAACAAACAGGCTGCAGGATAAAAGCTGTTTTTCAGGGAATTAAACTGTATTGCAATGACTCTCTGTTTGCAAAGGTGAGGCCTCCTCTGTGAACACTTTACTAGCCAGAGTGGGACATTCATTGAAAGTTATATAACCACAGGATTGGTCCCATATTAAGTCGCAAGCCTCAAGTCAAGAAAGAAACATGGCATATTACAAAGCCGTAGTTGTCACTGTAAAGCATGTTGACACCGAAGGCTAACACTGAAATTTGACTAAAGAAGGTACCTTCAGGAATGAAGATGAGACAGGTCACTGCTGATGTGTGTCTGGAAAACCCTGGCTGTTTCTCAGGGCTGAGTGGTGTAAATCAGGGAGTAAGATTCCAAACATAGAGCTGACATGCAAATAAAAGCAATACTTGGATTCTTCATTCTTTTGACTCGTTTAACACTAGATGTCATGAAGTAAACTCTGAAGAACTAAGGCCTTGTTTGCACTTACCTGCCTCTGCCACTTACTTGCCAGGAGTTTGACTGCCAGATGGTTTGGCAGCAGGCAGACAGCAGCTGCCACCACCAAGCCAGCAGTGTGTGGATGTTCATCTCCATGTAGCTCCGCTGTAGCTCCTTACTAATAGCTTCTTACTAATCACTTTTGTGATTTCTTAGGAAGCAGAGATTGGAGCCATCTGCACTCATTAAGTTGAATACATTTATTAAACACACATAAATAAGCAGCTTACTTACAGCCCAGGGTGGAAGCTTTGCCTTATCACAGGACAGACTGATGAAAGGAGACCCAAAAGCCACTTGAGCAACCTGCATTGGTGCTTTTCATACCTCGGGACTCTTTGAGCTAATGAGTCCCATATGTATACCCCTCCATCCTTCCATTACGCTACTGCTACTGCGTGTGTTGAACCACATTATACTCTGAGAAAGTAGAAGCTTTCTGGTCAAGCAAAATATATACTTGCTGTGCTTAAACTAAGACCTAGTGGTTAAAACCAAACATGCTTAAGCTCTTCAAAGCTGTGGTCTGAAGGAGTACTAGCAAACTCCACCTCAGTGCTAGATTGATGAGTTGCATTGGTGCCTGTCTTGCATGGTCTCCATTTATCAGATTGTACCCATCGTTATCTTCCTCAGTGAGCTCCTCTCCTTTGAGAACCGTGTGTGTGTTGGTGCCTGTGGTACCTATGCTTGAAGTGCTTGGTAACAAAAGAACAAGTGGCAGAGATGAGGGGAAAAGGCAGTGGGGACAAGGCAATAGCAAAGAAACAGGGGTTTGCAGGCAGAAAGGAGCTCAGGATGGCTGGAGCCACAGGAGCATGGGACAGCTGTTGGGGGTGGCGGTCAGCCAAAGGCAGGAGAGGGAGAAATGAGACAGCAGTTAGGGGGGCAAGGAACAGAGACTGGAGCAGGACCAGAACTGTAGTAAAGCAAACCCCAACTCAGGAGTCCAAATAACAGTTTTATTAAATGAACACTGTACTGTACAGCTTGGTTTCTACACACACTCCCACAAGCACTCCCACACACACTCACACAATGGCAGCAGGAGAAAGAGACTCAGTGGAAGGGTTGGAGTCCAGGTAGGTAAGAGAAACAGAGTCCAAGTCCTTGGTTGAAGAGAGGGTGGGGGTGATAGCTACCTATCCTGGACTGTGAGTCAGTTGGGGGTCTTCGATGGTCAGTTGGGGTCTTCTCCAGCAAGGTGTTGTCCAGAGGGGGGGTTGCCGGCAGGGCCTCTGGGTGGATAGGTGGTGTGGCATGGTGCTGGTCCAGATGGAGAGGACATCCCAAGGAGTCAGTCTTCACTACCCCTTTTATGGGGTGGACTACCTCTGATCTCCTATGGGGCGGGCCTGTCCAGGCAAGGTCAGTCCTGTTCCAGAGGGCTCCAGGTGTCCTTACTGAGCATGTGCAGCCTGGCGCAATGGTGGGTTGCCTCATCTTTTGTTTCTTGAATGCTGAGGGTGGTTCCAAGGGCGGGTCCTTGGTCCAGGTATTGGTTTTGATGGTGGGGTGATTTAGTAGGGGGGTCCTGTTATCATTGTGTTTTGCTCATCCATTCACTCTTATGTTTCAGGGTAAGCCAGTTTTCACGGGCAAGGTTACAGACTTAAATGTGAGTCATAATTGCAACATACTTACACAACAGGGCATGGGGACAAGATGGGAACCTGACACAAAATGGATACTTGACATCACTCATGCCAACCCACATTGCAGGCCTAAATCATACCATGTTAACATAGAGACACTTAAGACACAACAACCACATGGTGTAATACATTACAGTAATCCAACACACAAAGCCAAACACTATTACAATAGCTAATGGTTACTATAAAAGGGGACTTATGTACACAGGGTTTCAACTTAGCTTATAACTGCTTATATATATATATACCCATAGGGAATAGAGGAGGAGAGATAAAAAGGCAGAAATGATGGGGGGAAGGGGATAACACATAAGTAAAAAACCCCCCAAAAAACCCTGGGAGTTTGCTACAGAAATGTGCTGTAATGTCAGGACAACTACCACAGGAAGCAGAGCATATGTCAAGATTCCTGTGTCAGTGGGTGACTATCCTGGGCTGCCTATACACATGCCTGGGGGTGGGCTGGGGCAGTTCAATTAGAGTGGTTCCTGGACAGTCGTTTTTATAAAAACTGTTTACCACCACATTGTATTAAGCCCCCGCATGTTTTCAAATGGCCATGAGATGCTTTATCTAAAGCTGTTTTGTCAAGGTTTAGATAAAGCACCCCCATGGCCATTTAAAAATGTTTGAGGGCTTAATCATAGGATGGTGAGGCAATGCTGGAGCCTTTTAATTAGAATGCAAACGAGCACTTGTATAGGCAGCCCTAGTGACTCCACCCACAGAGGTTAGAATTGTGCTGTAACTCAGTGATTACTTCTGCAGTTTGTTGTTTTTAAGGGGTTTTTTTTAGTGTGTGTACAAGAACAACTCCTTTTGCGAGGCTGGGGAGGAAGTGGTTTTTGTGAGGCTTGGGGGGGAGTTTGTTTTGTGAGGGCCGATGTGGGGCTGCTTTTGTTGTATTGGTTTAGTTCATAAAGTTCATGACTCTATTTTTGAAGTTGCAAGACATCCTCTGCAGAACTTATCTGGCTGCTGGTTAAAGTCCAGGCCTAGCACAATCATGTCTGATTTATCTGAGGATATTGTCAAAAGTTTTATTATTAATCTGCACCAAGTCATGCTCATATTGCTACACCACATTCCCTTTTTAGTTTCTCTGTTTCAGCTTCCATCTGGTCCAGAAGGTTAATGGGCATCACTTTCTGTAAAACATGGATGCAGACTTTCTTAGCCCTCAGGTCATATACTTTTATCTGAGCTGTTAATTTTACCACATAGAGGATATTGATTTTGAATCTACGAATAATTTTTATTAAACTATTGTAATTCTAACTTAACATTCAAATTCTCCGCCTTTTAAATACAACTCTATGTTCACTGGATTCCAGCTTAACTTTTCTTGAGAGTGAAGTTTCAATTAAATATTTTCTAAAGATGGCAAATAAAATTTTGTATCATTAACACGGTAAATACTGCTAGACATACCTTTGCTGCTTCTCCTTTTTCTGGGATTAGGGTGTTTACTATGCTCCTTTGGGGCATTTATATATGTGCTCCAAGCATGGGCGACTGATGCCACCTTAGTCGGGAGGGCACATGCCCCCCCAGCGACCAATCAGCAATCGGGGGGGTTCCCCTGTGGCCCATCTCACCGACTTGTGGGGAGGGTCCCCCTGCAGCAAAACTCACCGACTGGGAAGTGGCTGTGGCACTCCCAGAAGTGGCCATGGTACTAGATCCAGTGCTCCCACTCCACAGCCATCGCTCGCAGGGGAGACACTGGTGCTCCCACCTGCCCCCTCCCGCCCATCGCCTAAGTGGGGAGCATGGCCAGTCAGGATGTGCACCAGTGCTCTCAGGGTGTGCATGTGCACCCGCTATGCATCGGAGGTGGGGGTGCGTGTGGGGGGGATGCTTTAATTAGATCAGTCCCAAAAGCTGCTCTAATTAAAGTACACAGAGCGTCACATGAATCAGTAACCCCATGCTGAAAAATGGCAGTGGGGTTACTGCCATTACATGTTTTAATTAAACCATGTTTCAGCACAGGGACACTGATACACATGACACTGGAGTCTGCTGGAGTGTAGTAATTACCGCGGTCCAGCAGACTCAATTAATCAAGTCTACTGTGATGCTTTGTAATTACAGCATGTCAGAGCAGCCTCAATGCACTTATTTAGGCACCCATAGTTTGTATATTTAACTAATTCTCCATCACTTTGTGTTATATGGGAGATGCATGGTTTGGGGTATTTGCATATATTACCATTGCCATTAACCCATTGATGGCCATTTACCCATTGATAGAGTAATTAAAATAGCTGCAAGATTTCAGTAATATCATGTTGACCTTGTGGATGCACCAGAGTCCATGAGATGCTTGGCAGAGTTGCTACTCCTTGCCATTTAATTTGTAGAGTTTTAGTTTTAAAATATTTGTTCCCTGCATTATGGTCACTACCATGCTGGTATTCAGTTTTTAAATTAAGGAATGAATGTGATGTGGAGATTTTAATTCCTCTTCACATGCAAAATGCTGTTTGCCACTTTATTTTTGGTCACTTCCACATCAGTGGAAATAATGCTCCATGCCAGCTCTTGTTCCTCCTGGGGCTTTATCTACTATACTACTTTTTTCACTTGCCTTCTGCACTTTGTTTAGCTAATAACTTTGTTTTTCCATCTATTTCAGCCTTCAAAGGTTGAGGCTTCTCAAAAGAAGGAACGTACAGGAAAGGAAAAGCCTCTGCTTTACCTCAATGAGGCTGGGTGGTGGCCAGTGATGAACCAAGAGGTTTCTCAGTAATTGTTTGCCTTTTGCTTCCATTAGTGCAGAAGTGGGTAAAAGTTATGTTGCTCATATTTACCTTACTGACCGGTCCTTGGACCTGAATACAAATTGACTATTGGACCAGCACTGAAAAATAAACTGGTACCCATTCATCATAGGAGATCCCTTTTAACCATTTTGCTGAATGGTCTTTGATTGTTTGGTTAACCTGTTCATTTTGTCCCCTAGACTGGAAGTGTAAAAGAGACTGGGGCATCCTAGGATGAGCTGAACAGTAGTCTTTATGAAGTTTTTGGTTGCTGCAAGTCACCTTAAAGTGTAATCTGTTGCATCCGGGGTTTTGCCTCTTTGAACACAGGGATAGTTGTTGTATTAAATAAACATACGAATGTGGAAGCATTTTAGTTCCCAAAAGAAAGGATGATACTTGTGAGTATTCAATGTACAAGGAAAATATTTGAGTGACTTGTGAGACAGAAAATTGTAATCAACTTTTACATTGTTTAACAGAATGTTTTCCAGTTTGCCCAAAATAACTGCTGATATAATTTATAAAGCCTGAACAATCATAAGACTTTTGTTCACATCTCCAAAGCAGGATGTCAAATAAACCATATCAATTACTTAATAGAAACAGACCAGGAACAAAATCCAAGATGGACTGGAAGAGTAGAAAAGGATGCTGGCTGCTTGTGCTTCTGAAGAGGTGTGTCCTAAATGGACAGTCCTAGTTGCTTGGTCTCCTGGCTTGTGATCCAATGTGATCCAACTACTCCCCACAATGTTTCATGTGCATGTGCTTAATTTTTAAGGTTTAACCCTAATAAAATATTATACTTCATTAATATCATGCATAACTCACTATAGTACCTGTTTCTTTACAAATATGGGCGTATATACTAGATTTTGAATTAATGGGAATTGCTCTTGTAAAGCTAAAAGCAGAATTTAGTCATTAATGACTGGTTCTCCTTGTGAAGAGCAAAGGGTTTTTTTGTTAATATCTTTTATTAGACACATAGCATAGATAGGAGAGGTATCAGTAAGTGTTTGGGCACAAAATACCTTTCTTCAACATTACAGACTTGGTTCTCTTCGGATAAGCATTTCCAAATAGATGGGCCCAGTATGCAAGTTGCGAGAGACATGATACCATTTGCTTTACTGCAGGTTGAACACAGTCTGCTTGCTCATGCTTGTTTTTCAAGGGCATCTATAATAATTTTATCTAAAACCCATTATCTCATGAGCACCAAAATGTACAAACCAGCTCACATTTAGTCATTAGTGAAGAGAGCTGCCCACCATCTCTAGGATTTTTTTCTAGAAAATTTTCACTAACCTAGAATTGGCCTATGAAAAGGAAGCTCTTTGTACATCTTATCTCTGACTATGCTACTTGAAACAAGAATATTCATAGTTTCACACATCCTCTGACAATTTTGCAGGACAGAAAAAGTTGGGCAGACACATTGCTGTGTTCCTGGGTGTGCAATATCTAGTTTAAATAGATAGAATAATTTAATATCCTACCACACAGTGTCATAAAGTAAATATTAGATTATCAAATAAGGCATTTCAGTAACATATCTCCTGTTTATAAGGAAGCCAGTGCAGATTTACACCCACAGGACAGATCATTTCAGGTGGTTAGTCAGTTGTTGAGTCAACCAATAGATAAGTTGTCATCCTGTAGGCATTCCTCAGGTCAGTAATCATTACTTCATCTAGACCTCTTGAATGACTAAGCATCTGCAAAAGTTGACTCAACTTTATTGCAAGGCTGCTGCACATGTAGATGGTGAATGAGTGATGGGTTAGCAGGAAGTTCTTGAAACAAGAAGTACTTACGCCCACAGGCTTTATGCAGACAGGGTTTATTATAGAATTTTTAGTTTTTAACCAAGGAAAAATACATTTATTTGTCATGTTAAAATCTTCAGTTATTAATGCAGCACGCCCTCTTTAAAAATGAACCAAGACAAAACATCAATAATAAAGGATGGTCTTTATAATGACGTGTATCAATTTGCTGCATCATATTAATAAAACATCTGTTCTCACTGTTGGGATTGTTAAAATCAGGAGTTTGCTATAAACAGGCTGTACTGTGCTAGATTAATCATTAAACCATTTAACTGAAATCCAAGCAGAATATACACCCTACCTTTTCACCAGAAACAGCAAGAAGTGAGAGGTGCAAGGAAAAGTATGTTCAGCCCATCGCATAGAAAGGTCCCTGCCCCTACTCCCTTGTGATTGGATAAGCATTCACCATCCATCCAGAACGCATTGATGACAAAACAACTTGGACACTGGTGAATGGACATCACTGTCATGAAATGTGTGCTTCTTGGCAGCAAGGGATTTGGTTCCTCTCATTAGCTGGCACTGACATTGCTGCCTCATAGCAGGTGAAATCCTGGCCCAGTTGCAGTTAATGGCACAACTCCCATTGACTTCAAGAGAGCTGGATTTCAGCCATCAAATTTCTCAAGAGCAGGAGGTTCAGGCTTGATCCACAAGAAAAACACAAGCACTGCTATGGTCTGTGCTGTAATCTCTATTTTTATGCACCCTGATTAGGTTCCCAGGCCCCAGGATAGATCCCCAAGCCTTGATACAATGCATGTGGAGAGTTAATTCAATGCATGTGCAGTGTCTTCACAGCAGCTGGCATATTGAGCAGGGACTGCCTAAACTGGACGTAAGGAAATGCTAAGGGAAAGGCTTAGGTCTCACTGCTCCCAACCATTCAGAAGTTGGATACTTGACTATGGGCTGAAGGTAAGTGCATATCTCTACTTGGGATTCAAAATTAGAAACTTCCACTAAGGAGAGGGGTGTCTGCCTCTGCTTTCAAAAGCCAAAGGATCTCTCATCCCTTTGGGTTCAAATACAGAAGAAGGATTTGAACCTGAGTATCCCACATCCCTGTGAATATGGAACGGCTGAGCTGTTAGAGAAAACCAAGGGCTGGTCCTGCTGTCGAGTGCATGTTTGTCAGATATTGCTCTGAGCCTATCTATGAGATCAGGTCCCAGGTGAAATTAGCAGGAAATGACTGTTTTGTGACTTTTGCCAAAGATAAGTACCTGGCTGCCGCATGCTGGCAGGACTTAGTTGCACACATGCCAGGTAATGCAAAGGTACGCACCCAGGGAGATTTACCAGTGAAAATATAGGTATGAAAGGAAGTTAGCAACCTAAAGGGTTTGGTGAGGGATGGGAAGTTGTGAATATCCTTAGTACCTCAGAGCCGTGACGACTTGGTCACCTAAAGAGACTTTTGGCCTTGTTGAACACGCAACAGTAGCTGAATGCCTTAGCAGCAAGGAGCAGTGCCATAGCATTAAGTTCTTATTAAGTGAAAAAAATAGCTGATTCAGTGACAGGTGGAAGTAAATGTGGACATAGAAAAGGGCTCCTGCCAGATGTTTGGTAGGTAAGGCTGAGAATTTCACTGGCATACTGAAGACTCAGCATGGAAGCACCTCACAGCAAAACTGTTATAGAGACAAGTTTTGCTCCCAGTGAGAGGAAGGTAAATAATTATAATGGCTCTTAGTGCACAGAGGAGACATGTTAAATCATTTAAGTCAGTGGGGATTTTACCTTTGACTTCCATAGGGCCAGGACTGGCTAAGCAACCCAGAGACCCAGATTCTATGCTTCCCTCACCAAGAAAGGGTTGAATCTGCTTCTTTTGACTTCCCAGAAGATTACTTTAACCACAGTGCCATGGATTAAGCATTATCCAGTCTTGCTACTGGAGCTTCTTTGGAAAGTATCCCCCTGGGCAGCAAAGAGAGAGGGATGTATGGAGCCAGAGGGAAGTAGATAGGGCACACAAAAGAAAACAGAATTCCACCCTACGTGTGAGTATTCCCTGCATATTTCCTCCTGCAATCTGAATGCCATGTTCACACAGTACGTCCAGGTTGCCCGTTCCCTTTGTTTCCCGTGCACATTACAGTGGTCAGGGTTTGTTTCTGCATGGAACCAGTTCTACACTTGAACTAGACGTTTGAGTGGTTAGCAGCTGACAACCATGTTGACGACTCTTTGGGAACAAGTTGTAATTGCAAGAATGTGAGTTTTAGGGCTCCCGTATCCCTTTAATGTTTTACGTTTGCCTAATGATTCCCAATGCAGCTTCCTCCTTTTTTTGTGAACATTGTGGAAGCTGGATTGCTTTGCTGACATGCAGCTGGGATCTAGACTTGGGGTCTTGGTTCAGGGTACTCACTATTTATCTTTGAGATTATGTTCTGGAGCCCACACATAAACCTTTGGTTTACTTGCTCTGTCACAATCTGAAATACACTGTGTTTTTGATGCAGCTTTATTTCCATGGACTTTATGTGCAAAAGAGAATGTATAAGTACACCAACATGATTGCCATTTAAGGAATCATTTGAACTTAAAATTATGAAATACTAAAAATAACTACTAAAACATAAAAAAAATATACTGCCTTGCTGATTCACACAGTAAATGATTAGCCAAGTGAGGAGACATCTTACAAGTTTGTTTATGGCTATGTTGACTTATCATGGTTTTATTGTCCTAACTACCTGATAACAGACCACTGCTACAAAACAATTAAAATCATAACAGTGGTTGTTGTGTTGTACATCAGTAGAGAAGCCGGGGACGGTATAGAAACTGTTTCTTAATTAGCTATAAGTGGAACAGAAGTTGATTTTCTACACTGCCAGATATCCTTAAAATCTTTACAGAGTATTAACGACTTAAGTTAGGACAGTCTGCACTTGGAAATTACATTGTATTAGAACACAGGCAGGCCAACATGATGGTAAAAAAATCGAGGCTTGATCCAAAGTCCCATTAAAATCAATGGAAAGACACCCATGAGTTCAGTGCATGCAAGAATGGTCACATTTAAAAGTGTGTCAGTTGGTCAAGGTTAACTCCAAGATCTGCAGTCACTCAATGAAATATAAATGCCACCTTCCTTGTCTACGCAGAGGTCTCAGTTATGTTTAACACCATGTTTACATTGTGTCATCTCCCCTGGATGGACAGCCTCCAAATAATACCATATTGCATCCTGCCTAGTCCATCCTGTGCAGCCCTGCTGAGGTAGGCTATCAGCCAGGTCAGAATTTTGGCCTTTTATTGTTGAAAGTGAATGGAGCAGCCAATATAAATATTATATTTTGATTTCTTTATATATTGTTTGTTAAGATTTAGCAATGGGTTGAGCAGCGTTAGGAGCCTGTGATGTTTACTATCATAAGAGGAAAACAACATATATTAGATAGAAATGCTCTGGGGCTTCAGAGCAAGGACCTGCTCTAGGGCTCTGCCTTGTTTTTATATTGGGTATGTAGTAGCAGATTCTGGCATGAGTCTTGTGACCTGGACAATCACATAGTCTCTGGTACAGCTGCATGTCATTCAAGTCACCATAGGGCGCATTTCTGTGTATTCAAGAACAAACGCATCTCTGCAAGCAGGAAACCCTCGCTTTCGCTGCTTGCAGAGACATGCCCCAAGGTTCCCCAGGGCCTGTCTATTTAAGAGGGGAAAGATAGGCAGGGGCTCCTGAGGCTTAAGGGGCACCCCAAGCCCTATGAGAACACAATGCCCATTTTCTTACAGCATCAATGAGAAGGACAATGGACGACATGTTTTTTCCCCAATGAAGTGGATTAGCTATATCCGGCACAGCTGATCCATTTCATTTGGCAACATCAATTTCTACCCTGGGTAGTGGAAAATGCTAGGCAGAACTTCTGCACTCCTTGGGAGTCCATTATTTTGG
Organism: Gavialis gangeticus; assembly: GCF_001723915.1. NCBI lineage: Eukaryota > Metazoa > Chordata > Crocodylia > Gavialidae > Gavialis > Gavialis gangeticus. The sequence continues at coordinate 155,085,829 of NW_017728992.1, forward strand.
CCTAAATAGGTAGGGTTTAGCATCTCACATGAAGCACAGGAGCTCTTACAGTGGCTGGCCCCTTAGCCCAATACTGTAATATTGTGCCAACAATGTTATCAGTATAATTGTTGTGATGAGAAGTTATCTTCCACGTTCCTGAATATTTTGTTTCCTTCCTTTTATCTCCCCATGCCTAAGTGACACAAAGCAGCTCTACTGGGCCCAGTACCTTGTCTTCCAAGATTTCCAAGGAGTGCATTCCCAGTATTAGGTGTATGTGAATTAAATGCAAAGCATATTCACTTATTCCAGTGATTCTCAACCAAGGTGCCAGCATGCCGTGTCTTGGGTGTCTTGGGCTCCTTTCAAGGCCAAGCAATGTTAGTGCTGTTTGGTGTGCAAATGTGATCCACCAGATAAACTCAGAAATTTCAAATAATAATCCATAGTTTTAAAAACATGCTGACCGGCTGTGGTCTCTCTGAATTCTTTGCAACAGGAGAATTATTCTATTGTTTTTCTGTAGTCACAAAACAAGTGAAAACCAAGAGCTGGCATCTTCCAATGATTTCCAACCACTGATCTTTTCCTTATTATAATCTCTCTTTCATTGTCATCAGTGATCTTTCACAGTCAAGGATGATTGCTCCCATGGGGCAAGTAAGGGGTGGTAGATGAGTCCATTGATGGCTAAGAAGGCCAATCCTAGAGCCTCAGACTCTCTGGCAGATGCCAAAAGTAGTGGTTAAAGGGGGGATTGGACCATGGATTTCTTGGTCTTGTTTACTTTCCTTCAGTTTCTTCATTTTTTTGCCTCCAGGGCAAGATGGTTTTACTCAAAATAAGAAGTACCTTCTCTCATAAGGCATCACCATGTAGCCCTGTCCTGGGCTACTTTTTTCCAATTTGTGAAGTCAATGCCACACTTCTTAATGTTCACCTTGAGGGTGTCCTTGAAGTGTTTCCTCTGGCCCCTGTGTATCCTTTGTCCTTAGCTGAGTTGGGAGTACAGCAGTTGTTTTGTTAAACATACATCAGGCATGCACACGCAATGCCCTGTCCACCACAGCTGATTTTGAATAATCAATACTTCCATACTGGTGGTGGTAGAGTAGGTGAGGACACTGGCATTTGTGTGATGATCCTCCTACTTTATGCCAGGGATCTTCCAGAGGCAGTGCTGGTGAAAGTGTTCCACGCTTTTCAGGTGGTCCCTGTAAGTCACCCAAGCTTCACAGCCATAGAGAAGAGTTGGGGTTACTCCAGCCCTATGTCATAGGACCTTTGTTCGAGTCCTGATGCTGTGATCATTGAACACATAATAATATAGTCTTCCAAAGGAAGAGCTGATACATTGGATCCTGTACTAGATCCCCCCATTTATGTTGGCCGCCTTTGAGGGAGAGCTGCCAAGGTATGCAAAGTGTTCAGCATTCTCCAGCTCCTATCTATCACTGAGGATCTTTGCCGGAAGAGTTAATTCGCCCAGAGCAGGCTGGTGAAGCACCTTTGATTTTCTGATGTTATGGGTCAGTCTCAGGCATTGATACACTTAGAGAAGCAGTTAAAGGCTGTTTCTAGGTCCTCATCAGTTTGTGCAACAATAGCACAATCATCAGTGTACAGTACTGAATTCTACAATCACGGTTGATGTAACTTTAGTTTTGGCATGGAGGAGGTAAAGATTGAAAAGGCTCCCATCCATCCTGTATTCATTGCCAGTACCATGTGGCAGACAGTCATGGATGAGCATCTTGATGACTGCAAGAAAGATGGAAAACAGAATTGGTGTGATCATGTAGCCCTGCTTGATACCAGTTCAGATGCCAAAGGAGTCACTGCATAGGATGGATGCAGTTGTAGCAAAACACCCAGTTTTTCCTTTTTAATACATACATACATAGACGTGTGTGTGTGTGTGTGTGTGTGTGTGTGTGTGTGTGTGTGTGTATGTGTATATATATATATATGATAGATATGCATTCCCTTCCATTCCCCAATTATTTCTGGCTTTTCTTTCTCTCCCTCTCTATTCCCTACAGTCAGTTAGGCTCCGGAGTGGTGAGAGATGGGCGGGTGAAAGCCTGCCGCGCCCCTGCTCCCCCGAAGCCCCCCAGACACCTCAGACACCCCCCAGGAGCCGCAGAGCCCCCTGCCGACCCCCAGCACAGCCGGAGGCAAGCGGGGCTCGTGGTGGGAAGGGGTTAACCCCTCTCTCTCCGAGTGGAAGGAAGCAGCTGCGTGGAGCCGGGCCGGGTCAAGCCCCCGCCCAGACCCCTACTTTGCCCAGCCCCCCAGGGAGCCACGTGACCAGAGCCGCATGAACAGGCACGCTGTCTGCCAGTGTGTGAGTTAGTGCTGAGTTAGCGCAGGAGGGGGCACGGGAGGGCCCGTGACCCTGCCTGCAAACCCTCCAGGGTAGTCAGTCCCAGCCGTAGCCAGCCTACCAGAGGCATGACACAGATGGGCATGCACCGCACCCCGAGGGTCCCCTCGGG
>NW_017728992.1:155088943-155123656 GCF_001723915.1 Gavialis gangeticus
TGCCACCTCCAACTCTTGTCCTGAGCTCCACTTTGCCTCCAAACCCCCTGTTTCTTTGCCACTGTCTTACCCCCACTGCCTTTTCCTTTTCCCCTGAGCAACCAGGTTTCTGCCTCAGTTTCTTTCCTGGCTGTCTCCTCCTTGCCACCACTTATCTGTGCTCCCCACCCACCCCCTCCCAATATCTCAGCTGCCTGCCTCAGTTTCTAGCTCCAGCCTACCTTAGGTAAACCCAAACCTCAGTTCCCCTCCCAGCTTCTCTGTAGTCCACTGGTTCTAATCCTGGTTCTGGCAACTTTTATTTCCTACACTTTAACACTCTCTCTCTCTTTCTTTCTCACCTGAACCTTCCCCCAAGTATCCCAGGTACCCCAAGCACACACATACACACTGTACCATCCAAGTTAGGAACTTACCTGTGTATATGTGTAGGTGGGTTGTATGTATGTGAACTGGTGAGTGTGTGTGCGCGCGCGCGTGTGTGTGTGTGTATATATATATATATATATATGGCATTGTGTGCATGATATACGAATTAGTGATCTGTGTCTAACTTTTGGGGTATATTGTGTGTGTTGTTGAATTGCTGATAGCTATGCATGTGTCTAGGCTGGTTTGGATGTGTACGTGCCTAGGCTGGTAGTGTGTGTGTGTATGTACCTAATTGATTTGTGTGTTTGTATATATGCAATTGTGTCACACCCTCCTGTCTAACAGCGTAATATTAAGATCCTGAGAATTGACCTGACCCCACAGGGCAACACAGTCATCTGGTAATGAAGGAGTCTTAGGATGGTGATAAATTTCCCTGGGAAGCCAAACTTTGATAAGATTTTCCAAAGAGCTTCATAGTTAACAGTGTCAAAGGCTTTGGTCAAATCAATAAAGGTTCCTGGTGTTGTTCTCAGCATTTTTCCTGGATCTGCCAGGCTGCAAAAATCATGCCCATGGCCCAAATAAATCAATACATTCTTAGAAGAATAAAGGTGTAGAGATGTTATAACAGTAATATCTTCCAGTTTCATTCTGCTTTCCACTTACTTAAAACCTATCGCGATTATATTAGATGAAAGTGGAACATGTCCCTGCATTTATGTTGCTGCTCTGGTCTGTATTTTTAAGCACTATCTTAATAAGAATTGGTTATTTCACATGTTTATAGGTTATGTTCTTGTGCTGCTATGTTTATTTTATTTCACTCAGGCTCCATTAATTTCCTCATTGTTGCCTTGGATCTGTCTGTCCTGTGAGTCATGGATTCCACAGTTATTGCCAGACCTCTGAGGATGACACTGCAGCTATCTTGCTAACATCTACTGTTGTAGCTCTGACTTCAAATATTGTCAGTGTATCACTCTGAGTCACTGATGCTTCCTTGGCTGATTTCTAGAGACTTTTTTCTGCTTTTGCTCTTGGGTTCCTTTGTTGCTTGGTTTCATTACTTCTGTGTGGTTCTTCTATTGGGTTGCATGTTTCCAGGTAGCTTTATAGGACCCTTACATTGGTCTATTTTTTTACGCGTCTTTTGAAAATCATATCTGAAATGAACACACAGCAGGCTAGTTAGGTATTAAGAGTTTGATGTGTCAATATTTACCCAGTATTTAACATACCAATTAAATGTAGTTATTTACCTGCCAGCTATTATGAATAATTAATGTTTCTGTATCAGGTAACCTGATGATAATCAGCTGCAGTTGTGTCTCAGATTTCTCTTATGAATGTCAAAATAAAACTGTAGCCCACTCTTTAGGTACTTCTCTCCAAATAGGCAAATCTGAGTGCTTCATACTCTGCATTTGTCTCCTTCCCTGTTGACTTTGTTCATCTGTGTCTGTGTTAACTTTTTAGCTAGCAAACAATAAGCTGACTGATCAGGTCCCAGAAGGGCTCCAACTTTTTCTCTGTGTTCTCTACTTGTCCTACAAGTAATTGTTCTTTCACCAAACCTGGTCCCAGAATTTCTTTTGGTGGTGGAGTGTCTTGTCCTTCAAATTATGAATTCCTAAGATCTTTCTTATGTACTGAATGAGACAGAATCAGACTCTAAAACAGTTTAATTGCATCCTTCCTGTCTTTATCATTGACACTTTGAACTGAGATTCTTTTTCTTATATTAAAAGATCTTTTAGGAAAATAGCTTATTTTGACTGAATATAAGGCCAGTTTTTTTAAGTAACCTTGAACTCATAATTGTACGTGGAAGTTCCCAGCCACACACAGAGACATCCTTCACTTAGAAGTAGGGGGGCTAGCAGTCCAAGAGTGGGCGGGTCAATGGGACGGGGCCCCCATCCAGTGGGGGGAGGTCAGAGAGCTAAAGATAGCCCAGTCAATGTGGGAGGTAGGAAAAGCACAGCCATGGGCCTGGGGCTGAGGTGAGCTGCTGGGCTGTTCCAACCCTGGGGCTGTGCTCCAGATGTGTGCACAGGCATTCCCTGGACCTGATCTACAATCACACAGATCATTTTTGTAGATCAAGTCCCATATGTGCCCATTTTTGCCAGTGCTTCCCCAGGAATGTTATCTAAGTAAGTCAAGGTGGGGCGGTGAGGGGGTTAGTGGGTCTGCAGTTGGGTTAGTAGGCCTGGGGAGGTTAGCAAGTCTGCAGAGGAGGGGCTAGTGGGCCCACTGGGGGAGGGGGTTGGTGGGTCCACAGGGGCAATTGTCCATCTGGGGATGGGAGACGTGAGGAGGCTACAAATAGCCTGGAGAGGGTTGGGGGTGGGGTAGGAAAAAGGCAGCTCTGGTGCTGGGGCAAATGGCTAGGCTTTCCAGCCCCAGGGGCTGTGCTCTGAACTTACTTGGGTTATATTGGGCATGAATCAGCACTGTCTACATAGTTTATCACCTAGGTGTACTAAAGTTAGATCAAGCTGGCCATATTTTACCCAATCTAACCTTCCAGAACCTATGTATAGATCAGCACTTAGATGGCCCTAACCCTAGTTAGGTCGATATAAGGCTAGGTACAGGTATTCTAATATCCCAACGTGGAAGCAATTTAAGTTTCCTGCCTTACCCTAAGTGCCCTAGGTTATATCACCAATGAACAGAACAGATGTTCACCCTTCAGGCTGCCTGCATTGGCCAAGGGCAGCAGGTTGGAAGCATTCTCGCATGCCTCCCAGCTCACGCCACTGGCTCCTCAGGCTGCTGGAGACTCCCGAGCACAGCCAAAGGGGCAGCCCACCCCTGACTGGCTGCCAGACATGGGGGAGCGCCCCTCCTCTCCTCTGCCCTCCCCCTCACTGCTCTTTCAGCCACAGGAATGACAGACAAACACAGAGAAGCAGGGCTGGAAGCATAGGCAATGGAAGGCCAGGGAGAACGGGGCTTAGCCTCCCAAATGCAAGCCAGCAGTAGCAGCAGGTAGGGCCACAGGGCAACCCAGGTGCAGGCTCTGGATGGCTGCAGCAGAGGGTGGGGGGGAGGGGCACACACAGACATGCAGCTGGAGCCTGCAGCAACCTGGCGGCATGCAGAGCACTGCCCAGCACAGCAGGTAAGTCTGTCATGGGGTTGCAGATCAAGGCCCCTGTGTTGAGGGAGGGAGTGAAGCAGAGGCAGGGGCAGGGGCAGGGGCAGGGGCTGGGGTGAATGGGTCCCTGGGGCTGGGGCAGGCTGTAGGATGATGGAAGCCTGGGAGGCTCATCCAGGGGCATGGTGGTTGGGGGGGGGAGGGGTCCCACTGCTGTGTGAACCCCAGAGGGGGGCCCAGGGGACACATGCCCCTCAGACCTGTGCATAGAGCAGAGGCAGGCTGCCACTGCATGCTGGGCTCTGGCAATAAAGAAGAGGAATGGGGAGAAGAGGAGAAGAGGCTCCTTGTGTGTGTGGCTTGGGTCTGGCAGCAGCTGCTCCTCATGGTGAATCCAATGCTCTGGAAACCTCATTTCTTATCTGCAGCTTCAGAGCTGAAGGCAACAGTGAACAGGGACCACTGAGCATCTCTGTCTTGTCCAGGCTGTGCTGTCCAGGAGCTGCCAATGCATTCAGATTCTGGGGAGTCACTGGGGGGCAGCTCCACAGCCCAAAGCTGAGCAAGGGAAGGAGGGAAGGAAGGAAGGAGTGAGCAGCCAGGGGTCCAGTGGGGAGTTCACAAGACAAGTGAGGGATGCAGGCCAAGCTGGGGATGCATGGGGGCTGGGATCCAGATGGCAAAACCCATCTTCCAAGTGCAGGCATCTCCTGAGAGCCACGATAGGAGCTAGGAGCACCTTTCCTTTCTGGATCTGCTGCAGATCAGGGATGGGGAGGGAAGGGATGCAGGGCAGAATTGCTCATGGCTGGGCTGGACACACATACACAGTGATGTAGATCACATTACAGCTGTGCTCCTCCTTGTTGCAGAAGCCCCATGCCTCCTCCTCCCCGCAGAGGTTCAGCACCAGCAGCAGTGTCACAGGGAGGTGGCAACTGCAGCTGTGCTCCCCACCCCGCCACACCATCGACCCCCACACACAGGGCATAACAGCCAGTAGTTGCCTCTTGTTTGTTCTGCCTACCTTGCCTTGTTGCCACCACCTGCTATTTGCCAGTGCTCTGAGGGCCTGATCCTTCCTTCTGAAGAGCATCCCCCCCACCTTATCATTGTTGTCAAAAATCCCTCACGATCAAGGATAATCACTCCCATGGGTCAAGTAAAGGGTAGTAGATGAGCCTGAGCATAGCTAAGAAGGTCAAGCATGAGCCAAGTTCCAAGGTGTCTTCATGTGAGGCACAGAGCAGGCAGGGGGCTACAAAGGCACCTGGGAAGCTGGTGGACAGTGACCTAACTTGAGTCAGAAATGTATCTGGTACAGAAGTTTAATAGACCAAACTAACCTAAATCGGCCCCTTGTATGGGTTACTAAGGATGCTAAGGACTGTATCTCTTCCAGGATGGCTTGATTTGGAGCTATCATAGTCAGCCATCTCTCGATAGGAGGATGACAAGCTTCCAGTAAATAAGGAAGTCATCACTGAGTTCGCAGATGAGTGAAGAGGCTGATCCAAAGTCCACATGTTTAACATGGATTTGGAGCTACAGAGTTCCCTAGTTTGGCTGACATGGACCAGGAAAAAGCACTGTACCTCTAACAGGCTGAGAAAATTAATTCAATGAAACTGATGTGATGGGAGAAAAAAGCTCTCCACTTATTCCTGACATTCCTTTACTAATCGGGAATGGGGCAACCTTCTGTTAGTTCAGCTAACAGCGACTGAACAATGATGTTGTGATGAATATGCTGTTTGAACTGCTTTAGACAGACAAAATCCTAAATTTTTTACAAGCCAATCAAAAACATGTGTTTATTTAAATTGACCTCTTTCTGGTACACTCATAGATTGATAGTGACAGCATTCTTGCCTCTACTCTGTTGCAAATACTGAATTCTAATACTGAAGGCAACCTATGGGAATATTTATTCCACAAGACATATGAACATCACATATGTCATCCTACAATGACATTGATCATCCTACAGTGAGGTGTATTATGCTCATAGCCATAGAATCATTTCTATACAGTAGTCGGGTTATATACAGTTAGTCTCAAATTGTACTGTGATTGTCCTCTAGATGAAATAGGATTCTACCCATACAGTCTGCCTAAACCTAGCAACATTTCTTCTACCAAAGCTGTCAGCAAAGGTGGTGGATCAGGCCTCTAGTGAACATATCTTGGAGAACACAGGATGTGGGATTCACCTCTGTCTACTTAAGTAATTATATAACACCTATCACCTGAGCTTAGTACCTGAGCTATGAAGCTGGCCACCAGTTTGGAAACTAACTTAAGAGATCTCGAAAATAGGGATAACAATGTTTACTTTCTATAGTAAAATGTTTTGAGCTTGTGGACAAAATGCACAGAATTAAGATGCACATAAATTAGCTGTTGTCATTGTCTTTATCACTACACTACCACTTTGGGTACAAGGAATAATGTGCATTAATAGCCTTAGTAGTCTTTACATTGTTGACTACTCCATATTCAGATAACTTCATTGTACACTCACACTTCATAAGCTTTCCAAACAAACAAAATCTTTTCTTGAACTCTAAAAAGACATTTTGGGGATTTCTTGATGAGGCCCAAAGGCAGGGGCATCTTTTATTTATTTTATTACAAGGTTTGTAAGTAAAAACTTGCATTATCTGAAAAAGATATTAGATAGAAAACAGTAATAAAATTTCCTATTTTGTTAAGAAACTTGATAATAAATACATTTTCCCCAATATTAAAAAATGCCTGTTATCTTGCAAGATAATAAATACAGCATACATCTGGCATACACAAAGGCCAAATCTGGGTACAAAAAGTCTACGTGCTTTCTTATAAAAAGCTCAAGTGATTTTAAAATGTTTTGGCATCTTGCACTTGATGCTATTTTTAATCTGATGTTTTCTATTAACAATCCCATAGTATGAAAATCATAAAGGAAAACTGTTTGATTAGAAGCATTTTTCCATTAAAAGTTAGAGATGTGTATGTTCATAGATACTGCTCTGGAAACAAAAAAATGTTGTGGTGGCTATTCTACAGAAATACAGATTTTCAGCTACAGGTACTTAAGAAAATGAGATGAACTAGTTGGTAAAAAATCATTTCCCAAACCATTCCTCATCTCTGTACATTTAAAAAAAAAATAAGAATTTGTTCCCCAAATCACAGTGATTTTAGATTCTTATGCTATAATCCAAAGGTAAGGGAAAAACAATAAGTACATTCCCAAATACTCCCCAAGTATTAAGAGTTGGGTGTCCTGGTATATGACCAAGTATTTTTTTCCTTTTTAAACTACCAATAAAAAGATAAGAAAGACTTTTCCATGCATTATGGTGTGCTTGTAGCCATCACATTTCATCACAATCACAACTGTGAATCCAAGTCAATTTTTGCCTCATAATCCAATCTAATATAGATTGATTATTGTTCACAATATGGTTAAATAATGTCCATAAAAGAGAACATCTGATATTGTCCAACATTCCTAAAGTACTGACAGGTCATGACATGACTTAGATTTCAGTTTAAAGGCCATATTCTTGTTGTTCTTGGCCACTATTTTGCCCCAGAACCGCCTGGCTTTCTTGGGAATGCTCTCTCTCCGTTTCTGGTAGGCCAGCCTCCTCTCATTCTTTTCCTTGCTGTCCCTCCGTAGCCGGACTTGTCGCACAATCCCTTCAAACAGCTCTTTCACATTGTGCTGGACGGCAGCAGAAGTCTCAATGAACTTACAGTCAAACACAACAGCGCAAGCACGACCCTCTGCAAAATCACAAAGCAGATTTGTCATTGGATGTAGCATTTGGTATCTGCACATTCTTTAAAGCAAAAGGGGAAAAGGCAAAACTGCTGAACAGTACTATGTAGGTCCTTTCTGTAAATCATCTTAGTTGATCCATTTGTACTGTAAATTTTAGTGAGTCATATTCTGAGGCAATGAGATAGTGGTTATTGAGCACAAGAAATTACTTGTTCCATTTACAGCCATATTTCCAAAATGAAGCTTCTATCTCTACTGAAACAACCTTGTATGTGCCAAAGCTCTGACATGCAGGCTTAGCGGGTTATGGTCTTAAATGCCTGATTGTGGGTGCAGATCCAGGGCTTGATCCTTCTGGAATGGAAATCAGTGACAAAACTTGCAATAAACTTTGCATGGGTAGGATTGGCCCAGAGATCACATATACAAATCAAAGTTTTGAATAGCAAAACCTCTGGTGTGCAGAGTTGAACCTTAGATATATGCAAAACTATGCCTGGGATTTCAGAAGTCTCTCTAACATTGTGACCATTGTTTTTGTATATTTGAGCCTGAACTGAATATAACAATCTTCTTTTTACACAGATACCAAATTGCTGTCACTCCTTTCCCCTCTGAACACATCAGCTGGAAGTCTCAGGGAATGCTGTCTGTATAGTCAAATGGCAATTAGCCACCCGGACTGCAAGGAATGATGGAATGAAAACAGGCAACATTGGAAAATATTTCTGAGCATTTCCCCTTAGAAGAACTGTGATGCAGACTTCAGTGAACACAGCATTCACCCCAGATCAGCTCTTTTTACCCTCAAGTAGGGGCATCATGGAGGTAGTGCTGAAGAGCTAGAAGAGGGAGAATACCTCAGACAAGGTCAAGCTCCATAGTAAGCAGTCATGGGAATGGATTGAACCCCAAGGTGGGTAATTTTTCTCCTTAGTTTCTGGTTAGGGTGCACTATTTTACTGTACTGTTGCAAACACTGGCATCTCATTCAAGGATAACTCTCTCAGGACATCTACCTGACTAAAGACCTGATCCAGCTTCTATTAAAATTAATGACATCCTTTCCATTCACATTCATGGGAACTGAGTCCGGGCCTTAAACTGGGTTTTCAGGGCATGAGGTCAATCATTTGTCTGGCTTTTGCTGCTGATCCACTCCACCTACTTCATGCAGAATATTTTACTGAGTACTTATTAGTGGGAACCCTGTCAGTAGGTCAAGAGCCATATGTTTACAGAGTGGTTGTCACCGTAATTTTTCATACCTGCCACAGAGACTTCACGGCACCTGACAAGGTCACTTTTGTTGCCCACTAAAATAATGGGAATATCTTCTGTCTGGCGTGCTGTGCGGAGCTGTATTCTGAGTTCAGAGGCTTTCTCAAAGCTTGCTCGGTCTGTGATGGAGTAGACAATCAAGTATGCATCTCCTACTTGCATGCAATGATCTTGGATCCATTCACTTTCACGCTGACAAAATAAGACAGTTATGGTATCATTAGTAAGGTTTGGCTTTCTTGCCCAGCTCAGATTTTACAAAGAAAATCTATTAATGATTCCAAATCAAAAGGTTTTGATTACAGTGGGCACATCTACACAAGACTCTGTGCAGTAGCACATCACAGTGCTGAATAATACTGCACAGTAGTGCATCACAGCATAGACAGTGTAAATACCCTACTGCGCAATATTATTAGGCTACTGTGCACTAACATCACTTAGAAGACATTCACTGGCACTATTGTGCAGTAACTGGAGTTACTGTGCATTTATTTAGAACTTGCTAATACAAGTTCTAAATAAATGTGCAGCAACAACTCTGCAGTAGTGTCTTGTATAGACACATCCAGTTACATCAATATAAAACCAGAGATTACTACTGTACTCAGTGGTGATCATATGGTTAACAGGGCCAGTTTGGCGAATAGACTTCATTGTGTGCATGGCTGGACTGAATTTGTCTCTAACTGTGTTTCAGGCTTTTTTAGTTTTTAGTTTTTAATTTAAAAAAACAGAAAAAAAGAATTTCCATGCCACTCAAACTCACATGTACAAACTTTAGATTTTTAAAAATTTCTTATGACTTCAATTACTATCAAATTTTGAGTAAAAAAAGCTTACTTGTTCAATATGTGTTTGTTCCTAGCACATCTATAATTACAATTCAGTCATACTTTATTTCCCTCTAGCACTTGAATAGGACAGAAGTTTTGACCTACCTTATTTTCCCACATGTCAAGCAGTATAATGGTTGCACTTTCACCATCCACCATCAAGGTTCGTTCATACATGTCTTCTAAAATGAGATTCAACCAGATCAGTTAAATGTTATCTCCTCTCACCAGGTGCATATCAACAAAGAAAAATGGACGCATCTGTATGATTTGTTCCTACTTTAACAGAGGTCTGTTTAAGTCCTGTTCACTTCTGGTTTAAGTCTGTTGACCTCTATTCAGCTTCCTCTACATCCACAAGCAGTGAATCTTCCCCTGTCTTTACTGTTTGTCTTCATGATAAACAAATGAGCCAGAAAGAGCTTGCTGTCATTATTTTGACTGAATTTTTCTGCAATCCAATGTGGGGGACAAAAATTAGAACCCACTGAATGAAATAGCCAAATGCTGAACATCTGACCCCATGGGAGCAGCAAACAGATGTGCAGACTCCAGTGAGACTTAGTAATGGAAAATATTTGTTTTCACTGTAACAGGTATGGTTTACGGGTGAACAATCACTAGTGCTGCACGCAGTTTGGTCATCAGATAGCAAGAGTAGAAGGGAGGGGCATATAAGTCAACAAGCTGACTATGTTACCCTGCTTTTCTTTCCTGTGTTGCTGCTTCCACTGTATATTAGCATTAAAAGAGCAATTAAAGAACCAATGAGGCATTGTGTACAAGTTTAGATAATGTGGCAGTCCCTGCTTTCTTCTGGATGACAGACTGAAAAATTCAGACTTGGACTGTAAATCCCACAAGTGCTATAGAGGTGTGGAAAACTTCTCTTAGCTCTTACAAAGATCAAGCCATGCTGTGAAATTTAGGTCTGGATTGGAGGTCTAGTCCTCTGCTGGCTCACAGAGTTTGGTGTGTTTAGAGGGATGATTTGGGGTGGCCTTAGTTGTAGCCTTGTGATAGTACTAAGCATAATAAAATCCAAAGTTCTGGCCAATGACTTCTAAATTTATTACCTCCATCATCATGTTGCTCAGAGGCCTATACAAACCATGCTTGCAGAGGATATTACTGGGTCTTAACTCTCACCTCATAAGCTCTTGCTCTGCTTCTAAGTGAACTTTCCCCTAAATCTCAAGCATAGCCTTTCCTACAAGCCAAGAAACTGTATTCATGGACTAGACTGAGTCAAGAAGCGTTAAAGAATACCCACATGTTCACAAAGAAAACAGATATTCCACATCAACTTTAAATTTGGAAACTCTTTGTAAACAAGGACTCAGGGCTGATACAGCTGGACATTGCTAACACTGTCTGTGACCATTCAGGGCTCAGAGCTGGCACAGCTGATGGGGTAAGGGACCTACAAGGAGAAACGTAGCAAAATAACCCTAATTCAATTCACTTTTAGACCCAATAACCAGCTATCTGTGCAGGTTACTTAAAGCCAGTGGAACCCTGCAAACAGCACTTGGCTTTATTCTTTCGTGAAATGGGTATTGCCATCCTGGTCTTAGCTTTCTACAACTCTTTCCATGCTAAACGGTCAAATTTAAATCTAGTTCATTCAGTTGGACATCAACATATCAGTAAAGCCAAAAAGGGAGGGGCAGGCACTACCAAGAAAAAAACTAGTTCTTTAGTATATGTGTGCAGAAGCTACACACACGATCACATTACTTGAAAGTATTAAGCACAGCAGGCCAGATTCAACATTGACTTACAGCCCAGACAATCCTAATAACGGTCATGGAATTGCATAGAGTATAAGTCAGCACTAAATGTGAGCAAATAACTCATTTCACATCTATTTCTAAGATGCCTCTAAAGAAGGAGAAATATAATAACAGAAAGTTTTCTAATATCTCAGCATATTTGGCCTTGAAAATCTGTCATAGCCACACTCCAAACAATGCTGATAGCAGGGCAAATGAAAGAAGAAACCATATAATTTAAATGGAGGAGCATAAAATATGCTGAGTAGGGAGTGCATAAAGCAAGTCAGCTGTATTTTCTGGATTGCCCAAGGGATCATATTTAACCATTTGTTTCCAACACCTCGGCCACTTCTGAGCAGGTTATGGGAGGTGAAATGCTTGTCTGCTCTTGGAGAGCCTGTTTAGAAAGCTGGTCATCTGTAATAGGTTTAGAGCCGCTTGAAGCCTCAACTCAAAACAATTGGAGGATTCCTGTATAATGGATGATCCTTCCAGTGCTGGTCACACACGTTTGTAGCCCAGGGAGCTGACAGATGTGCAGGTCCCTGCTCTATTCATGATGCCTCACAGCAAGTGCCATGAGTTAGAGTGACCCTTGCCCACCCCTGACCCAACAGGCATTTGCTATTGGGTCAGGGGGGTTGGGAATTGAGCTCCACTTTGGAGCCAATCCAGGAGGAGCTGCCTGTCTGCAGCCTCTCTCCCCTAGCCCTGCCGCCCCCCTCCTAGCCCCGGTGCTGTCTGCAGGATGGGAGGAGGGAGAAAAGAGGGGGAGGGATCTCCAGGCTGGGGTTTGCCCAGCCTGAGCTGGAGGGGAGGCACGTGGATTGGAGCCCCTGCCCCTGCCCCTGCCCCTGCCCCTGCCTTGGGGGCTTCAATCCACATGCCCCGCTTCCAGCTCAAGCTGGGCAAACCCCAGCCTGGAGCTCCCTCACCTCCCTTCTCCCCTTCTTTCTTGCAGACAGCACCAGGGGCATGGCTGAGGTGCATTAGCCTAGCTCCAATCACATGCAGGGACAGACAGAAGTTAATGAAGGTGCTCTACTTTGAAGCATCTTCATCTGAACCCTCATTACATGAGGTTAGTTTGTCACACAATTGGGTGCTTCTAAAGCACTCTGCAGCCATGCACTTCTGTCAGAGCATGGCTGTTAAGTGCTTTCAAGGGGCCAAACATGTGACAAATGTCACTTCTATCAGCACCACCAGTGATGGAGCACAAGAATATCAACACTGCACTAGGGCTTCTGGCATGTTACAGACAAAGACACAAAACTGCTTTTCCAGAGGGAATGTGTTCCTTTTAGATGAGTAAGTAAATATCTGTATTCCCAACTTGTGGGAATACACAAGCTGCTTTTGGGCCCAACATTTTTAACTATGAGCCAGAGTAAGTGCTGGATAGCTCTTGGGCCTGTGTTGGAGGAGGAGAGGGGCACAAGTCACTTTCCCTTTTGTCCTTCATGGAAACTTTACATAAGCAGCCAAGATTCTTTGTTGTCCTGAGCACAAAAAACAGCTCTGGGTTGGCACAGATTGTGTTGCCAAAGAGTCAGGGCAAGGAAGAGCAATGAAAGGATGGGACCTTCAGCACTGGCTAGTGAAGAGAACCAGCAAGAGGGGCAGAGCTCCTTGCACGTTCTTCAAATGGTGGCAGTGTCCATGTCCTTAGAACTGCAGAAGCTCCAGCTGCAGCACAGCACACCACGTGCGTACATCACATATGCAGTAAGGTCCTCGATGGAGTGCTGCCATTTAGCTCTTTGACTTAACTGTTCCCTGGGATTAGTGTAAATATGATGCCCTGACTTGAAGCTCTGGTGGACACTAAGGAAAAAAAATACCTAGTAAAAAGCTAGAGACCATATCAGAATCCTCCCTTTGCAAAAAGGATTGAGCAGCAAGACTTTTTGACCCAACTGTAGCACCTTCATTCTCTCTTCCATGCAGGATGCAAGGGATAAGAGACTGTACTGAGAATTTTAATCAACCCTCAGACAGCCACAACTGGGGTAATATTTTTGCAAACAAACTAGCTAAGGTTACTTAATAACTAGCAAGTAATCAGGTGGTACCAGAAAGGTCAGGCAGGGATTTTTAATTTTCTGCCTTTATTTCACACTGGAGCTCTGGACAGTGTTTATAGGTATTACATTCTAATAGAACAATTCCGTCCCACACAGGCACAGTCATTACCTTATTCCAGCACTGGAGCTAATAGCTACACCACTATACAATTGGTGGGAGACCCATATCCAACTTCCCATGTAATGTTTCTTACAGCAAGAACAAGAATTTTTTGGCTTGTACTTTAAAAAAAAAATAGCTTGAGAATTCCTTTTGCTCTCCTTTATGTACACTTTGTCAGACTTAGGAGTTTGTTAATAAGGATCTTACTTATAAACCCTGTTTTTTTTTAAGCAAGGTGAATGTGTTGGGCTCAGTGTTAAGAAGAAAAGCCATTAACTCAGTTTCTGTAACCACAGATTAAATGCCCTAATTCATTTTCTGTCCCTTAATGTAGATGACTACTGACAGGACAGATTTTGAGTAAGTACAAGCAATAGAGAACATAATGACCTACCCCCCAGCACATCACAGTCGCTGTCCATGCTGTCATGTACACCTGCAAAGATGTTGGCCAGGGAAGATTTTCCTACTCCTTGCTCCCCAATCAGTACCACCCTGTAGTAGCTATTTCCAGACTCGGAGGAGATGACCGAATCAGAAGACTCAGATGACCAGCTCCTTCTGTAATAATCTTCTGGGTTGTATGTGTATCTTTTATGCACATTGTACTCATGGGGGTCTTTTTGGACAAGCAGGTGCCTTCCATCGGCAGGAATGCTCCAGCGCTGCTGCTGCGATTGCAGAACGCTGTTGCTGCGCCGCAGGGTGACATTGTTCAGCGTCATCGTTCTGTCCCTAGGGAAGAACATAGAATTCACTGGCATTAGGCAACAAGCATTTAGACAGCACATGCACTATCTTATTCACTTTAGCAAGGTACTTCCTCCTCTTCTGCAAGTCCCTAGTGCACAAATGAAAGGAGAGAAAAGTCTGCCTTTCTCATTCAGTTCTACTCCATGTAGTTACACAGAGATGCACCTGATTATCGAGAAAAAACTAGCCTTTTAGTATATATGTGCTGAAGTTACACACACATGATCACACTACTTGAAATTAGTAAGCCTAGTTATGCCTTTGGTCAGGGTTTCCCAAGGAAGATGAAAATCAACGTTCCACCTCATTGCACCATCTCATGTATTTGACGTCTTACCTGACATTATAGCTACAACTTACATGACTCTTCTGACATTATACTGCTTCTTTCCTCTTTAAAAGGTAGCGCTGAATATTAGGTATAGCCCCACAGGAAGGAAAGTGTGGTACTGCTGAAACAGTAACCCATACGTACAGGATCATGATGTTCCCTGCATGCTGGTCTCTACCCAGTTTAAGATGGTATGAACTCCATAGATCGCACTGAAGGAGCAGTCCCTGTGACCCCCCTATGCAGAGACTCTAATTGGGTCTAGTCATGACAAACACTGTGCAATGAGGTGAAGTTTTCTTGCACTCCTCCCTATCACTGCATCCCCAGGTGGGAACCAGCACAGTCTGCCACTGGTTTTGTAAAAAAAAAATGAAAAAGCCTTCTTGCTTGTAGTCTGATGTTTAGACTCAGCTGAGAGTTGAATCTTTTAGTAGAGCAATAAACATGGCACTTTATACGTTTAGATTATCTCCAGCAAAGAAAAAGTATCAGGTAGCATGGCCTTGTCATAATCAGCTTGATGCTGTTCTCAGAATAAACCTGTTTTGTACAATGACTATGAAATCTATTAAATTAAGCTGATGAAAGCAAGATGAGAAAGCCAGACGGATTCTCTGGGGGGTTTCCCAATCTCGCCATGAAAAGAGAGATCACTGGGAGAAAATTCTCACGTAAATTTATAGTGTTTAAATCAACACATTAATTTAGCTCTGGAGCAGCTTAACTCCTCTCATCTAACCATGGTTCTTAATTACATTTGATTTTTCAAATCTATTCTGCCTTGGCTGGAGGCAGAATGCAGTGATGTCATTCCTATTGGTCCATAGGTCCAATTTTAGGAAAGTTACTTTGATGCTTTGCAGCTCCCAAACTGACAGCTATTTAGACATTCAGCTTTTGGGGGCATAAGTTTGATGTTTCTCAGCTCTTGTCTTTGTATCAACAAATAGAACATCTGCCACTAAAACATAGAGGGGCAGGGCTGCTTTCAAATACTAATATTAATTTTGTATTTGCAAAAAAAATGCAGCATCCTAACAAGTCACAGAGGCTAACATTTCCTAGGCAAGCAAGCTTTTTAAAAACTTCTGAGAGCAGGCACAGAGCAAACTATATAATAAGCATGTAGGGGGAAAAAGCCCTGCAATTTGAATTTCTGTATTTACAAAATATACTGCCTCATTTTAATAACTGCCAACATATGACATTTTCTTGTGGTGATGCACAACATTTGTTACAAAGTGAAATCATCTGTATTCCACTTGGTCACACAAACTTTCCCCAGCAAGACAGGCTTTTGCAAGAAATCAACCACCAAACAAATTCTGCTTCACAAACAAAATGAAATATTTACTTCATTTTAACTTGAAAACATTTATTGCACTATAACTTCCCTGTTGAAAAGATAGGATGAAAAATGCCAGTTGTGATTTACCTAAATAGTAAGCAGCCCATGTTATTTACACTTTTTTTATAAAGGATTTACATCCAGGATAAACTCGGCAAAGCTAGCAAAGTAAGAAAATGACAGAAAATGTGTTATAATGCCTAAAATTACAAGCTTAAACTATATTCAGATTATGCATTTAGTTTATCTGTTTAGCTCTATAGCCCATCTACCATAAAGCAGTGTATTCACATCAAGGCTTTTCAGCCAGCACCACCTTACTTTTTACAGTCTCTTCCACTACAATCAGCTCCTTTGCTCTCACTGTCTCTCCCTGTGGAATGGAGTATACTGAACAGTCTGCTGAAGTAAATCCTCTCCTGTTCCGTGGCTGCCTCTTTAATTCTTTCTGAGCAAACCTGGTTTATATTAAGCCCATCTGATCAGAGACAGGGCTTTTCCGTGACGTTGTTGGCCTGTCCACATGAGAGCCAGCCCCTAGCTGGGAGGAAGCAGGCATTCAGAAAAGAAAAAAAAAACTTACAGAGATTAAGAGTGAAAAAAACAGTTTCTTGTGGTCATATGATTCTTTTTCTTAATAATGCCAGTAAAATAAATACTTTCTCTTTTTATGATGGGAAAACAGGAAAATGGAAAAATACAGTAAGAAACATTTCTTCACAAGTCTCTTTTGGCTTTGCACAGAGGTGCTGTTGAAATTAATGGGGTCTAAAGAATTACTGCTGCTTCTCAAATACCAAATGTCAGTACAATATATTGCACTATCAGATTCCTAAAGGGAATGAACTGCATGCTGGAAAACCTCATCTCCTGAATCTTTGATCATTAATTTGTAATTATTTGGAAATGAGAGATTTTAATTTATTTGTCATTGTAACAATAACTAATCACGTAGGATCCCATTTTTCACTTTCCCTACAACCTGCAAGCCACTTTACACAACCACACTACCCTCTTTTTGTGTGGCCAGAAACTAATTGACCTCTTCGTTACTCCATTTTTTACTGGTTCATGGGTATTAATGGAGCTATTGTGCTGTAGGACTGGAGTAGGTGAGGGCCACTCCATGAATCTGTGCTGAATCAAGTCCATAATTTATCAGAAAAGGTGAAAATATATTGTGCAAAACCAAATAAAAACTTTAACTATGGTAAAACTCAGTAATGGCAAGGTGTTTTACCAAGGTAAGGACAGCATTATTTAGCCTTTAGTACTATACATTTAAGGATATGTGGAAAAATGTTCATTGATTATATTGATAAAGACTGTGGATATTCCCTTATTGACATTGAATAAGGTCTCCAAATGTCCCATGATGACATAACATTTTCACTAGTCCTGCACTAAAAAATCTGCACAGACAATGCAACCTGTGGGTGATCACAGACAAGGATGTTTCTGTCATCGCCCTGATTCTCTTCACATTCCCTGGTGTAAATCAAGAGAAACTTGATAAATAATACCCACCAGGATGAGGAGAGAAAACTATACCCCCCTCCCCATTTTGTTTTCTGTCTCATTTCTAATACTGTACATCCTTGTGCTGCCATTACAGCCTGTAACACTGAATTGTAATGTTATCAGGAGATGGAAAGCTACGAAACTCTTCAATAAAAGTATATCTGTTATGCTTTTTGGCTTGGTGTGGGTGGTGTTTTACGTGAGTATTTGCAGGGATCTTTCTTGTGCCCATTCTCAAACATATGACGACAAGAACATTTTCCAAAACAATATGCAAGCAGTAAAGTAAATGCAAGTTAATCAAACCTTGCAGGGGGAGAATAGGATGAGAAGCAGCATTCCCCGTTCCTTCCAGCATTCAGACTGGGTTGCAGGATAGACAATGAAGTGAATCAGAATTCCAAGCACTAGCCATCCCGTTCTGTTGTTCCCCAACACGTTCGGTGTTTCCAGAATCTGGGAGTTATTGGATGGTGACATCAGTGAGCAACATGTGCATGAAAAGCAGCCTCTTACATGACCTGTTGTACCTACAGAACTGCAATGAACGCTGCTCTGTATGGCACTGCAAACATTTTTGTAAAATCCCTGTCTGGTCAAGTTGACTGTTTCATTAGATGAGCTGCAGGCATCAGAGGCTGCACTTAGCTAAGACTTTACATGTAGGACACCTGGTTCTTCAGCTGCTTATACATTTGGCTTCACTTTCTGATTTTTCTGGAGCTTTGGGAACTAACCAGAAGGCATGCAGCTAACTGGGTGGCTACACTGCCCTGTTCTGTAGTTTTTGCTCATTTGACCCCTTTTAAATTGCTCATAATTTGTCATTCTGAATAAGAAAATAACCCTTTTGCACTGCAAGAACCGAATGGTTTATGGCCAGCCCATTCATGCTGAGCTGGACTCTGAAGGTATCCCCTGAATGTTGGAACTAGCTAATACTAGAAAGCACACACTGTAGCACTGGAGCCAGGAAATAAACCTTACATCAGTAAAACATTTAGATTTAGTTATGGTCAATGTTAGGAACACTGCCTTGCATAAATTCTTCATAATATTTAAGGGCTCTTTAAGGGCAGAAGAAAAAATCACAGCCCTGTAGTGGGCACATATAGTCTATCTCTACCGTAAAACTAACAGTGCCCCTGCCTTGGTATGTTGGAAACTTGCACACACATTTTTCCTTTTGTTTTGGGGTTTTTTTCCTCTTAGAAGTCCCTTTGCTGTTTTTCTGACCTGGTGATTAACTCTTTCTTTGTCATTCTAGGCTGGATTCTATCACTTTTCCTCATGTGGAACCTTATTCCTCAGGCCCTTCCAGCAGTTCAACATGATGAAGGATGGCAGAGCTGATCCAATGTATTCTTGATTTTTTTTAAGGGGAGGCTGGGGTGGGGGTGATGTGCCACATCTCCAGCCTGGGATTCCTTAGAAAACTAGAAGCTTGGTAGAAAAGATTAATTAAACCTACAAAGCCCATCTGTCTAAGTAAAGCTGATTATGTGCTTGGATTTCCAACTGACTCATGCAGAATTACATGATCTTGAATGGGATTTCTCTCTGGCCTCCTAATTGGGCAATAGTTTTGCTATCAATAGTAACTTAACTGAACAGCTAACTAAAGCTGGTGGAAACTTAAGCACCAGTAACTTCAATACTGAATCATGTGTGAGGGAAGAGACCCCATATAATGGACGGCATTTCATTGAATCATAGGAGACAGGAATGCTCAGATACTACAAATGCTAACAGTGTGACACTTTCTGATCCTTCTCTGGTCAAGTAACTGCTTTGTGCTATTAAACAAATATTTTCAAAATAAAATAAAACAGACTTTTGTAGCCCCCAGATTACCCATTATAATTAAGGGCCATGTTCGTTGGGCTAAACTTCTCTGCCAGTCTCTCCCTAATAATGAGTAGCATGCTTCAGAAGCAGACACATTAGACTACATCTCCTCAGTGTGTTCTCTTCTGGGATGCTGGGACACTAGGGGTGAGTTGTTGTAAGTCCTTCCAATAATGTCAAGTTATCAGCTGCACGATAGACAGAAATGTTGTCTACTGATTGACCTCTAGTGAATGTGCAGGTGTGGTCCTGTGCTGGACAGTTCCTGGTTGCCTGCCAGCACAAGGCAAACAGTGATGGGGCTGAAATGTTTCCAAGCAATGGAGGTACCCAGAGCTACAATAAACCTTGTAGGAGCTGATCCAGCTTTATAAGTCGCTGCAACTCACTGAGTTGCAAGCAGCTGAGTGAGCAGCTGCAGAGCACAGATAAAGGCCTTTGAGCAGCTAATATAAATCATCAGAATCTAATTAGCCCCACACAGGTGGGGGCATGAGAGTCCTTCACAATATGTTCCCTTCTACAATTTTTCCTTGCTGCCTTTATCCATGGCAACAGATAAACAGGGATTATGCACTGATGGGGTTTAGGTTGGAGGGGGAAAGGATTCTAAAACCTGAGGTTGTGGTAAATAAAAGATGAAGAGCTCTGGAAGAGCTAGTGAGGGCCTGCCTGTCAAGAGTTCTTCTGAGCTTTGTGCAGAAAGGAGGAATTTCCAGCTGAATGGTATAACTTCCATTGGCCATGATGGGAAGAGAGTCAGAACAACACTGAAAATGCTGAGTCCAACTCTACTTTGCTGGTAAAAGGATCAGTACGTCTCAGGTTGACTTCCAAGCTACAGAATTTTGAAACTTCCAGAATTGCTCAGACAAGACAAGGATTAGAGAATTCAAATCCAGCAGAACCAACCTCCATGACCCAGAGTGCACCAGCATTTTGTGTTTGTCAGATGAATCATGAAAAGTGGGAGTTTCCCTCTGGTATTGGAAAGCAGCATTATTTTGTACTTCTGAATATGAAGTAGCATTTAAGGTAAAAAGAGCATTCAGAGGACAGGACTGTGGCTGGTAAGCAAGCAAATTGGACAGCTAAATACTTAGCTATTATTTGCACTTCATTTGGATTCCAAAATCCCAAGGGGACGTTCTGTTCCATTCCAGGGGTGTTAGGGCTACACAAACTGGCCACAAATCCTCCAATGAATGCACTAAGGCACACAATTGGGAATTTAGGAAAATTATGTAGATGGGCCTGCTCATTACAAAAGACACATTTCCTAACAAGATATTTTTAATGTCTGGTTGATCAAAAGGCAGGACAGATATTAACACTGTCCCAGGGGGACGAAGGAAAAGGGGCAGGAGACCCCTCCTGCGATGTGGGTTGAGGCAGGGACAGCCTGCCATACCAATAAGAAGAACAGCCCTGAAAACAGGGCAAACACCTTTCGTAGGTGCAGCCAGGCTAAGCGAGCCACAGAGGGGTGGAATGCCTGCACGGTTCGTCAGCCACTTCTATCTGCAGCTAGGGCCAGTGCGGCAGAACGATGTAATCAAAGAACGCTGCCCGGTGGAGATACAAGCTGGAGGTGGGGAAACAGCTGGGGGACACAGCAGAGAGGGAGCTGCTGGGCCATTCCCTGAGCTGGGTGAGGGCCTCCCAACGAAAGGGAAGAGAGGCCAAGGAGGGACCCAAAAGAGAGATCTGACATCTAGTTAAAGGAAACACCACCCCGGAGCTGGGCCAGAGGAAGGCATCGAGGGATGGCAAAGTCATCAGCCGCAGGACATGTGAGTGAGGTGAGCCAAGGCTCCTCCCTGGAATTTCAGTTAGCTGCTTTTCTTTTGATTAATTTTAAGCCCCAGGGTTGAGCAAAAAGGCCACAAGCAGCATTGAAAGGGCTGAGTGAACCGGGACCACTTAGGGGACCCCAACACTCAAAGGGTGACTCATCACCAGGGTCATCTCACCACCCTGAATAGACCCAAGTGACGTAGAAAACTGAGGGCCAGAGTACTGGAGAGGGGACGGGAGATAATGCTAGAGGGTAATCAAGCTGACCATTGATTGGCTATCCCAAGGGAGGGGAGGTGGAGTCCCAAGAACATCCACTGGTGATGACACCTGGCACTTGCACCGCTGCTGAACAAAAACCACTACTGAACAAAAGATCCAAGACGTGGCAGGTGAGTATCAGGGTATCCCTTGGGGAGAGCACAACCCAGCATCGCAGCAGCAGAAACAGCCTCCGCGGCAGACCCTGGGTGCCCACTCCAGGGCCACCAGAGAGACTTCACAAAGCCAGGCAGGTACAAACACATTGGAGTTAGCTGAGTAAAAATAAATGCAAGGACAGGAAATACTGGTTTACCATGAGCCAAGTTCTCCATGACTGAACTTTCCATTAGTTCACAAAAAATTGTCCATTGGGGGATAAGAGATACAAGAAATATGGAAGCAAAAAGAGAAAATGATGAAACTGAAAGTCAACATATAAAACTATATTATCTTAAGTAAACATCGTTATCTTAAGTAAAACTAAAAGAAGGAAATTTTAGGTCCTGACTGTACTCTGATTGAAGTTGGTAAGTTTGTATAATAACTATGATGGGAACAGGATTTAGTCTCAAATGACACAAATAAGTGCTTTGTTGTTAATGGAATTAATGCAAGAAATCATAATATTCTAATAATAGGACAAGTGCGGTAGGAAAAATATTCTTTAAAAAAAGATCACGAAGAGCTAAAAAAAATCCTCAGATACCCAACATACTCTTGTGCGCAGTTTCTGCAGCTATGGTCTTTGTACCATCTCAGAGTTCACATTGGAATCAGGCTGATGAGTCATGGCCTCATATTCAACCAAAGAAATCCTACAAGATGTTATAGTGTTAAATCATATAGAGCAGATTTAGGTTAGACATAAGGAAGAACTTCTTTACAGTAAGGGTTGTCAAAATCTGGAATGAGCTTCCAAGGGAGGTGGTGCTCTCCCCTACCTTGAGGGTCTTTAAGAGGAGGCTAGACATACACTGGCTGGGGTCATCTGGCCCCAGCACTCTTTCCTGCCCAGGGCAGGAGGTTGGACTTGATGATCTGCTAAGGTCCCTTCCAACCCAAACATCTATGAATCTCTGAATCTATAAATCATGATTGTAACTGCCTTACGTACAGCTTTTGTGTTAACAGAACATAGGACAGAAACTTCCTCCATAATCTTTAGCAATCTGAGCCTTAGTAATACATAGTGTTATTTTTAATTTGTCCCGCTGGAGACAAATCTAGAAAGAAGGACAATGCCTTCTTGCCTATAGTTTCTTCTCTATTTCTGAAATGCCTAAGGTTCTTGCACCAAATGCAATCCCATAGTAACCCGGCTATGAGACAACCCTGAATTTAAGATGACTCCTGAATGATTAGATTCTATACATAGATAATATACAAATTAGTTGTCATTTTAAATATATAGAATCTAATAATTGGAAGGCCATCTTTACTTTATCCCTCCACCTCTGCAAGGGGGCAGGGAGTGGGGGGAGAAGTGACAAGGGGAAGGTAGTGTGGGGAGGTCAAGGAGCTTGTCCTCTAGTGCCTGTCCCCGCCACCTTGCCCCTTCTGCCTGCCCTCTCCCCCACAGCTTCAGAGCCCCCCTTCCCCCTCTGCTTCCCCATTCCCCTCTCCCCATCCACAGTGCAGCCTGGAGCACAGAGCACAGCCCCAGCCCCCATAGTAGCCACTGCTTGCTGGGGCTGTACCCTGTGCCTCGGGCTGCAGTGTGAATGGAGCCTGCTTGTCAAAAGCAAGGATAAGAAGAGAGGGGGAGAGGGGCAATCAGGGAAGCAGAGGCTTTTTTGTGAGGGAAAATTGGAGTAAGAGGCTGCAGAGAGTGGTGGTGGGGTGCAGAGTCAACAAGCAGGCAGGCAGCAGCTGGTCCTGACCCCAGGTAGGGGCTGGAGCCAGGGCTGCAGCAGCTGCCTCCCTGCCCCCTTCCTGATACTTCAATCCAAGATGAAGAGCTGTGTTCCCTATGTTAAATGGGGGGAACAAACCTCATCTTACAATTGATAAATATGGTACATAGTAAGTACAAAGATTCCTGCCAGAATTAGCAGAATTAAACTACCAGAAGCAAGAAAACAGACTTAAAACTGTTGCAGACCACTGGAATGCAGAAAATAAGCATTCAGTATCATAGAATCATCAAGAAACAGGGCTGGGAGGGACTTCCATACAGTATTTAGTCAAACGCCCTACCTGCGGCAGGATCATCCCTAGCCACCATGATTCAAATTTACACCAGGAATACATCTAATAGCCTAAGATTTAACTTTTAGGTCTTATGCCTTAGAAAAACTACATTGCTTCAGCTTCTCATCAAGTTTTTGGTGTTCTTTCTTGAGGGCTGCACTTTTTAAACCAGCGGTTACCATGTTGACCATCAAAATGTCTTTTGGGTCACCACATACTCTTCTCATCGGACATTTCACTGAAAATGTTATAAAGGTAGGGGGGTGCTATCAAGCAGGGATCCTTTAATATGGGGCCTACTGTGATCTGGGGACCAGCTGCAGACCATTTAACAGGATATCCTGCAACGCTGATGGTCCACAGAACACAGTTTGGGACCCACTGTGCTAAACCAATAAGGCTTGCTGAGACTTTCAAATGTAGTGTCAGTCTTCATTCCCATTTTCTTCAGGTCACAATATGTAAATGCATGTTCATTTTACAGGCCATCCATTTGTCTTCTTGTTGCATTTATCAACATGATAAGCCTATCTGAAAAACAAGCAGACTGCATCGCATCACAGGCGTACTACTGCGCTTTGTGCATATAGAAGAAGTTCTTGTTTGCAAATCACGTAAACAAAAGATTGTAAAATTCCTTTTGGTTTTACACCATAAACAATGTCTTCAGCCCCTTATCTGGTTGAAGAATCCTTGTTATGTGGTTTCAGAGCATGAGTACAAAATACTAAGGAACAGTCATTAGGTAACAGGTAGTGAAAGAAGATATTATTGTTACCTGACCTCGTAGTCCGGTGGCGTGTTCTGCTTATTCTTTTATTTTCTTGCTGGGGTTTTCCAGTGACAATTCCTTGAAATGAGGATTCTGTTTTTTTTAGTCGGTGACCAGTCCAAAATTTCATAGATTTCATAGATATTAGGGCTGGAAGGGACCTTGGAAGATCATTGAGTTCAGCTGCCTGGTCCAATGGGAGCCAGCACCTATTGGCTGTCAGCCAACCAATTTGAAATGCATCACTAGTTGCTGGGCAGACTGGCTGTTCCTAGCTCCCCAGGGACCCCAAGCCCCTCACCCAGGTATGTGATGCCAGTCACATAGGCAGAGGGAGCAGGTTTCCCCCCTCCCTCAGGAATGTATCCAGCTCAGGTTACCTAAAGAAATAGGGTACAGTGTTTACCCTCTGTAGGGCCCATCTTAACCAAATTGTCACAGAGCATAGTTTTTGGGGAGAAACAGAGGTGGCCTTCTGCCACATGGTGCAGTCAAGAAATTTATGAAAGTGATAGAAATATATCTGTCTCCGTATATAAATTCAATAGCGTAGGTGTGGTGCAAAGAATGAATGTATAAAAACACATATATGTAGTAAATTCCTATATAAAGTCAATTCTATAGTAATCCTATCCAATATAAGTATCAAATTCAAAAGAATAAATCAATGAATATAATAATAAGATAAAAGCACCTACAAGAAAAAGGTATTCTGAAATCCCTCTTGCTAGGGTAGCAAGCAGGGAATCCTTTAGAAAATCAGTGCTGCTAGCCATAGTAGTCTGACAGTGAGCAGCTAGAACAGACAGCTCAGGGCAGGGCAGTCCAAAAAATGCTGGCTGTTATGCGGTTTTTCTGTCCCTCCCTTAGAGCACTGGGGTTGGAAGGGACCTCAGGAAAGGATGACAGTCACTCACCAGCTACACAGTCAATAATGAGAGCACTTCTTCCCCATCCCACCCCCTTTTCTTCCCCTCCCTTCCCTTACTTTACTTTTTCTTTCCCTGCAGGCAAGCCATTGAAGGCAAGCCCCTGTTTCATGGTCAAATTTTTTGAAACGTTTCAACCTGCCCTGTTTTGTTTCGACCCTGTTTCGAGGCTGCCTGTTTTGTTTCAACTTCACTGTTTCAAGGTCAAAACGGGTCGAAACAGCGTTGAAACAAAACGGGCGAAGAAATTTTGCACAGCCCTAATGTCTATATACCCAATACACCATATCAATGTGTAGAGCCAACTATTTCCTTTCACTCTATAGATAAGTCACTGTAACAGCTAAATATGGTCTATTCTTGTGGTCACCCATTTCTTTCATCTTTTACAATGTCCTCTAATTGCCTTCACCATTGTCTATCTTCCTGCTCAGCTGCTTGCTGCACTGACACATAATAAAGTGAGGCTTAGTGTGATTGCCTTGTGATTCATGGTTTGTTGGGTTTCCCTGGCTCCCCCATCTTTGGCTTTTATCAGCAAACAATCCTTTCTCTCCAGCATCAGAATTTATGCTTTAACCCACTGGATTACATGAAATGCCTTTTAGTAATATGCTGTGTATGGTTGGGCACAATTGATCTGTTTTTAATTGGAGGATGACACGTCTCCTTTAGCGTACATAAGCCTAGTCCTTTATCAGTTGCTGCATATTTTTATCAGGTGCAAATTACTGGAACAAAGGCCACCTTTCCTAAATAAAAGAAATGGACATATAGTTTTTAAGGGTCTGAATCTCTTGCTTTGGCTTTATGCCAGGGAACAGGAGCTATGTCTACACGGTCAGCTCAACCATGGTCAATTTAACCGCGCCCTCATGCACCTTGTGCTGCTCCACACCGCCTGCCCTCCAAATCTGAAACAGCATAGGCACATTTATGAACGTATGTTGAGTGACATTGCCAATTACACCAACCCCATGCTATTCGTCCTGCCTATGGTGCTATGTTATTACGCTGCGTGGGTTTTCAGTAACCAAACAGCTACCAGCTGGAATTGCATGATGATGTTTAGCTGGTGGAAACTTAAGCACAATTAACTACTTCAGCATGTGTGAGGAAAGAAGCCCCCTATTTCAGAAAACACTTAAGATAGGAACGCTCAGATGCTACAACTGCTCAGACATGGTAGGAGTCATAGAGTAGCACTGATGGATAGATCTTTCATTTTCTTCCTTGCTAGTTTTTTGGCTTTCTTAGCCATTGCACTGTTCAGGAATGACCTCTTGTGGGTACTGCTCCCCACAGCCATAGCAAAATAAAAATCCTGATGCTTCTTGGTCAAATGATTGGATGGTTCCATTAAGCAAATATGTTCAAAATAAAATAAAATAGACTTTTGCTGCCCCCAGATTACCCATTATAATTAAGAGTCATGTTTGCTAGACTAAACTTCTCTACCAATCCCCCCCTAATGATGAGAAGCATGCTTTACAGGCAGACACATTAGACTCTAATTTTTTTTAGTGTATACACTTCTGGGATGCCTCGGCACTGGAGGCATTGAGGTTGTTGTAAACCCTACCGTTAACTACACTGTAGACAGAAATGCTATCTACTGATTGACCTCTAGTGAATGTGTAGGTATGATGTTCTGCTGGACAATTCAAGGTATATTTTACTTCTGCTGCTACACTGCTCCTGGAAGCAGCCTGCTTGGAGCAGCACAGGGTGCTTGAATATGTTATTGCCAGGCATGGTATGTTTACTGTGAGCACATCTACACGAGATGTTTACTGAGCTGGCTAATTAGCTCCTCAGTAAGGTCTCAAGGTCTATATGTGTGGCCCTATTAGGGTGCAGGAAACTAATAAACTCCACTGTGGGTTAGTACTTGTAAGTGCAAGTACTATTCTGTGGTAGAGTTCTTTACTGCTCAGCAACACACATGCAGATGCTGATGGGGCTGCCTGGGGCACAGAGGTCTGTCTGCCAACTAACCCTGCACTGTAGCACCTTCATGCCCCAGCCAGCAGGCTGACACCTCATGTCCCCTGCCAGCTGGAGTTGCTCCGACCCAGCTCAACATAATGCAGTCCTGGGCACACCTGCAAAAGCAGTGCCTGGGAGCAATGAAGTCCAGTGCAACATACGCTGGAATTCATTGCTCCATGCTTACGGCACATGTAGATGCACATGAAATAACATACCGTGACAGCTGATACATACCATCCTGACCCTGGATAACAATATTTCCCGCATATTTTCTGTCCTTTATAGTGTCACGGTTACTTCCTAGGCTACACAATCATTCACAGTATAGCCCACTTGTTCCCATTCTATATACATGCATGCATAAGCCCCAGCAACGAGGCAGTGAAAATATATTGAGATCACAAGCCACTGCTCTTGCATGCACTGGAAACTCAGTTTTGAGTGATCCCACACAAGGCATTTCCAGGGCATCCTGGGTGCCTTATTTGTGGGTTTGCCACATACAGAATGGAAGCAGCAAAGCAGGACTTATTTCAGTGATTCTCAAGCACCTGGGCTGCCTTGAGATCCTTTCAAGAGTGCCACAGGGTGCCAAATAATGTTAGCACTGCTAGGTGTGCAAACAGGATTCACAAGAGAAACCCAAAGGTTTTTAATAGGAATCCATAGTGTTAAAAATGTTCTGACCTGTTGTGGTCTTTCTGGGCTCTTCACAACAGAAAAACTGCTCTATTATTTTTCCATAGTCAAAAAATTAGTGAAAATTAAGAGCTAGCAGTTTCCAAGGGCTGCCTCAAGTCTAACAAGGTGTGCCTTAAAACTAAAAAGTTTGAGCACCACTGATTTATTCCCTAGGCAGCATGACTGGGCTCTTTGCTCCTGCTGCATGGACATAGCCTCAGAGTCCAGCTTAAACAAATCACATTTTGAGCAGCAGTGTACTACCTCAGTTGTTTGCTAGTAAATACAAGTCAGTATTGCAAAGCATCAGCCAAAGAACACTTTGGAAGAGGCTTTTTATGAGAGGTAAGCAAGATCTAGATTATTATAATGCCATATACAGTATGTACAGAGATCCAGGAATCCTCTTTCCCGTACAAGGGCTAATCACAGCCAGTACTTTTTACCAGGGACATAGTCAATAAACTGCCAGTAGTGGTGTTGCCTTCAATCCAACTTTAAAATGCTATGGGATATAAAAGCCAGACAGGATTGGTATGGAAGAGATGTACTAAAGGAGCTCACGTGCAAGCATGGACACATGCACACATGTAGATGCTCATACAATAGCTGTTGGGTGCCTGCTTCCACCCACCGTTCTTTTGTCTTCTTTCTTTTTCTCTCCCTTCTTTCACAAAAGTTTATGGATTTCAAAAGCAGATAGCAAAAAAGACCATAGGGGTTGTGCATAATAAAAAAATCATCACTAAAGCAACATCGCTAACATGAGTCCTTTAGAATGAAAACAAGCTTTCCAATGCTTACTAAACTGCAAAAGTTCATCTGATTTCTGACACATCACCACGTGTATGCCTCTGAGGGACTATTTGGGACAGTACTGTGCCTCTCAACAACACTGAAATACAATGACCAAAGAAAGTTGTTGGGTCCTCTATGAGTTTTCCTTCTTTTTAATGAACGGACTACATGGTGGAAAGCATCAAACTGTTCTACACTGACCTTTCCCTCCTCTCTATCTTTTGCATTAATTAGAAAGAACTTGTTTGGGGGCAATTAACTGAGTCTGAGGTCTTCGGTATCTTGCAGGATTGGGACCAAATAGTGGGTCATATGAAGTCAGAGACGAAAGAATTTCAGCTCTTGCCCAAACACTGTGATTACTGACACAAGGTGCCTTTCAAAAGTAAGCTCCTGTGAATGGTGAGTGTGTAGGGACATTTCTGAAAAATCCATCCTTCAAGCACAAGTTTGGAAGGACTGTCAGAAAAACTCGTGATTTTTCAGCATTATAGAAGCAACTACATATCTTATTTTGTTGCAAGTACCTAGAAACAAATAGAAAAAAAGATATACCCAAGTCACAGGTGCATGCAGCATAATTTTTAATGACTCATATGCTGAATCTGGTTTTGATTCACTGCAGATTCCAATTGTATTTAGTCTGCAGCCTGGTTATTCAAACACTGAAAGCAAGTAGCATGCAAAGGCATGTCCTCCCCCACATTATACTGCATGCACAGCGGAAGCACAGTTTAATACATTTTAAACAACTTTGTCGTATAAAGTAAGACCCAGTGTACCAGAGGAACAGACTGAAAACATATCATTGTGAACACAGCGTGATATGAGAGGGCAGGGGAGACAACTTAGACGTAGCCTTTTACATAAGGAATAGAAAATATTTTGACATCCTAGTTACAAGCCCACTTCTCTTTGAGTTCTGACTTCATATTACACTGTAGATGATCATCACTGGCTGAACGTCACTGCTGGGCAGTACAGTGCTGTTTCCAGGAGCTTCTTGGCTCTTCTGGAGCTGTTTTCTAGCTATTGAACTATTGAAATGAACAGGTTAAAAGAGAAGAGATTTAAGTCCAAAGTGTTTCATGGGGTAACAGCAGCTCTCCTCTCCTTCAAGCAACTGTCCAAAGACACATTCCACTGGGGGTGCACCTCTGCCTCATGTGCTGATGTGGGTCACTTATTTGGTTGGCAGTACCCAGGTAAAAGCTGTGTACCCACTGTGCCTAAAAAATAACAGTGGCAGTCCCTGAAATAGTCTCTCTCTTCTTAGCAAAAAGCCCATCTAGTCTCTGGTCTTCCTTGTTCTCCAGCGTGTCTCCAACCACTGTCTGCAGACCTTCTGACCAGGCAGATGAGGTTTGGGATTTATCTCATCTCCCCAGGGAATTGTGGGAGACTGCAGGTAGGCAAAGAAGCTGGTACATGTTGAAATAGGGGCACAGGAGAGGAGCATGCTAGTTCTCTGCCCACAGGAATATGGTGACTGATTTGGGGGGGGCGCATTTCTACATGCCTTTGTATGCCATGACCAGGACCACTGCCAAGAACACCTCCTGTCTGTTTGCTCCCACTCAATGCATACATAATCCCAGAAATAAGACATGGTATCCCCTTAACACAGCCCCTAAAAGCATGCCCCCAAAAGCATGACCAAACATGTCCATGAACATGCCCCCAAAAGTATGCCCGATATAGGGGACCCTGAGAATGGTGCTGAGATTTGCCAGGAACCAATAAGCAGGGTGTGCTTCTCAGAAGCAGGCCCAAGTCCACTGTGGAGGCAGCACAGACCAGCCTTATGATGCTTGGGGATTCCCTTCAACTGTGGGCATCTCCAAAAAGCCAGGTTAGCTGCTTGGAGCTACAGCAGCTACAGCAACATGAATCAGGTAGAAAAGTGATCTAGGACCCAGCTCCCTTTCTGGCCTGTTTATAAAGTTCTTTCCTCTATTATTTTGACCACAATGTTCATATTGCTTAATGACAGTACAGAAAACCTGTCTGTACCTTTTCTCCCTGTTTATTTTTATATTTCTACAAGGAACTGCTTTCCATAGTGAAAGAAAATATTTGAGAATTATTACATGCTTTCAAAAAACCTGCTTTAAAAGAAGTAGAACTGAAGGGGAATGCTCTGGATAGGAATAAGCCAGAGGAAGCTGCAGGGTTAACAGGGCACTATAATACATCCAAGGTGCCTGAAAGTTCTCTGCTTTTGGCCTCATGCCCCATGCCACACCTCAGACATGCACTAGTAGTCTTGTAATGCATGTGCTGGCATTGCTTGTCGCTGTATTTTAACACATTGGCTGCATTAACATTTGGTATAAAGAAATCCTGCCCTGTCTGATCCCAGTTTTGCCTGGGTGCAATGAAAGCAGTGATCATGCCCGTTAACCCTTTTAGAGAAAAACTACTGATGAAACAGCCGCAGTCAGAACTGCTTTATGAAGCATTTGGTCAAATGTTCAAATCAGAGAGGAAACGGTTGTTTTAAATAAATTAAGCCAGCTTAAGTAATGGAAAAAGAAACAACAATTTAAATTCCAAAAGTGGGAAAGCAGGATACAGTGTATCCTAAAGTCAAAATCACATTCATTGTCTAATAGTATTAACTGCTAATTTCATTAAGAACAAGAAGCTTCACCTAGCAGTAACCTTCCCTTTTACATCCCATCATTAGTAATACTATAGCCTGCATCATCAGTTTAGTTGCAATCTCTCCTTGATGCACTTTAAGAGAGTACATGTCATTGCAAGTGAGGCAGCAAGTTTAATATGTTTTTTTCTTTTGAAGGAGTCTATTGTGTTGTGTCAGGGCTAACTGTAGTTTTACTAAAAGGTTGGACAATGGATTTGTATAGGATGGCTTGGATAGGGATGAACCTGCCTCAGGCAGGGGATTGGACTAGATGACCTATGGAGGCCCCTTCCAGCCCTATTTACTGAATACAAGTTAAATGAGAAAATTATATTAATGGTTTTCTAAAGGAAATTATCTCACTTAATACAAGACTACATAGAGGAATCCTTAAGTCGGCTGAGTAGAATCTCTTGCAATGCTGTCATACTACTAACTGCACAGTAATGAGGGAATCACTAAGTTCAAAACCTAATTGTAAAGTGTTCATTATTGCTGTAATATGTCACTATTAAGGCGCTCATCGCATTTGTTATACTAATATCCATATGGCTTCAAGTGGTAACAGAAAGCTTTTATTGAAAATGTTACATCAAAATATCTTAGTGACATCAACAACCACTATTAATACCTAGTGTTTCTCAACTGCTAAAACAGCTTAGGCTAACGTTCGGCTTTGTTAGGTATATCCTGGTATATAAATAGGTAGTGCTTATGTTTAGCTAGGCAAAAGGATTACCACAGAGGTTAGTGTGGTACATAGAGTAGATTCCAATAGTCTACTGCAAGAAAATAGAAACAGATTAACTTAACTATTAGTGATTAAAAATACAGCCCAGTTAAAAAGCTAAATCTGAGTACAACAGGTGGAATTATAACCCGGATATTCCTCAATCCCAGCACTTAAAATGACTTATGGCATCCCCTATTCTAAATAGAGGACATACCACAAATACTGCTGGCAAGGTAAGCACCTGAGCATCACCAGCAGCAAGGGCTGAACAAAGACTGGCTCTGAAGGTGTGGGCCTGAGGCTAAGAGGTACACACTCTACTGCCTGTTGTACCTCCTTTTGTTAAGGGACTTCTTGGGGGTACTTGACTGCTGGATTTCAGTGGCTCTATTACACCGACTCCTGAGGGTATGTTGGGCAAGTCCCTAACATCTCTGTGTTTCTTTAACAAGTATAATTTTGTATAAACAAGTATTCTTGTCCTTATGAGGACTATTGAAAAACATTATGAGATCTGGGAATGAAAAGTGGATTCTGAGTGTCCAATGTTACCATGAGTCAGAGTTGTTATAATTTACCAGTGGGTGGATGACATAGAAATTCATAAATGGCTATAAATGTGGAAAACAAAAGATTATTATTTATCTATATTGCCATACAACCTAGGAACCCTAGTTTTAGACCAAGTCACTGTTTTGCCACATGTCAAGATGGTTCTGTCCTTAGGCGCACAACAGGAGACAACAGACAGCACAAGGAAGCAATGGAGTAATATTGCTCACATAAAGGGTAGTGGTCAAGGGACACTTAATGGTTGTAAGAACAGCTGTAGCATTGTGGCAAAGGAGAGTTTTACAAAGGGATCTGAAAGAAGATAATGAAGGAGCATTACAGGTATTAATTGTAAACTGTTTCTAAGTAAGAGGAGCAGCAAGAGAGAAAGCGTGAAGGCATTTGAAAATCTAAAGAGTGAGCTGGCAAAATGGGGCTATTGAAGTTGAAAGGTAACCTCCTGATACTGAAAAAAGTGATAACAGAAATAGACTGAAGCACTTCGAAAGTGAAGACAAGTACATTATAGTTGATGTGGCAGAGAAGGGAGAGCCAGTTGAAGAGACACATAGACAACATAATCAAAGTAACAGCCTAAGAAGATGTTATTTCCACTGGCATTCTAATTGAGTATCAATGGAGCAAGATTCATCAAAGCCAAGGGAAAGGATGCTGCAGTAATCCTGTGTAGATGGATAGAAACAGTTATATCTTAGATATGTTGTACTGAAAGACTCTGCCTGCCTTAAACATAGCCTGGATGTGCAGATTTAGGGAGAGATCCAAGTCATAGATAATTTCCAGATTACAGACTTGAGTGATGGGCTAGATAGTGGTACTTCCATCAGTCATCAAGAAAAAAGGTAGCAGAAAGGGGATCGTTTTAGCCATTCCAAGGTTAAGTTGACATCTAGTCATCTATAAGACACTGAAAAGATAGGAAAAGATTTTTGTTCATTTATTTGATTTACATGCCACTCTCTCCAAAAGAGGCTCAAGGTGGCTTACAATAAAGACCAGATAAATTATAAAGACAGATAAAAATATTAAAATAAAATAATGTGTAACAGAAGGTCTGGAGGGGAAAGGTAATTTTTTTAATCAATCACAAAACAATTAAAGGTATGGTAATACAAATCATAAGTTCCCTCTGACAATGATAGAGCATAACCTCACAAATGTAATTAAATTAATGTCTATAGAGATACTCAAATAGTTCTATTTCTTCTTTGAATCAGAATTGTTATAAAGAGGATGTGAAGAACTTAGAACAATTTAAATAGAAACAAACAAAAAACATCAACAATGATTTCTGTCTTTCTTTCTTGCACCCACCAGTGACCCTGCCCAAAAGGCTCCAGAAACTCTTCTTCACTGACTTCTGGAAAGGGCACTACTGGCTCCAGCAGGCTGGACTTAGACTTCTTTGAGGCTGTGTGTATCTTCTTTATCCCATACAAGAGCCAAGAGGAGCGCAATATACATGGCCAACTTCCTCCTGGACCAGGCCACAATGGCGACTTTGAAAAGCTGCAGAAACCATCTCACAGGGGCCAGCTCCAGTGATGCCCTCCAATTCTTCCACTTCCTAGTTCAGCTATGTGTTACATATGAATCTGGACATGTCAACTTGCCACAAAATGTGGAGCCAATTTGTGTCATGCTTGGCCATCGAAAGGGGACTCTGCAAGGTGGAAGAGAGACAGCTTGACCTACATGTATAATCCCATAAAGGGAATCGGGGAGAGGGTTTCTATTTCTGGTGACATGGAGTTTTTTTGTTTCTTACAAAAGTGTTTCCTGTTTAGCCCTTGGGAAGGCCACATACCTTTGCACTTTCAGCATTTGTTTTTGATATTTGTTTTTGTATAATAAAGGTTTAAAAAGTTAAAATGTCTGTCTGCCTGTCTTGAATA
This sequence comes from Gavialis gangeticus, assembly GCF_001723915.1. Classification (NCBI taxonomy): domain Eukaryota; kingdom Metazoa; phylum Chordata; order Crocodylia; family Gavialidae; genus Gavialis; species Gavialis gangeticus. Next base: position 155,123,360 of record NW_017728992.1, read on the forward strand.
TCTGCAGCTGTGAGACCAGGTTCATCATCTTCATCTGCAGCAGTTGGTGTATTCATTAGTATAGGTACTGATATTTAACAATGCACTTTACAAACCTTAACACATTCATTCAGCACAGATGTAGTTAGGGATCTTCTGGAAGGCCTAGACGTTTTTAAATCTGCAGGTCCAGATGCCCTCCACCCAAGGGTGTTGACGGAGCTGGCAGGGATCGTTGCAGAACCCTTGGCCCGGCTGTATGAGCATTCGTGGTCATCTGGCCAGGTGCCAGGGGATTGGAAACTGGCTAATGTGGTC
>NW_017728992.1:155123730-155124399 GCF_001723915.1 Gavialis gangeticus
GGGGATTGGAAACTGGCTAATGTGGTCCCAATTTTCAAGAAAAAGAGGAGGGAGGACCCAGGTAACTATAGGCCTGTAAGCCTCACCTCGGTGCTTGGGAAGATCTTGGAGAGAATCATCAAGGAGCTCATCTGTGGGGGGCCTACAGGGGAGATCATGCTCAGGGGTAATCAGCATGGGTTCATCAAAGGCAGGTCCTGCCTGACCAACCTGATTGCCTTTTATGACCAAGTAACTAAATCCTTGGATGATGGTCTCGCTGTGGACGTAGTCTTTCTAGACTTTAAGAAGGCCTTTGACACTGTCTCTCACCCCCTCCTCATCAATAAATTAAGTGACTGTGGCACTGATGCCTGTACAGTTGGATGGGTAAAAAATTGCCTGATGGGGTGCAGCCAGAGAGTAGTGGTCAACATGGATGGGTCGTACTCAACCTGGTGAGATGTGAGCAGTGGGGTACCCCAGGGCTCGGTCCTCGGGCCCACACTGTTTAACATCTTCATCAGCGACTTGGACAACGAGGTGGAAAGCACGCTGTCCAAGTTTGCTGATGACACTAAGATGTGGGGTGAGGTGGACACACTTGAAGGGAGAGAGAGGCTGCAAATAGATTTAGACAGACTACAAAAGTAGGCAGATGAGAATAGGATGGGGTTCAACGTAGATAAA
>NW_017728992.1:155124543-155149168 GCF_001723915.1 Gavialis gangeticus
GCCTGTGGCAGGGGGTCAGGCTAGATGATCTGTTCAGGTACCTCCTGACCCTAGCTACTATGAAACTATGCAACTATTCAAATTGTCAGCTACAAGAACATAGTGCTCAGTGGAATCTTTACCAAAGTCCTTGTTCATTAATTTGGATACATTCCTGGAAAACACACTCTTAAGAATATATTCTTGTGTTGTGTCTAGAATGACATTCTCATAAAAGGAAAGAGATTGTTTCTATTTTCATTGCACACTCTTGAATACACAGCAGGTATTTGCTAATAGAATTCTGAATTGCTTCTGTGTTTTTACACCATTATATAGGTTTATCACCATTGTTTGGGCTACATTTATGATCTGTTAAATAATAGGAGTGTGCAAAATGGGCCCTATTCAATTCGGATTCGGCCTGAATCGGGGATAGTGATTCAATTCATTGATTCGGATCACTGTCCCCAATCCAATTTGGCCGAATCTGAATCTGAAGAGTCAATGCTGATTCAGAGAATCAATGATTCGGACATAGACACAGCTTTAAATGTTTTTTCTACATACCTCAAGGTACCACTGTGGCTTGTGAATGCTGCGATGCTGGGGTGGATGGAATGTCCCACAGGAGTGCGGGGGACCCCCCATGTGCTCTGCAGCAAACCCAGAAGTGGAACAGAAATACTTCCAGTCCACTTCCAGGTCTGCCAGGGAGCATGCTGGACCCTCCCCCACAGCCCCCCAGCTTGGCGATAGGCTGCAGGGGGACCCTGGGTGCTTCCCCCAGACCCAGGAGGCACCAGTCACCAAGCCGGGGGGGGAGGGGGGTGGACACAGCGGGGCCTCCCAGCACGCTCTCCAGCGTACCTGGAAGTGGACTTGAAGCGCTTCTAGTCCACTTCCAGGTCTGCTGCTGAGCATGCTGGGGAGCCCCCACTGCTTCTGTGGGACACTCCATGTGCCCCAGCATCACAGCATTCACAAGCCACCTGCTACCTAGAGGTATGTAGAAAAAACATTTAAAGCTGTGTCTATGTCCAAATCGCCAAATTTTTCCAAATCTCTTCAAATTGATTCAGATAGTTCCGATCTCGCCGAATCAATTCGGAGAGATTAAAGGGTCCTCTGATTTGATTTTGATTCAGAAATTCGGTCACCAAATCAGGCTGAATCTCCACCAAATCAAATCAGCAACCAAAGCTTCACACAGCCCTATCCTCAGACAAAGGGTTGGCCCCCTCACCTCATTCATGGAATCCTGAAGTATTCATTAGTCACTATTCAAACATGACTTTCCAATGATCAGTCATAGAAAATGGTTTCACTTTCCTTTAACTATAGCCTCCCTCATTTCCTAAGTTAAAAGGAGAGGGGAGACCATTACAGAACATATCTTGACTGAACTTTTAGAAATGACTTATGATTTGGGGGTGCCCCATTTTTGGGTACCCCACTTGGTTTTTTTACTGTATGTCAGAGAAGCCTGATTTTCAAAAATAGTTTCATAGTTTCATAGTTTCTAGGGTCGGAAGGGACCTGAGCAGATCATCTAGTCCGACCCCCTGCCATGGCAGGAAGAGCACTGGGGTCAAATGACCCCAGTAAGGTGGTCATCCAACCTCCTCTTAAAAACCCCCAGGGTGGGAGCCTGCACCACCTCACTTGGAAGCTGGTTCCAGACCCTAGCCGCCCTGACCGTGAAGTAGCGCCTCCTGATGTCCAACTTAAACCTTCCCTCCGCCAGCTTGTGACCATTGTTCCTGGTCACTCCTTGCGGCGCTCGGGGGAACAGGGACTCCCCCAGCGCCTGCTGATCCCCCCTAACCAGTTTATAACAGGCCACAAGATCCCCCCTCAGCCTTCTCTTTTGAAGGCTGAACAGGTTCAGGTCCCGCAACCTTTCCTCATAGGACCTACCCTGCTGTCCCTTGATCATACGAGTGGCCCTCCTCTGGACCCTCTCCATGCTGTCCACATCCCTCTTGAAGTGCGGCGCCCAGAACTGGACGCAGTACTCCAGCTGCGGCCTGACCAGTGCCGCATAGAGGGGGAGGATCACCTCCTTGGACCTGCTCGAGATGCATCTGTGGATGCACGACAAGGTGCAGTTGGCCTTCCTAGCCGCCTCCCCACATTGCCGACTCATGTTCATCTTGGAGTCAATAATGACTCCCAGATCCTTTTCCACCTCCGTGCTGACAAGAGGGGAGTTCCCCAGCCTGTATGTATGGTGCCGATTGTTCCTCCCCAGGTGCATCACCTTACACTTGTCTGTGTTAAACCCCATCCTGTTCTCCTCCGCCCATCCTTGTAACCTATCTAGGTCCAACTGTAGCCTGTTGCTCCCCTCTATTGTGCCCACATCCCCCCACATCTTAGTGTCATCAGCAAACTTGAACAGGGTGCTTTGCACCCCCTCATCCAAATCACTGATGAAGATGTTGAACAGGGCGGGTCCAAGGACCGAGCCCTGTGGGACCCCACTTCCCACGTCCTTCCAGGTCAAGAAGGACCCATCCACTAAATGTTGAGCACCTGTCCCTTGCTGATCAGGAACCTTTCAAGTGTCTGAGGTTGGGTGACCAAAAATTAAAGCTCTCAAAAACACTTGAAAATTCAGGCCCAAAGACAAATTTCCTGCCTATGCATGAATCTTAAAACAAACACACCAAAAAATTAAGCATCAGTGGAGTTAAACTAAAGAATATTATTACACAATATTTGGGTTGGAAACACTGTAGGGCACTAGTTATATTTCAATTTAAAAAAGCATAGAATTCTAATTTGTTTTAAGAAATTGATTTGTTTGAGGTTTTTTCTTTTTCTTTTTCTTTTTTTTTTTAGCAGAAGGTCATTTAGAGCCTAAACTTGATGGGAGTTTTCATTTAATGGACTGGAACTCTTATGCTGAAGGGCCTTATCGGGAATTTTTTTCACTCCTTAAACATCTGCCATTGACACCAGCAGTCTTCCTCAATAAGGACTGAGTAAAAAATGATTTCCAGATTGAAGTTCTACAGTCCATTGCCACATTAGGGGTTAAAAAGAAGTGCAGTGCTTCCAGGAGAAAAGAAGGGACAACTATCACTGCAATACCATATAATTAAATCTGTCACTGAATATGGCCTAGTGTCTTCACTATTTCATAGCAAGGGATTTCTTCCACATACTAAGAAATCCTAGTAAACTAGAATTCATACTATTGCTGCAAGTGTTTTGTCTGGTTGCTATTTAGGGGATTGTTACATGAATCTATTCTTATGCAAGTAGGTTTTTATGAGCAAAAGGTGGAGGACTGGCTTTTATGTTTGGATTAGAGAAAACAAACTCCTCTGCTTTACTGAGAAGGCAGAAAATGTCCTGAAAAAGACTGATTACTATAAGGCTGTCTATAAGGTCTATAAGGCTGATAATTGTAAAGGACTACAATGCAGTAAAAAGCCAATGGCACGCATTAGAGCACCTTTTTTCCAATGTTAAGGGTCAGTCCCAGGCACTGGTATGCTTGAGGACCATTCGTAGGCCCTCCTCAGTATTTGCAATGACAGCACAATCATCAGCATACGGAAGTTCCACAATCAAGGCCAAAGTAACTTTGGTTTTGGCACAGAGGTGGGAGAGATTGAAAAGGCTCAATGCCAATGCCATGTGGCAGACAGTCACAGATGAGCATCTTAATGAGCACAAGAAAGATGTAAAACAGAATTGGTGCAATCACACAGCCCTGCTTGATGGCAGTTCAAATGCCAAAGGGCTCCATAGTGGAGCAATGGCATAGGATGGAGGCAGTCATCTGGTCATGAAGGAGTCTTAGGATGGTGATTAATTTCCCTGGGCAGCTAAACTTTGATAAGATCTTCCATAGAGCCTTCCATAGAGTCAAAGGCTTTGGTCAAAACAATATAGACCATATACAGTTCCTGGTTGTGTTCCTGGCATTGTTCCTGGATCTGCCAGGCTGCAAAAATCATGTGCAAGGTACTTAAACATCTTGTGTAGACGTGCCTAGAAATGCCATATGAAGTGCTTCAGGTTGTGTTGGTCATCAATCCACTTTTTAAAAGGTTGCTGGCCTTAAAAGAAGAATCCAAAGCCATCATTCAGTGCAAATAGGAAGGTCTGGCTACAGAAAGAATGGTGTTAGTATGATAGTTCCCAGCTGCCAGCATGTTTAGTACACTGAACAGACCTGTCAAGAACCATCACAGTTCTGTGGAAAAGAAAGCAAAAATTTCAGCGTTGTGGAACTCCTTGACATTAATCAATTTATGTAAAGTTTCCAGTGGAAAAATTTTAGCCCATTTATAATTGAAAAGGGGTCCTTTATATGAAAGCACTGTAGGAAAAAAATATTTCTTCTTTCCTTCAGACTGTTTTTTCTACGCATTTCTCTGAAGACTTCTATAAACATTGCTCAAATCCTGTCACATCATGAAATACTTCAAATATTTTGTAAGACAATGGCTGATTGAAACTGGATATTTATTGTGACACAAGTCCATGCCAAATGTTCAGCTAACAATGCTATTCAAAAGCTAGCCTGTAAAATATTTCCCTAGCTACAGTACTGCATCCTATTAGGAAAAAGAGTGTAGAAGAGTAACAGTCATGGGGTAATACAACTAACAGAAATCACAGGACAGAATTCAGTGCATCCTTTTGGCTCTAAGATAGTTGTGGCTAGCAGGGTTAATATGGACAGGGTCCAAACAACACTGAATCCCAGTGGCAGTGATTTTTCATAAACTGCAGAGCTGCAGATTGCAACATAAATTTTAGGATTACTCCCATGTTCTTAAATCATCTGCACTCCCATTAACACCCTATGTGTAGTCATTGGTATATTCCTGTCTAGTTTAAGTTTCATTTTGATAGACATGTTGAAAACATAGCTATATACATGTATACATATATATATATATACTTTGTTCCATATTGCAGCTACTTCCTCAATTTGAGGCTGAAAAAGCTCACATTTCCCAGATATTCCCATACATTTGAACTGCAGAAGGAAATGAAGCAACTAAGGGCAAGATACTCAAAGGTATTTTTGATTTTTCTAGCTCCCTTTGATTTTAATAGGAGTTTGGCACCAAAGTAGATGCAATTTTGGGGCCTCAGCACCTCAGGTGGTTCATGCAAGTTATGAAGCAGTAAAAACTGTTTTATGTCTTATACCATGTTAAGACATATATCACGTTAAGAGCTGATATGGAAAGCCAGCAGAAAACACCAATTGCAGAATAGACAAATTTTTGCTCAGTATCCAGACCCAGGGGCTCCGCTATATATTCTAGAATCTCATTGGTTGCCCCTTTATCTACTAACATATATATACAGAGCACTCCTCTAACAATTAACTGCAGTATATAGTACACCATCTACCTTATGAAAATTCTTTGCCAAAAGCTGCAGTGCCAAAGCAGAGATGCCAGTCCTCGAGGGATTACAAGTTGTTACTACAACAATGCACTTTACTTTTTCGGAAGTACCCTGGGGAATTCCACATTCTGATTTACTGTGGATGAACGGCCTACCCAGCAGGTCGCACTGGCTGCTCTCTCACCATGATGTTTATTTCAGTAATCCTGTTCACCATAACTATCAGTCTGTTGTCCCTGCAGTCTGGAAAATAACATAAAATATGAGCAGCGCTAGGATATTTAATGCTTTAGCGCAGCATTTCTCAACCTGTGGGTCACGACAGACTTTATGAAATGGTCACAAACAAACTTTAAAAATGGATCACCAAACTTTAAAAATGGATTCTTCTTTAAAAGGAGAAAAACATGGGAAACTCGGGCTTTCCCTTGTAGGCTGGCAGAATTCCAGCCTGCAAGGGGCTGTGCTTGGGGCCCCCCATGCCCCACACACCCACCTCCTGCCCCACACACTGTGGGGCTGGGGCCTGGGGGCAATGGGATGGGAATGACGGGTACTGGGTTAGGACCGGCCACTGAAGTTTACAAATGGATCCTGGTACAAAAAAGGTTGAGAACCCTGCTTTAGAATACCTAATGCAAGATAGCTCAGTTATGAGGAGGTAGGGAGTCACACTGCCCCCCAGAGGGACTCTTGGAGGAAAGGTACTTCTCTGCACATGCCAACCTTGCCTCCCTCTCATCTCTTTTGATGTGCATGGAGATGATACTCAGCACTCTGGACCAGGCAGAGACTGCAGTATTGTTTGGGACATGAGAAGGGCACAAAAAAGGGAGGTTTCTTTGAGCAGGAATCTGCAAAAAACAGAGAGAAAGAGAGTATGCATGCAAAGGAGCACACCCCTTGCATATCTTTTCTTTTTCCTTTTTTATTTGATTTAATCTTTTTCATTTTGTGCTGTATGATCTGTGATTAATGAACAATATGTCTTTTCAAGAAAAGGAAGCTCTTCTGAGTCACTCCAGTCAGGGCTTAATCACAACAGGCTCCCAGAAACAAGCTCCACATATAGTTCAGCTTGTGACTCTGACACCACTGGGAAGCAGTGAGCTGCCACCTAGAGATCTAGTCCAAGAGTGGCTGAGACAGGTGGTGCCACCCTGAAGGAAAGGAGCAATGCCAATCACCTGAAGAACACAATCAAGAGGGACTACAAAGGCATCTAAGCTGTAGTTCACTCCCTAATTGTAACAAATAGGTTTTCAAGTTATGCAAGATTTTATGTTGCTTACAGGCTGTAGCTGTAACATCTTATAGTCGGAGTTTACATCTTAAACCAAAGACAGTGAATTCCATGGTGAAGGATGCCTTTAAGCTATCTTCTCTCTTTCAAATTAGGGGAGCTCTGGTGTAGGGGCCTCCACAGATGGTAGCTAGAGTACACAGGAAGATGCAGCCTCTAAAGTTGTCAGGTCTTAGACTATTTATGGCTTTGCTGCTATGAAGTGGTTTTCAGTTTCAGAGTCACTGAGTTGCTGTGTTCCTGCTAAAAAAACTGTATCGGGGGTGCTCTAACTAAAACTCATCAAACGGCACTTTGACTAAAGCACCCCACCACCATTTTTCAGCATGGGGACACTGATACACATGACAATGGAGTCTGCCAGAGCACGGTAATTACCACAGTCTATTAATTGAGTGTGCTCCTAAGTGCTCTAATTATGCTGTAATAGTGTAATGTTCCAATGTGCTGTAATGCCTCTGCTCCGACGTGCTGTAATGCCTTGCTGCACATGTACAGGCACCCTATATATCTTGTTTTGTGACTCAAAGTATTATTAAAGTTGTTTGTGAGATCTCACATATCTAGAGACATAGGAACAGAGTGATAGCTGTTTGGATGGCCTTATCTGACCCCTTCCATTTGCTAGTGTATGAGTGTTTATCTAAGTAAAATCTTAACTGAAGCATTATTTGTTGACTTTTTCCCAAAAGGTTTATCATGCTAAATGATTTTCAAAGCATGTTTGGGACTTTTTGCTCCTCAAATGAATCAGATTCTCCTCTTGAGTTAGAATACTTGGGATTACTGCACTGTCACCCCGTTCTAGAACTGCTCTGCGTGTGGCCATACAAGTGGAAGAGTCATGTTCGTTCTCTTTATAATGGTGATGTATCAGAGAACCACAGTGCTGAAAGGAACCTCAGTGGTCATCACATCCTGGGGTCAGCAACCTACAACCTACAACAGGATGAGAGATTTGAACCAATAATTTCCCAGGTGACAATAACAACCTAGTGAATATGATGGGGTGAGTCCCTGTCTATGAGGTGGCTGATAATGATGCTGAGGTAAAACCCTGCTTGACGAAGGTAGCAGAAAGGAAATGAGGCCTAGTAAGAAGGTGGTTAGAGTTGTCCAACCCAAGACAGAGAGATGGGAATTTGAGGCAGTCCAGTAGGTACTGAACCTTACGACAAGTAAACCTATAGTCCATAAAATAAAACTATGACCTTGATGGCTCCCTGGTTCTTTCAATTCTCATCTCAAGATCTTAGTCTTTGGGGACAATTAACCTGTTCTCTGAGAATCCAGTTCCACCACCTCCATTTCTTGTGCCCAGTTTCCCTTCCTGAAATTCAGCAACTGGGTTTGGTCTTGTTTTTGCCTCTCTCCTGTCACACTTACTGCTCTTCACAATGTTGTGCCTCCTTCCTATAGCACAAAGACACTCAATTCTGACAGACTCGGGAGTCACCTCAGTATTCTGTGCTTAGTAAAAAGCCACAACACCACACATGCTTCTAGGTGAAATGAAGCAAAGCATACTATAATGCATGGCTACACGTGTGACATTAATGCAGTTCTGTGTGTTGTGTAATGCACAGTGGCAGGAAAGACATACTCGGTACATGCAGCAAAAAGGAAGTTTGATAATATTTTCTGCAAAGAGCTACAGGTAACATGTTGAACAGCCACTTGTAACTTGAGAGCCAAGATTGGATTATCACTGATATAGCAGCATGTCAGCACTGCGAGGCACAGACTGGAATCAGCTGTGGAATATTCTCTGACAGTCTTGAATGAAAGATCTTGCACAAAACTTCATGGAATTTTGTTGGAAAACTAAAAAATAATATCATGAACATATTATCCACCTTAGTTGTTTCTGAGACACCTAATAAACTTAATGAAGCAAATATAGATATCCAGTTTGTACAGAGAAAATGTATATTGGCTCATTACTGTGCAGCTCACATGTTTTTCTTACCGTATTTCATAATGTGTATAGTTTGCTTAGTTTTCTGAAAATGTGTGTGTGTGTGTGTGTGTGTAACTTACCATCTCTGGGGTAAGTGTGTGTCTGAGCCTCAGAAAGGCCCAACTGGTGAGATGTCTGCAGCAGCAGAGATCTCTCTTTGGAATTCCCCATTTAAAATTGACAGTGACATAAAACAGAGGGCCCAATCACTTTGATTAATAAAATATGTATAAGACTGCTTAGCAACCCACAGTTGTTTTTCTAACACTCTCAGAAAAAACTCCCCAAAGCGTAAGTGAATCACAGGGGAATGCACTAATGAATTTTCATGAGCTCAGAGTTCTGTAAGATGAATATTATTTGGCTAAGTGCTTTTTATGACTGTTCCTAACAAAGCAGAGACCTCAGGTGGGACAACATCAATGGCTGGAAGGACACTATGTACAGCTAGGGAGACTTACTGTAGCAGGGAAATGTCCGCTGTAAAAGAGCGTGGTTTACCGTTATCTTTCCAGTTCCCCACAAAAGGCCTTCTGCTCTGTGTACCAAATCTGTGGCTCAAAAATGTGCCTAATATGGCAAGTAGGAGGAGGAACATTGCAAGCATGGAGTCTGATGCCCTCCTGGAAAGCACCCAGATCACTGGACATGTCTGTATGCTATCATGGCATGCCAGGCAGCACTGTGCTGAAACACACTGAATTGCTCCCCATGCACTACCTCCCAAACTGGAAGCAGCATAGCTGTGCTTGTGCAGCATGCACTCAGGCTAGCTACTTTCGCCTCCCTTGTGGTAAAGGCATGCTCACTGCACCTTTGTCCTTATGTATCACCAGTGTTAGCTGCTGATAATGGGCCAAAGACTTTCACATCCTGGATCTGAACAGTCCTTATCGTATCACCCAGACAATCAGAGACAGCTATACGCTGCATATGTTACGCAATAGGATTAAAGCTGGCACCCAGAAATAACTGTTTGAGACCAGCTTAAATAGACACAGCCTCGATACAGAAATAAAAAAGCCAGGAAGCCCCTGGTTAATGCTCAGAAACCCAGGTTTACCTCCAACCATGATTTACCTCCTACCTACCCATAACTCCTCTCATCACCTCCAGGCAAACATGCAATCTCCACTCCTGAAACATCATCAGGTGCAAGTCCCTCTCTCTTCCTTCCTCCCACTTGTAAGAATAGGAATGGGAAAATGGCACAAGCTGTGGTCTGAGATGTAATAGCGTCTTCCTGCATTTGGTAGAAGAGGAAGCCTTGGCAGATTGGCTCAGATGGGATGGCTGCTAGGATGGGTAAAACCTTTCCCCAATCCCTGGGGGCTACAGATAGCCCTTCCCCACCCCACACAAGAACTGCCATTTACTGAGTCAGACTACAGGTCCATCTTCCCTGGTATCCTACATCACACAGAGGCAGAGTGGATGTTGAAAGGGAGAGTGAACTGGGTATGACCTGGGTTTTTTCCCCTGTTCCTCTCCTACTTGCAGCCTCCAGCATTTAATGTCTAGTAAGTTCTGATTCAGAAGATGTATCCTTAACTCTCATCCTCAATAGCTGCTGATGCACTTTTCCTCCAAGAATTTGTCCAATTTTTTTTTTAAATGGTCAGCTTCCACAACATCTTACAGCAATGAGATCCCCACTTTAATTACATTCTATGTGAAAAAGAACCTTCTTTTGTTTAGCTTTAAACTTACTACCTACTAGTTTCATTTTATGACTCCTAGCTCTTGTGTTGTAAGAGCCAGTAAACAATAAATCCCTATTTACTTGCTCATCAGCAATGAGAATGTTGTAAATGCTTATCACAGTACTCAAGGTGTGGATGCACTATGGATTTATATAGGGGCATTTATTTATTTAGCATATGCAGTTTTGGCATATTGTTTCAGCCTTCTTAAGGCGATGTCATCATCACCAATGTGAAGAGCCTGAAGGTCACTAGGTAGCATTGTAACTAGACATGAGTCAATTTGGGACATTGTTTGAATTTATCCACCAGGGCATTTGCTATCATTGTGAAGGCCCCATTGGTATAGGTGTGAGGCACAGTGACCCTGTCCAATTCAAAAATGGTTAAGAAGTGCTCAATAACAGTGTGGTCAGTTAAATCCTGGTTGACTGACTATAGGGGCATAATGATACTGTTTTCATAGATTCATAGATGTTTGGGTCAGAAGGGACCTAAGCAGATCATTCAGTCCAACCCCCAGCCCTGGGCAGGAAAAAGTCTACCACAGCCAGGTTCATGTCTAGCCTCCTCTTAAAGACCCCCAGGGTAGGGGGAATTGTTTTGTTCATAATTCCATTGTTAATAATTCCTAACATTTTGTTTTCCTTTTTGATGACTGCTGAGCATTGAACACTAACTCTTTCCTTTCCTTTGCTGGCTGCTCTACTCACTTGCCTCCCCATAGCCCAGCTCTCCAGGGGGACACATGAGACTGAGGTGGACATGTGGGATAAATGGCCCTGTTGGTGGAGGGAGAGCTGCTGCAATTCTGTGCTCCACTATTCTTGCCTGCTTGTAGATATAGAGCAAAGACATGATAGAGACATACATGCTGAAAAACACCCCAGTTTCAGTAGGGAGTGTTGTGTCTTATTGTGTTTTCCTTGCACTGTCCCTTGAAGGCCAAAGCCCTCTGCATACATAGACTGATTAGAGAGGGTGTTGTAGCTCAGTGGTAGAGTGCATACTTTGGTAGAGTGTGTGCTTTGCATGTATGCAGTCTTTGGTTCAATCCCCAGCATCTCCATACTAGGGGACAGCAATCATGAAATGATCCAGTTTGCTATTCAGAGAAAGGTGGGGAGGGTAACTAGCACAGCACAAATGCTTGACTTTAGGAAAGCCAACTTCAGCGTGCTCAGGGCAGTAGTAAGGGGGAGGCACTTGGAGCCCAGGGGGTAGCTAGTATGGGGGTCCAGAAAAGGTGGTCCTTCCTCAAGGAGGCTATCCTTGGGGCGCAGCAGGATGCAATTCTTCTGCACAGGAAGGTGGGAAAAGGGTCCAAGAAACCTTCATGGCTGAGGGCGGATATCCAGGCTGGCCTGAGGGCAAAGAAAAAAGTGTACTAGCAGGGGGCAGGGACAAAGGAGGAGTACACCTCCCTGACCCGAGCTTGTAGGGATTTGGTGAGGAAGGTGAAAGCAGCATTGGAGCTTAGATTAGCTTCTGGGATTAAGGATAACAAAAAGTCCTTTTTCAAGTATATAGGTAGCAAGAAGAAGTCTCGGGGTAACATTGGACCCCTACGAGGCAGGGCAGGGCAGGTGACGGACGCGCGAGAGAAGGCAGAACTCTTCAACAAGTACTTTGTCTCCGTGTTCCTGTCTGCTGACATCAGGGTGCTCTCGGGTGACAGCGTGGAGAGACCCAGGAAGGATGCGAGTCCCCCGACTGTTAGTTCAGACCTAGTTAAGGATTACCTGGAGGGCTTAGATGTGTCCAAGTCAGCGGGCCCGGATGACCTTCATCCGCGGGTGCTGAGGGAATTGGCTGGTGTCATTGTGGAGCCATTGGCACGGCTGTTTGAGGACTCCTGGTGCTCGGGCCAAGTCCCTGAGGACTGGAAAAGGGCCAATGTGGTCCCTATTTTCAAGAAGGGGAGGAAGGAAGAGCCTGGCAACTACAGGCCAGTCAGCCTCACTTCTATCCTGGGGAAGGTCTTTGAAAAAATTATCAAGGGCCACATTTGTGAGAGCCCTGCAGGGGAAGTGATGTTGAGGGGTAACCAGCATGGGTTCATGCAAGGCCGATCCTGCCTGACTAACCTGGTCTCTTTCTATGACCAGGTAACAAAGAGCTTAGATGGGAAGGAGGAAGTCGATGTCATCTTCTTGGACTTCCAGAAGGCCTTCGACACAGTGTCCCACCCAATTCTGGTGGGCAAGCTGAGGGACTGCGGCATTGACGAATGCACGGTCACATGGGTGGCAAACTGGCTCCAGGGGCGCACCCAGAGGGTGGTGGTGGACGGGTCGATGTCGACCTGGGAGGGTGTGGGCAGCGGAGTCCCCCAGGGCTCGGTCCTTGGGCCGGTGCTGTTCAACATCTTCATTAGCGACCTGGACGAGGGTGTGGAGAGCACCCTGTTCAAGTTCGCTGATGACACCAAGCTGTGGGGTAAAGTGAATACACCGGCAGGCAGGGACCGCATCCAGGCAGACCTGGATAGGTTAGAGAAGTGGGCGGATCTGAACAGGATGCGGTTCAACAAGGACAAGTGCAGGGTGCTGCACCTGGGGAGAGGGAACCAGCATTATGGTTATAGGTTAGGGGCTGACCCTCTCGGCAGCACAGAGGCAGAGAGGGATCTTGGAGTCAGGATTGACTCCAGGATGAATATGAGTCACCAATGCAATGAAGCAATAGGCAGAGCCAACCGCACCCTGTCATGCATCAACAGGGGCATCACTAACAGGTCCAGAGAGGTCTTGCTCCCCCTCTATGCGGCGCTGGTCAGGCCGCAGCTGGAGTACTGTGTCCAGTTCTGGGTGCCGCACTTCAAGAAGGACGTGGAGAACCTGGAGAGGGTCCAGAGGAGGGCCACTCGTATGGTTGAGGGCCTCCGTGGCCAGCCCTATGAGAAGAGGCTGAGGGACCTGAATCTCTTCAGTCTCTGCAAGAGGAGACTGAGGGGGGATCTTGTGGCTGCCTACAACCTTATCAGGGGCCAGCAGCAGGGACTCGGGGAAAGTCTGTTCACCAGGGCCCCCCTTGGAGTCACCAGGAACAATGGCCACAAGCTGAGGGAGGATAGGTTTAGGTTAGATATTAGGAAGAACTACTTCACTGTAAGGGTGGCCAGAGCCTGGAATAGGCTTCCCAGAGAGGTGGTGCTCTCACCTTCCCTGGAAATCTTCAAGAGGTGACTGGATAGGCACCTGGCTGGAGTCTTATGACCCCTGCCACCCCCAGTGCTCCTTCCTGCCCATGGCAGGGGGTCGGACTCGATGCTCTGTCTAGGTCCCTTCCGACTCATTGAGTCTATGATTCTATGTTCAGCACTGCAGGGTTCAGTTTGCTTGTGGCAGTTTTGTAGCAGTGGAGACTCCCTGTTCTCTGCCATGAGGAGCCAGAGACATTCTTGGTGCCTCTCTCTCCATGGGACTGGACTGGGTCAAGTCAGAGGCAGAGCAGGTATAAGATCTGCATACATAGACTGATACAACTGTTAAGATCCATCCTGGATATGATTCCAGAGAGTTATAATAATAAATGTTAGTTCAACCCAGGAGTGTCCAGGGTGATGTTGCTGAACTCACAACATATCATCTGGTGACGAGGATGGGATGCTTTGCTGAAAAGACACCCCTAGATTGTGGGACACTGCTCTGAGGCCAGGCTGTATTTTGTGTTTGGAGGGAAGTATTTTTTTCTTCTTCTTTTTTTTCTAATACCTCTGATGTTAGTTAAAATGGCCACATTGGGGCATATAGAAGAATTTGATGTGAGCCAGCCAGCTTCTTGGGACTCTTATGCGGAAAGGCTATCCTATTACCTGGAAGCCAACAAAGTGGAAAACCCAGCACAGAGGCGTGCAATCCTCCTGACGGTCTGTGGTGCCAAAACATTTGCCATTGTTCACTCCGTCACAGCACCTGCCTTACCAAACACTAAGTCTTATGCTGAACTAGTTGCCCTGCTAAAGGCACATTTTTGCCCAAGGCCATCTGTTACCCTGCAGAGATTTCATTTTTTTAAACAGGACGAAGAGGCCAATGAAGGCAGAGCAGATTACCTGGCTGAGCTCCATCACCTTGCCAAGTTTTGTGAGTTTGGTGATCTCCTGGATGGCCTGTTTCACAACCGTCTCATCTGTGGGGTTCAAGATGAAGCAATCCAATGTTGCCTGCTCTCTGAACGAAATGTGACCTTGGCTACTGCACAAGAAAAAGCCCTGGCAGCTGAAGCAGCATCCCCTACTGTGAGAGAAATTTGCTAGGCATTCTCCAGCAAAGTCCGCTTACACCAAAAAGATCAAGGATCAGATCATCACCAGCAAATTCAACAGATTATACCCTCACCAACAGCACTACATAAGCCAATTAATCTACAGACATGTTTGAGTTATGATGGCCAACATAGACAAAGGGAGTGCGGGGTTAGGAATGCGGAGTGTCATGCCTGCAAGAAGAAGGGCCACATAGAGAGGGTTTGCTGCTCGAAGGCCAGTTCCAGGAGTCGAAAAGACTGTGGCAAATGTATTCACTCCCAAAGCCATTCCCGGGGTACAGTCTTCCGCAGAACGTGAGGTACAAAAACTATATTTGATTCAAAATGTTGGTGTTGTCAAAACTCAAGGTTCTGAGATGAATGCAACAGTAGTAATAAATGGCAAGAAGTGCAAAATGGAAGTGGACTCAGGTTTGGGAGTATCCCTCATAAATGAAAACACATTCTTCCAGTTGTTTTGGCACCCTCTCCCCAAGTTAGTGAAACCCAAGTGTCGCCTATGTGACTACAATGGACTGATTGTGGAAACTTTGGGTAGCTGCAATGTAGATGTCCAGTATGGATCTGTTAGACAGCATCTACCCCTCATTGCCACTAAGGGTTCCTGAAAAAGTCCTCTGGGGAGAAATTGGTTCTCACCATTGGGAATCAGTATTCAAGGCGTACACAGTCTCTGCACAGAAAGTCTGAAAAGGCTTGCAAGAGAGTTTTCCCAGGTATTCTGCGAGGAATTAGGAACTTACTCTGGTCCACCTGTGATGTTCCAAATGGATCCTGTGATAACCCCTGTCTTTATGAAGGCTCAGAATGGACCTTTTGCACTGCAGCCAAAAATTGATGCAGAATTAGATCAGCTTATCGTGCAAGGGGTTCTCAACCCAATCATACATACAAGATGGGCCACACCAATTGTTCATGTTTTAAAACCTAATAGCAGTGTTTGTATCTGTGAGGATTACAAGTGCACTGTGAATAAAGCACTTAAGCAGGACCCGCACCCAGTGCCTACCATTAACCAGTTACTGTCTGTTCTTGCAGGAGGGAAGGTTTTTGCCAAACTTGACCTCGCTCAGGCGTATCAGTAATTGATAGTGGATGACAAGGCTGCTGAGGCCCAAACAATAATTACACACCAGGAAGCATTCTGTGTCAAGCGCCTCCAGTTTGGAATTTCTGGGGCACCAGGAATTTTCAAGCAGCTCATGGAGAAAATGCTAGCAGGAATTCCTGGGATTGTTCCATGCTTTGATGATGTGTTGATCATGGGGCCGCCTAGAGAGAAACTCACTGAGAGACTCAGAGAAGTTTTGTAGAGATTCGATAAAGCGGGTAAAGAGGGAAATGTCAACTGGGAGTTTCCAGTATCAGCTTTGGAATATCAAATTGATGCTTCTGGCATTCACCCAGTTGAAGACAAGGTAAAAGCAATATGTGATGCCCCTATACCAAAATGCAGACAGGATCTTCAAGCATTCTTAGGACTTCTCCATTTTTATTACATCTTCTTGAAAAACAAAGCCACCATAGCAGAGCCCCTTCATCACTTACTGGATAAAGGAGCTCAGTGGAAATGGACTTGCCAGCACAACAAAGCCTTCCAGAGCATCAAGAAGTTGCTGACATCAGACTCTGTCCTTGTTCACTATGATGAGCAGAAGCCACTGTCCATCACTTGTGATGCCTTGCTCTTTGGTGTTGGCACTGTCCTCAGTCAGACATTGCCTGGTGGCATGGACACACCTGTTGCTTTTTACTCAAGAACAATGACTTCAACAGAGAGGAATTACACACAGATTGATAAAGAAGCATTGGCAATCATTGCAGAATGTGCCAGGGCACTGTTGGTGCCTGCCACTTTAAGAGCTGAGCCAAGCAGCCAGCAGGTGGTTGATTGCAGCGGCCATTGTAGATCTCTGGCCACCTATATAAACAGAGCAGTTCACTACTGGCAGACCAGGCAGTAATATTGTGTGGCTGCAAGTCTATGCAACATCCTGAAGGTAGGGGCAGGAGCTGTAGGGCATGGCTAGGAGGCTCCTGGTCCTGGGCATGACCTAAAACTGCACCCTGCTGGGAGTGGGTGGCCTGGTGGGGCTCTCAGTAGTGTGGGAGCCCCCAGGAAATGCCAGGCCAGTTGCCACCCTGGTGAAAGGTAGGAAGGCGTGCCTTAACCCCAGCCTTCACCTTTGGGTGGGTCATTTATTATCAGAGGTAGATGGAAGCCAGGCATAGCTGCAGCCACCTGAGCCCTGTGGGATGCAAGACCCTGAGGAGAGGTAGTTGGGGCCAGGCATGGCTATGGCCACCTGAGCTCACTGGGGAGGGAAGCCCTGCAGCCCCAGTGAGGGGGCAGAGATGAGGAGTCCCAACAAGTGGGGGGGAGGGGAAACCAGAGGGGTGGTAGCTCAATACGTATAAGTGATCTATGTACGGCTTTCACCCAAAGCCCAGCCCCTATCTGGGGCAGATGCTTTCCTCTATCGTTTTATATTCTAGTCAGTCTCTAGTGCTCATCACCTTGTCTGAGTGGGGTTTTTTTCTCCTTCTTTCTCACTCTGTCTTTTATGCTGAGACACAGATTCATAGATATAGGGTCAGAAGGGACCTGAGCAGATCATCAAGTCTGACTGCCTACCCTGGGCAGGAATGAATACTGGGCTCATGTGACCTCCACTAAATTAAGCTCATATGATCCCAGCTAGGTAATTATCAAGCCTCCTTTTAAAGACCCCTAATGTAGGAGCTAGCACCACTTCCCTTGGAAGCTGGTTCCAGATCCTGGCTGCCCTGACTGTGTAGTAGTAGCTCCTGATGTCTACTGAACCTGCTCGCAATCAACTTGTGGCTGTTATTCCCTGTTACTCCAGGAGGCGCTTGGAGGAACAGGGTCTTGTCCATTCCCCTCTGGTCCCCCCTAGTAAGTTTTATAGATGGCCACTAGATCCCCTCTCAGCCTTCTCTTGTGAAGGCTGAACAGGTTCAGGTCCCATAGCCTCTCCTCATAGGGCCTGCCCTGCTGCCTCGATCATGCGAGTGATCCTCCTCTGGACCCTCTTGATCCTGGCCTCATCCCTCCTACAGTGCGGTGCCCAGAACTGGACACAGTACTCCAACTGCAGCCTGACCAATGTCACATAGAGGGGGAGGATCACCTCTTTGGACCTGCTCGTGATGCATCTGTGGATGCATGACAAGGTGCTATTGGCCTTGCTGACCTCATCCTTACACTGTTGGCCCGTATTCATTTTAGAATCGATAATGACTCCAAGATCTCTTTCTGCCACTGTGCTTTCAAGAAGGGAGTTCCCCAGCCTATAAGTTCTTTCTGCCCAAGTGCAGTACCCTGCACTTGTCAGTACTGAATCCCATCCTATTCACATTTGCCCACCCCTGTAACCTGTCCAGGTCCAGTTGTATCCTGTTCCTTCCTTCTAGCGTGCCCACCTCATCACAGATCTTGGTGTTGTCAGCAAATTTGAACAGGGTGCTGTTCACCCCCTTGTCCAAGTTGCTGATAAAGAAATTGAACAGTACTAGCCTGAGGACCAACCCCTGGGGGACCCCACTGCTCGCCTCCCTCCAGGTTGAATATGACCCATCCACCACCACTCTCTGGGTGCGGCCCCCTAGCCAATTTGCGACCCATCTGACTGTAGGCATCAATGCCACAGTTGCTTAGCTTTTTAATGAGAATGGGGTGGGAGACAGTGTCAAAGGCCTTCCTGAAGTCCAGAAAGTCTACATCTACTGCGACACCTGCATCCAATGATTTTGTGACCTGATCGTAGAAGGCAATTGGGTTGGTCTGACAGGACCTGCCTTCAATGAACTCATGCTGGTTGTCCTTGAACATCCTCTCCCCTGCTGGTCCCTCCCAGATGTGCTCCTGGATAATTTTTTCAAAGAGCTTCCCCAGGACTGAAGTAAGACAAATGGGCCTAAGGTTGCCTGGCTCCTCCCTCCTCCCTTTTTTTTTTTTTTTTGAAAATGGGGAACACATTGGTTTGATTGTGCTACTCTTCCTCCAGTGGAAGTCTTCATGCTGGAATCCATGCCAGAAGCCCTTCTTCAGGCTGATCAGATGGCAAAAGACCCTATCCTTGCCCATATCCTCAACTGGGTGTGGAGGGGCTGTCCTGCAGACAAATTGGCTGAGGAATTCAGGCCACTTTCATCACATTGGCATGAGTTGTCTGCACACAAGGGTTGCCTCTTGTGGGGAAATCGTGTCGTAATTCCAGAAGCAGGATGCCAAATCATACTGACAACGCTGCATGCAGCACACCCAGGCATTGAGGATGAAAGGACTGACTAGAAGTTATGTATAGTGGCCAGTTACGGATAATGACATAGAAGGGGCTGTGAGGGAGTGCAGCATTTGTCAACTAACCCATCATAATCCACCAAAGGCACCAGTATTCCCTTGGGAAATGACAAAGGAACCCTGGTCATGCATCCACATAGATTTTGCTGGACCTTTTCAAGGTAAGAACTTCTTAATTGTTGTTGACTCGTACTCAAAATGGCTTGAAGTGATTGCTGTCTCAACTCTTACATCAACTGACACTATTCTTTCTGATAATGGCAGCGCATTCACCTCAGCAGTTCCAAGATTTTGTCAGCTGCAACATTGTTCGAACTGTTACCATTGCACCTCTCAGGCCGCAGGCCAATAGGCAAGCTGAGTGAATGGTGCAGACTATAAAAGATGCACTGAAAATGATTGTTGTAGGAGACTGGCAAGATTTCTGTTTGCTCAACATGTAATTCCTTGCCCTGCAACAGGGTCCAGCCCATCGGAGCTTCTTATGGATTGTCATCTCAAGACATGCCTTGACTGTGTTAACCCAGACCTTGTGAGAGACATGCAGTTTAGGAAAGAAAAGGAGTTGGACTCTGCATTACCATCTGATACCTTTTTAAGTCTTTTCATTTCACAAGAGACTGTCTGTTCAGAACTACAGGACAGGCCCACAGTAGGTTCAATCTAAAATGTAAGCGCCACAGGACCCATATCATATACAGACTGATGACGGACAAGCTTGGAGACATCATGTGGACCAGCTGCGTGGGCGTTCTCCTACTGATAACCCTACACCTGGGTTCAGTTTGCTTGTGACAGTTTTGCAGCACTGGGGACTCCATTATCTCTGCCATGAGGAGCCAGAGGCATTCTTGGTGCCTCTCTCTCCACAGGCTGGGACTAGGCCAAGTTGGAGGCAGAGCAAGTATAAGTTCTGCATACCTAGACTGAGAGCCATTGTTAAGATTCATCCTGGATATGATTCCAGAGAATTAGGAGTGTCCAGAGTGGTGTTGCTGAACTACCAACATATTGGGGAGCTGGCCCTTTGCTGACACTCGTTTTGAGCATTACGTTTGCTAAACTAGTAGCAAGACTGCTCTTAGCACCAGCAGAGGGAAATGTGACTATGCATATGTCAACACTGAAGACTGCTTGCAGTGTAGAGATACCCAGGCTAGCTGAAAACATGATGGCTCAGGTAGTGGAAACAATCTAACCATAGCAGTCCATCTAGCAGAAGGCAAGGTAAATTATCCCACGTGGAACTTTGTGCTACCACAGCTAGGCTCCTACCTGTATCTGAGCCTACTGGTCTAACGCCAGGCCAGACTTGTCTTCTCTATGCTGTAGTCTAACGTGGAGACTCACTGTAAGAGTTAGTGGAGCAAGCACTCTGCATGTACAACTCGGCCTGAAGCAGCGGGAGAGAACATTGCTTTGCACGGTGAAGTGGCAAAATTCCAGAGTCCCTGGAAGGGTCAAAACTTAGGGCTTGGGATCATGTAAAGGACAAGAGACAGGCAAAATAACAAACTGCTGCTTCGACCCAGGGCACTTTCTTATTGGCCCAGCCGATCAGCACACCTGTTACTCATTATGAAGCACATCTCAAATTCTGTGAAACAGCAGTAAGAACAAAGAGCCACATGTTCCTTTTTCTGTGCAAATCATGCAGGGAGGAGCAACTTGATGATCTGCTCAGGTCCCTTCCAGCCCTACTAACTGTGAAACTAAAACAAGCCATTATCTGTCTACCCCACTTCACAGGACTAATAGAGGGTTTGAAGTGGGTAGCACTCAAAAAGGATGGGGCTGAGTAAAGATCTGCAGAAGGGGATCCCCTGCACTCCTTTATCGGCTCTCATCCTGTGACAGCACAGACAGGATCTGTAGATATGCTGCTGCTGTTAGCTATGCCTGGCTGTGCTCTGTGACTGCATAATGAGATTTATGGCTTATGTGAGGGAAACGGTATTTTCACTGCAGCATTTTCTTTAGCCTGACTTCACTCCAGAAGAAGCATGATGGCTCGGTGCACTTCTCAGGCTTCTCCATCTCCTGCTGCCCCTTCTTGCCTCTTTTTTTTTTTTTTTCTTTTTCCTCCGTGTCCCATTCTGTCCTGAGCAAAGTTTGCTGGGTGGGAAGGTAGAAGCCTATGCTTCTTCCCCACCCCCTCTCTCGCATCGGATAGTTTTTCCCCAAGGATTTGCTCCTCTTAGTATCACACCGTAGCAGGGAATTTGGGACATAATTCTAGACAAATCAATGACCGTTTTTTGTTAATATGTATTTATTAGAGCCAGTCTCAAGGCCAATTTTTGCAAGTGCTGAAATAGCCTTTCTCCAGACCCATTAGCAATAAACGATGTTCAGAAGGGCCTATTGGTGATGACTATTGGCAGCAATTGCTGCCTGCTCTCCTGAGCAATTCTTCTGACTTGCAGAGCAGTCTGGGCCCTGAGACTAGATCTAAGTTTCTTGAGAGGCTGAAAGTTCCTACATGCACTAGAAATTAAGGGAGCACAAGAGTAATGTATCTCCACTTTTTCTCCTGCTGAGAACAACCTGCCATACCCAAGGAGCTGGATTTGAGCTAGATTCACTGAAAGACTAAGGCACGGCAGCACCTAACATGTAGGTTCTCTGTGCTTGCTGCCTAGGCTCCCTACACAATGACTGCGGAGAACTTGGCTCCACGGATTTGGCAACAGCCGGCACAACGAGCTGTAAGCCACTTATTCAAGCCAATAGGAAATGCCTAAAGAGAAAAAAGGGCAAGTCTTAAAGGTGCCTAACCTCAACCGCAGAGGTGCTTGCCTCCAGTTGAGGTTCACTACTGTGTATCACGTAACCTATGCTGTGTGTGATACCTTCTTGTTTTCACCAAAGAGTCCAAGGGTTAGATAACTTTGTGGGAGACAAAAGCTCAACCTTTTTATGATTGGTGGAACTTGAACCTGTCTCCTCAAGTGAAGGTTATAAGGCTTCCTGGCTATAAAGTACTCAATTATGAATGCTTTCTATTGTAAAGCATGCAGCGAGTGACACTGAAGTCTCCCTCATTCTATCTGAATGCTCTTGCTACAGTGCTAGTCGTGCTTACTTACTCCCCCCGTGTTTCTCTAGATACTTATTTCATAGACATTTGACCTGGAAGGGACCCCAGGGGATCATCGAGTCCAGCCCCCTACCCCAGGGGCAGGAAGTTGACAGGGATCATAGGATCCCAGCAAGATAAACATCCAAGCATGTCTTGAAGGTGTTCAAAGTGGGTGCTTGAACCACCTTCGGCAAGTCAACTCCAAACCTTGGGGGCTCGGACAGTAAAGAAGTTCTTCCTTATGTCCAACCTGAATTAGTTGTGGAGCAGTTTATGACCATTCGATCTTGTCATTCCCTTGGGGCACTCTAGTTAACAGTCATTCCCCCAGATCCTGGGGGAATGACCGATAAACTTATAGGTGGCCAACAGATCACCCCTGAGCATGCAAAGTGGAACTACTTCAACAGTAGGGACTGAGAACACCTTGACCTCCAAATACCATAAAGCATAGTGGCTAGAGGTGGGAAAGCTATGCTCAACTCCCTTCAAACAGAGGACAGTGTTGACTAGATGATTGCTCTGTTGAATAAGGGTGGGCTGCTCCATTCAGGGTTTTGGATGCAACCCAAGTTGGAGGGAGGTATTCTGTGAAAGCCTAAAGGATTGGATCACATAGATGAAACAAGTGACCACAGCTCATTTGTAGATTGATCTCAACAGGGCTTTGGTGCTCAGCTGCTTGGCATGGTCAGGTGTTAAGAAACTTCTGGGCATTCCCAGAAGCAGGGAGTTAGTGCCTAAGAAACCTACCTGATGAAAATGTAACTGTCTGGCATCTTTAGCATTTGTATTACACTTCCAAGCATCAAAAGTTTTGACTAAAGTGTCTTCAGAGACAGATAGGCAGAAGTGAGCTGCCTACACTTCAGCATTCACTAAAGTGTGTAATGAAATCTTATTTTGTTTACAAATGCGGTATTCAATAAATCTGCTTCCCAATATGTGCATCTCTGATTTTGATATAGAAAAATGGAAATCCCACCACACTTATAAATAGCTCATTCCATACATTGTGCTTAGGGTCACTTATCAGTTTCATTTAAAGTTTAGTGTAAAGTGGTACAGATATGGTCAGGAGTACTCCTGGTCCATGAAAAGGGTTCCTACTTGTGTCATTAATAAATAAGCATAATACTTTGTCCCCGTTTCATCCTTACATTATTGTTTGTATCTCACTTTACTAACCCTCCCTGAAATCTGAATTACCTAGCACTGCCTCATGAACACTTTTGCAATCTGGTTAAATCTGCATCTGTGCATTGAATCATCACTGAAATATGGAACAGTACTGTAAGCTGCTGCTGCCACCTTCAGGTCACCCTTGCTAAATACTTTCTCCTTCAGTTTAGAAGAGTCTTATTTGGTAAGCAAATGTTTGCAGGCCCAGAGCTGATGGGCAGAAAGACAAGATGATACACTAGGAGGAAGCTGTAGTTTGTCACAGATAATTTAATTCTTTTAAAATTGTCTTTATGTTACCCATCCCACCCAGACACACACCCTTTTCTTTTTCAGAACTAAAGCCACAGTAAAGGTGGAGAGAAAATCTTTTTGTTATGCAGTATAGCATCTTACATTCTTTTTAACAAGCACTTTGATCTCAGCTATGCCACTGCATAATATGATTGCATCAGATCATGCAAGCTGAGAGGGGAAGGTCTTCATAAGCTCTAGATGAAAGCCTGCCAGAAAAACTCCTAAGTGCTGCAAGCTTCAATGATGTTAATTCTCTCTAAAGTCAATTGTCAGCCAGTATTCCCTAGCAAGCACTAGAGGTGATGTACTGTAGGAGATGCTACCACATGAGTGAGTTCTTACCTGTTTACTGGTGTTCTGCAGTGTAATTTGTAACCGATGAGCTAATCTGCTCATTCCTCAACTGGTACACAGCAGCCATAGCTGATCCCAAAGTGAGAAGATTTCTGCTCTTTCTGCTTTCTTGCTTTGGGTGTGACCTTTTGACCTTGAGTTCTGGTGAGAAGGAAAAGAAGATACGAGGCTCACTTCCATGGAGCCCCCACCTCTGGCCTGCTCCAGCACAGATACAGAACTGAACTAAATGTATTTGAGGGGGAGTCCAATGTTCTCTTGAGCCAGGTAATCTACAAAGGTGACAGCTGATGTGGGGTCTCTCACAGTTTGTCCCTGATCCTCCTCAGTACATAAGTTTACATTGCATCAAGGGAGTGTAAAGAACAGATGTTTTTGTAAGCTTGCTGGGCTGAGGCCATTGTCTACGATATCCTTGGGGACCACATTTCCCTTTAACAAGATGAAAGGTCTGTTGGACCCAGGGATCTTCTGAGCTGTTAAGGAATGAAAGGCCTAGCAAAATTATTTGTTTGTGAAGGTTGTACAGGTTTCTCTTGAGTTATGCTATATATGTGTTCCTGGAGAACAGCACATAAATCAAATTTGCATAAAGCAAACCCACTTTACAACGTAACAAATAGGGATAGGTTCCCATAGTGGTGAGGGTGTTGCCCTGTGGGGTCAGGCCAACTCTCAGGATCTCAATATTGCGCTGTTAGACAGGAGGGTGTGACACAATTGCACATATACAAACACACAAATCAATTAGGTGCACACACACACTACAAACTCAGGCACATAC
>NW_017728992.1:155154168-155154736 GCF_001723915.1 Gavialis gangeticus
CAATTAGGTGCATACACACACACACTACTAACTCAGGCACATACACATCCAAACCAGCCTAGGCACATGTATACCTATTACCAATTCAAGCACATACATTATACACCCCAAAAGTTAGACAAAAATCAATTGTCCATACCCACACACAGATCACTAATTTATATATCATGCACACAATGACAGATTATATATATACACACACACACACACACACACCCCACCTATACATACACACAGGTAAGTTCCTAACTTGGATGGTATGGGGTGTATATGTGTGCTTGGGGTACCTGGGATACTTGGGGAGAAGGTTAAGGTAAGAAAGAGAGTTAAAGTGAAGGGAGTGAAAGTTGCCAGAACTGGAATTAGAACCAGTGGACTAGAGGGAAGCTAGCTGAGGAACTGAGGCTTGGGGTTACTTAAGATCAAGTGGCCCCAGGGTTACTCAAGGTCACTGGTGCATGGGGAAAAAAGCCTGGTAGCAAGGAGGAGACAGCCAGGAAAGAAACTGAGGCAGAAACCTGGTTGCTCAGGGGAAAAAGCAGTAGGGATAAGACAGTGGCAAAGAAAC
>NW_017728992.1:155154810-155155083 GCF_001723915.1 Gavialis gangeticus
GGGGGGTTGCAGGCAGAGAGGAGCTCAGGACAGGTGTGGGAGGTGGTGGTGAGCCAGAAGCAGGAGAGGGAGAAATGAGACAGAAGTTAGAGGGGCGAGGAGCAGAGATTGGAGCACACCTGGACTGCAGTAAAGCAAACCCAACTCAGGGGTCCAAATAACAGTTTTATTAAACAGATAACACACTATACAGCCCCATGAAGTTATTGGCACGCATGCACGCACATGCACACACAGCAAGAGAAAGAGACTCAGGGGAAGGGCTGGAGTCTA
>NW_017728992.1:155160083-155162471 GCF_001723915.1 Gavialis gangeticus
GGGCTGAAGTCTACTGAAGTCCAGGAGGAGAGAGAGAGAGAGTCCAAATTGTAGGAGGAGTTGTGCAGGTGATATCTACCTATCCAGGCTGGAAAGGGGTCCTTGTCCAGTAGGTGTTGTCCAGAGGGGGGTTGCCGGCAGGGCCTCTGGGTGGATAGGTGGTGTGGCATGGTGCTGGTCCAGATGGAGAGGGAGTCCCAGGGTGTCAGTCTTCACTAACCCTTTTTATGGGGCAGACTATCTCTGATCTCCTATGGGGAGGGCCTGTCCAGGCAATGTTAGTGCTGTTCCAGAGGGCTCCAGGGGTTCTTACTGAGCATGTGCAGCCTTGGCACAATGGTGGGTTGCCTCATCTTTTGTTTCTTGAATCCTGAGGGTGGTTCCAAGAGCTGGGTCCTTGGCCCAGGTATTGGTGTTAATGGTTCGGTCATTCAGAGGGAGCTATTTTTAGACCTACTCCTATTGTCTCTCAAGCACCCTCATTCATCCCCATTCAGTCAGGAACCTAGTTGCACAGGAGGGGTAGGTATGAGTCATAGGTCAGGGGACACAAGGTGGAGGCTTGACATGACTTATGCTAACTTATATATGTAGGCCTAAAACAGTAATCACACAATATAAAAGCAGTAAAAAAAATCAATACAAACAAAATAATTATCACTTATAAAACACTGGAAATCTATATCAAAATAGGAAGGCACTTATTTGCAAAGAGGGGAGAGAAAAATAAAAATTAGTACCTAAAATAAAATGTTAAAGCTTATCCTACATCTTAGCTTACTTATACTTATCTATAGGGAATAGAGAGGGAGAAAAAAATGGAGAAAAAAATGGTTAGGGAAGGGGAGGGAATGCATTTCAAAATAAATAAAATAAGAAAAACAGGGTTTTGCTACAAGGGAGGGAGGGAGGAAATGAGGCTGGGACTAGAGAAGGGGCAGGGGGAGGGGTGCTGCTCCCAGGGCTGCACAAGACAGCAAAGCAGAGGGAACAGAGTGGCACTCACCCCAGCCCCGCATGCAGTGGCCCGAGGAGCAGCCGGAGCCAGCTGCTGCAGCTACTTGGCTGCACCATGCTCTGCCTGTCCCCACTCACCTCTGCTCCTGGGCTGTGCCATGCCCTGGTACAAGCAGCTGGTCGGGGCCACTGCAGCCAAGGCTGGAGTGAGTGCTGCACCCCACGCCACCTGAGGCTCTGCTTGTCCGCACTCACCCCAGCCCATGCTGGAGCAGCTCCTGGAGCGGCCAACACCAGCTGTCTGCACCAGGGCATGGCACAGCCCAGGAGCTGGGGTGAGTCCAGGTGTGGGGGGACAGGCATAGTGCAGCCAGGCAGCTACAGGCCATTGGCACCAGCTACTCCCGGGGCTGCTGCAGGTGGGGCTGGGGTGAGTGGGGCCACAACCCTTTCCCCTCCCCCCACAGACTCACCTGCTTGGGCGGGAGGGCATCTATGCTGATCGCATAAGAACGAATTTACCTCGCATATAACAAATTATGGGTCTAAATATGCTCATCGCATAAGAGTGAATTCTCATCTAAAGATTCTGCATAAATTGAGGGAAACTTGTATAGTTTTTCAGGGGCACCCAGGGAACAAGGAAAGGGTTTGGATCCTCACCTAGAAAGGGATTTCAGTCCTGGCTGAACAGGGAGAATGCTGTGGATTCTGTGGTCTCCCCAGAAGCTATAGGCGATTCCTTGTTGTTTTACACTGTCTTATCAAGATCTTAAAGCAGTTTATTAAGTATTATATTTAATCACATATTTAAAGTATGCATCATTAATGAAGATGCAGAAGTGGATCTGATAAAAATTATTTGCTCAATGCAAACAATTATGATGTCATAGGGATAATAGAGACCTGGTGGGACTCCACCCATGACTGGACCATGGGTATTGATGGCTATACCCTGTACAGGAGAGATCATGTAGCTAAAAGGGGCAGGGGTGTGGCTCTCTATGTTAAGGAAAGCTACACGTCCCTGCAAGCTGATCTTGGTGACCAGGGTGGATGACTGGAGACCCTCAGGGTTAAAATCCATGGGGAACACAGCACAGGGGACACAACGGTGGGAGTCTACCTCCCACCCAAAGTCCTGAGCTTGACCAGGAGTTCACCCAGGAACTGGCTGAGGCCACATGCTCCAGGACCATGGTTGTCATGGGTGACTTCAATTACCCAGACATCTCGTGGGAGGATCACTCAGCAAAAACTGAGCGGTTGCAAAGCTTCCTCTCATGCGTGGATCACCTCTATCTGACTCAAGAAGTCTATGGGCCAATAAGAGGCAAAGTGCTGCTTGACCTGGTACTGGCTACTGGGGATGACTTAATCGGCAACCTAGTGATCAATGGGAAACTGCGTGACAGCGACCACGAGCTGATC
>NW_017728992.1:155163948-155164562 GCF_001723915.1 Gavialis gangeticus
GGTGCTCTGGTGTAGTGCCCAAAGACTGGAAGAAGGCCAAGGTGGTGCCAATCTTCAAGAAAGGGAGGCAAGTGGATCCGGCTAACTATAGGCCTATCAGCTTGACTTCTATTCCAGGGAAGATCTTAGAAAAGTTTATTAAAGAGGCCATCCTTAATGGACTGGCCAATGCCAACATC
The DNA here is from genome assembly GCF_001723915.1 of Gavialis gangeticus. Classification (NCBI taxonomy): domain Eukaryota; kingdom Metazoa; phylum Chordata; order Crocodylia; family Gavialidae; genus Gavialis; species Gavialis gangeticus. The sequence continues at coordinate 155,164,128 of NW_017728992.1, forward strand.
CTGAGGGGTAGCCAGCACAGGTTTTTTGCGGGTAGATCTCGCTTGACCAATCTCATTTCCTTGTACAACCAGGTGACCTATCACCTGGACAAGGGAGAAAAGATTGATGTCATATATCTTGACTTCAAAAAAGCCTTCGATCTGGTATCCCATGATCACCTCGTGGCGAAACTGGCCAGTTGTGGCCTTGGGTCCACCACGATTCACTGGCTGAAAAATTGGCTCCGTGGTCGGACCCAGAGGGTAGTAATAGATGGAAGTCACTCATCACTGGAGTACTGGGTCCAGTTCTGGGTGCCGCACTTCGGGAGGGACGTGGAGAACCTGGAAAGGGTCCAGAGGAGGGCCACTCATATGGTTGAGGGCCTCCATGGCCAGCCCTATGAGGAGAGGCTGAGGGGCCTGAATCTCTTCAGTCTCCACAAGAAGAGACTG
>NW_017728992.1:155164775-155166870 GCF_001723915.1 Gavialis gangeticus
CAAAGCACCAGGTGCCTTGATCTGGATGTGATGGCATTCCAGAGGGGCTCGTGCCTAGACTGGAGAGCTCACTTCAGTCTGGACTGCCGGCTGCCTCGCGTGACATGGGAATTACCTGCAACCCCAGAGCTGCTTCAGTAAGGAGGAGATCCATAGCAGTGCCAGGTGGGTTGGGTCTTCTTGATCTGTTCCAGCCCCGACAAGGTCGAATGGTTCTAAACCCCTGCAAGACCGTTTCAGGCTGGACATAAGGAAGAATTTCTTTACTGTCCGAGCCCCCAAGGTCTGGAATAGCCTGCCATCGGAGGTGGTTCAAGCACCTACATTGAACACCTTCAAGAGCAAATTGGATGCTTATCTTGCTGGGATCCTATGACCCCAGCTGACTTCCTGCCCTTCGTGCAGGGGGCTGGACTCGATGATTTTCTGAGGTCCCTTCCAGCCCTAATGTCTATGAAATCTATGAAATCTATGAAAAAAGACACAGGCAGCCTTAAATCTGGCATTTCCTACTTTTTAAGTGTTTGATTTTACAACCCTAATAATGTTATTTTAAAAAGAACTTTTTGTGCAGGCATGTAATAGAATAACTACATTAGTTAGCTGGAAAGGTAGTATTCGCATTCTTTGAGAGCCTATGTAGCCATGTAGGCTATTGATATTTTCAGCTGGATTTCACCCCTCTGCTTACAACTATGATCTACAAAATCACTAAAACAGATAATTAAGTGACTTTGCAATCTTAATCAAATTCTGCTAGCAGAGTCTTGGTAAGGAGTGTGCATAATCTCGTAGGGTTTATAAAAGCATGCTGAAAAGAAAGAAATTCCATTCTGTAGTATCATATTGATGGTCACACAGCGCTGTAAGTGCCAGCTCTACCACACAGACCTTTGTCACTCGAGTAAGCAGAGTATCGAAATGGAGAATTGAAAACAGTATTAGGTTGACATCCTATGCTTCTCAGCCTGGGGGAGAGGGGTGAGACAATTTGTCTGTGTTTTTCAGAGATGTTACTGACAGCAAAGAACTGATGAGAGTCCATGATGAGCTCCTGGGCTCAATTCCAGGATGTGGTGGGTATATGACTGTCTCTTCATGCTTGAACTATTTTTGCCTCTTCCCCTAGAACTTGTCCATGTCCTGTCTAACCCACTCCTTGCTTATCCAGTTCTGGTGTCCTGTCCTTTCTTCATGCCTCTCATCCCAGTCATTTCTCTTTGTCCAGACAATATCAGTTTCCATAACTAACCTGCAGGAAAGGACAGGCCTGCCCTAAGGAACCTGCAGCCGCAGGGGCCCCTGCACCCAAGGGACTGTGCCCTGGTTGCCCCTGCCGCCTGTACTATGTTTAAAGGGCTGAGCAGGGGAGGAGTTCCCGGCTCTGCTCCCACCCCAGCCGCAGGAAGGGAACCCAGGTGTCCCCAGCACATGCTGCCCCCACACCACCCCCTGCCCTGCAGCACAGCCGGCATGCACGCAGCCCAGCCCCAGCTGGATCAGGGGACCCCAAAACTATATCTTGTACAGGACCCCAAAATTGTGGGCTGTCCCTGCTTCCTGTCCCAAACTCCTCTCCGCTCCCAGCCAGCCTCTTTGCCCAGACATATCCCAGTTTACCCTCCCTCTCATCTTTCAGTTTCCTTGCCAGACCAGTTCCAGTCTCTTCACTTCTGCTCCATCAAACTTTCTTGCCTCCCCAGCTTCCTTATCCTATATGCTCCTCTTTTTTCCTGGTCTCCTCGCATACCCTCCTCTCTTACGTTTGAATCAGACACATTCCATCTCCATGCTACACTGATGATAGCTGGGGGTGTCTGAGTGCAGGGATGGCAGGCTCCTGTGGACCTCCCTCCCCATCTCAGCTCAGAGCACCTAGGAACAGGAATTACAGGAAGAGTCCTTCTGAGCCTAGCACAGCCCTGGGCTACAGCATGATCTATGGGCTGGCGGTTTCACAATCTGGTTTTATGCAAAAGTTGGGAGGGGATGGAATATGTTCGGCTTGGCGAATGCAAGCAGTTATGATGGCCAAATACACTTAAGGAGAACGAAATAAAGAGTTTCTCCTGACCATGCATGAATAGCGATTTTT
>NW_017728992.1:155171870-155174478 GCF_001723915.1 Gavialis gangeticus
GTTATGAGGGCCAAATACACTTAAGGAGAACGAAATAAAGAGTTTCTCCTGACCATGCATGAATAGCGATTTTTCACAGGGTTATAAACTTGACCAAACGTAGGGAGATTATCTTGGGGATGACTAAGGGCACATTCCTGGTACAAAGAGCAGCTGCTGTCAAATGTAAAGTTCCTAATCCAAAAACATGAGGGCACTAAAGCATTACAAAGAAAACAATTCAAGTATTTTAACAAAAAACAGCAGAATATTTTCCCCTAGTCTCAGTTTTGAAAATGGCTCAACTGCTCTGGCTGAAATTTTTCGAAAGAAAAGAAATAACAGTCTGAGGCAGACAATTAGCATGAAAAAAAGTTTAGTTCAACTGGTTAAAAGTTTCACAAAGTTACAAGCAACAGGGTTACAGAGAACAAGGTAACAAGAAAACACTGAGACACTTTAAAAATAAAGTAGTGCCACTAGCCCTGATTATACTATGTATTCAGTATCCCAAATTTATCCTTAGCATAACTAAGCCAATGGGGTTGCACCTGCTTAAACCATCAGTGCCCAGGGCTCATCATTCTAGGTCTGAACCTTACTCAACCTGTTGGCGTGGCAGGCAGGTTAAGCAGTAGGTACGGGGCCCATCCCCAGGCCAGATTGGAACCCACATGGCAGGATTGGGCCCCATACCACCTCCCTCTGCTCCTCCAACAAGATTGGGCCCCATACAATTTCCCTAAGGGTCTGCGCCATTTCCCTTGGTTCCATGCCACCCACACTACCTCCCTGGTTGGTCTATGCTCCCTGCACTGCTTCATTAAGCCTCCCTGGGGTCCCATGCTGTCAGATCTGGACTCCACACTGCAGAATTAGGCTCTACTCCACCTCCAGTCAATGCACGTGTACCCAGATCTGGCCCTGGGCCATGTCTGCCTACTGATCTAGCAACCCAGCTCATGAGGCTCCCCACGGCGCTGGAAATTTGGCAGAAGGGGAGCAGCAATTGCTGTCACTGCTCTCCCACTGCCAAATTTTTGGACCCATGAGGAGCTCTGTGGGCCAGATAGCTATAGGCTGCTATAGGCTGATCCACATGGGTCACTTGTATAGAGCCCTGTCATTTTTAACAGAGCTCTGGGAAGACTTAAATATACACAAACCAGCTTGAAGTTTGGGGACAATGAAGCCAATATGATGCAACCTCTTCCTCAGCAAATCTCCAGCCCCCAGAGAGAAGAAATTTCAGGTTACAGTCTTTATTGATCAGGAAGCCACATCCCTGAAAGTCTTGAAAGCACCTGGGAGGAGCACAGGGAGATACCTTGTTACTATACATGTAGACTTGGCATACTTCAAGATTATATAATTATTGTTTTGATGGTTAACATCAATGTTTATTTTTAAATGTTCATTTTGATTTTTATTGATTGAAATTATCAGGATTGCACAAAATTATGGGTGTGGGGGGCAGACAATTTATTAATGACAGTATACTATTATGATAGTGCAGTTTAATCACCCGTCATGACAAATGTAACTACTGCAGGACTGCTGCCAGCTAAGCAGCAGAGCTGCCATCAGTCCCAGCTCCAGGTGCCCAGTAGCTCCCTTGTCCACTTTGTCACTTCCTCTTCCTTTGTTCCCAGTGTCCTGGGGTTTCTGGGAGTTGCAGTCCAAACTAATCAGCACAGTTCTGTAGGGCTGTTCCGCCTGTTCTCACACAGTCCATCAGCCATCGTTTTTCTTACATCCCCTTTCTATAAATGTTGATTATTAATGATGGAACTATTTTCCCGCAGTCTGTGAGTGTGAAGTGAAATCATTTATCAACATTTACCAATAAAAGTCAAATCTTGCCAAGCCTATGTATAAAGCAACTCCTAGTCTCTCGCAAACTAAAACATTGACCTCAATTTGCTACAACAAGCAGGAAAAAAGACCTTGCATAATTGAAAAAAAGAGCAAACAAATGAATTGTTCTCCTAATGACTAACATCTAGGACTCATTCAAAAGGAATGTAAATGGAAGAGTGCACACTGGCAAGTGACTATGAAAAACTAAACAAATATAAGGGTGTATAAGGAAGATTTAATTTGATGCAACATACATGAAGAGAGAGCTGTAAGAAGGTGAAACTGATAGAAGCTATTACATAGGGAAATGCTTCCTACAAATTAATTTATATCTAAACAAATGTATTGAATTCTGACAGGAAGACTATAACCAAAGTTTAAACAATGACCAACCTATCAACTGATATTTAACTGAAGTATCACTAGAATTGCCTTGGTATGTCTAATACTTAGTGTTATTTATTTAGGACCTGATTCTTCGATGCTTACTCAAGTACTTATTGCCATAGGTAGTCCCTTTAAATTGGAGAGTTGCATCCTTCACGATGTATCCCATAAGTAGTGACCTACCTAAATAGCAGTTTTGTGGATTTTGTGGAAACCGCGAAATCCGGGGCTGACCATGAAATCTGTTGGGGGCAAAAAAACTTAATAAAAATAAGTTTTTATTAAGTCTTCCCCTCCTGGGCAGGTCTCACAGCCTACGTAGGAGGGAACAGTGCCAGCTGGTAGGGCAGCATGATGGGGGCAGCAGACAAGAGCCCCAGGG
>NW_017728992.1:155179478-155182994 GCF_001723915.1 Gavialis gangeticus
CTTCCCCTCCTGGGCAGGTCTCACAGCCTACGTAGGAGGGAACAGTGCCAGCTGGTAGGGCAGCATGATGGGGGCAGCAGACAAGAGCCCCAGGGTCTCTCCGCCAATCAGAGCCAAGAGGCGGAGCTGCCATGGAATGCTCACAAAATTGGCTCTTAAAGCCAGGTCAAAGTCACAAAAATGTCTTTGTATCGCAGAAAATTAAATGGGTCCCTACCCATAAGTGTCAGTATCTACCCATTGCCTGGAAAGGGTCTAACTCACTTTTGGTGGTACATAACTAATAGCCTACAGGCTCTTTTTATTTAATTTATCCTGAAACTAGAGTCTTTTTTAGGTTGAAAAGCCTTTCCTCACTACTCTGTGCAGCCTTCTTAGGTTTTCTAGCCACAAATGCATCATTTATTAAAAATGTACATCAACAAAAAGAAACACAGTTTACATCATTTTCATTCTGTGGAAAGCACATAAAAGAATTACTTCCCTCCTGTGTGCATCTTGCGTGCAGGGGCCAGGATCCTTCTTTGCAAGTTCCAGGAGATAACCCTGGGCAGCTGTCAAGGATTGCTCCAAGCCCAGCATTTTAGAAACTCTTCTGAGTTTTATTTTACTACAGAATCATTCAATCACCATTTGGCACCTATTTTGCAACAGATGACAGATGTCAAAGAACTACAAAGACCTCTGAAAAAGTCAGACCCTCAGCTGGTTTTGATGTCAAACTCTTGCCAGAATGAAGGACACATCTATTGCAATTGTCATATCACTCAGATTTTTCCTCCCAAAGCTGCTTTTGTTGAGACATTTTCTAAGCATTAGCTGAAATGAAGGAAAGCAACGTTTTATTTGGAATGTTACCTTATGAATGAATAATGATGTACATGTATGAAAGAGAAAGAAACAGCTAAATTACAAAAGATGAGAGCCAGGATACGTAGAACTGGAATCAAGGGAACCAGTGATGTAGTTAATGGAGACTGAAGGACTTTGTTTAATCAAGCAATCTAAACCTGTCACAGCCTGCCAATTCTAAGGACTGCTTGGTACAACTCAGTGCCCTGGAGCAACTTAAGAGCAGCACAGTGGCTGCTATAGCTTATATTAGAGTAATACAGTCCACAAAGGAGTGTAGGCCAAGTGAGAATTAGTATAGTGGAAGAATGCTCCCCGACATGCTTCCAGCACCAGAGTAGAAGATTTCCACTAAAGGAACCTTCTGCTGGCACAGAGCCAAAATGGAATTTTCAGAATTTAATTCCTTGGCACTGTTGAGTTATGTAAAGAGCCAAAATTGTAACCGAGTGTCTAGGTCTGTGCTGACTAAAATAAGCTGATCATGTAGAAGAATGTAAGATTTAGACCAAAAGGAATTTGTATCTAGTTCTTATTTTAATTTTGATTTTTGCTGAAACACAGACTCACATACCAGCACAGCTCGACTTTTAAAAAAGGTATTTCCAAGCATAGTGCTCTTCAGTCTCTCTTTGTTTCCCCTAGTGTTCCTTCCCCCCAGTGTGCTTCCCCCCATATGTGTGTGTGTGTGGATAGTTATAGATAGATAGATACCTGTCTATATCTATCTATCTATCTACACCCCCCCCCATATATAAATCTAGGTCTATAGATATCTATATAGATATATATTATATATTTATATAGATATATATAGATGCGCATTGTATATATAGATATAACAAGAGCAGTTCCTGACTACTTTTTACTTGTATAGCAAGTAACATCATACGATAGTTTTCTGATCCAGGGTCCTTCAGCAATACAAAGACACAAATGAATAAATAAAGACCAATGAATCCCAAATTAAAAAGCTGTTTTATTAAAAATAATTTCAAAGTCTACTAAGGCCTGGTATTTCTGGAAGTGATGCTGTAGTTTTGTGCGGTGATTCCATTTTCACATTTACTTATTAAATATTAAACTTAAACAAAAGACTGCACCTCTGGAATACCAGATGAGGTACTAATAGCTACTTCAGATCTTTTTGTCTGTTTACAGAGGGAAACAAATTGTCTTCATAATAAAATATACACAATAACATGGAATGCAATATTTTTATATTTACCAAAACATGGTTTTTATCAGTATTTAGCTGAAAATCATATGAACCTGTATTGAATATATCTGAAATACAGGTATTTATACAGGTTCAAAGTCCACAGGTAAATGCAATGTGAGCTATGTCCTAAAAGATGGTAATGCAAAAATGCTACTGCAAAAGCTGTTGTTTCCAAATCTTGGATTTTCGTTGACCATAGTGTTACTCTAAATTCTAGCTGGCATAAATCCACCGAAACCTGAAGAGGTATCCGGATGTAAAGCTGGAGTAGTGCATTAATGAATGAAATCCATTCCTTTTAGCAGAGCAGGCACAAATCCAATCAGACACTTGTAAACCTCACATATGAAGTACAGCCTAATGCATCTTAAAACATTCAGGCAATTGCGCCAACTGTCTATTAGTAATAAATCATTATGATTAAAGGAAAACTGTCAGGTAGTTTAGGCCTGAATAAAAGGCTACTGCTACTAATTATACTAAATCAAAAGCCTCAAAAAACCCTAGATTTTTAAAGTTCCTTGTTCTAATTCTTTTAAATATGCTTATTAACTTGACAGTATGGCTTTAACATTACATAAAATATTAACAACTATAAACGTGCACAAAAACCTCACCACAAAAATCACAAAGCCTGAACTAAATTTTGACCAAAAAAAAGGCAACCACATATTTTATTACATTTTATTTTTAGAAATACTACACCTGTGAAGAGTATATATATACTTCACGGGTATGGCAAAATATAGTTGATTGTATTACGAGGATGTAACTGGATTGGTTACATTCTGGAAAATAAAAGTAACATTCTCTTTTATCCTTTCAAGGAAGGGATCATCCAGAGTTTGATGCTGCCCAGAGAAGTGTTTCCATTGCATCAGCTGTGACATGGAAAGAGATTTCTTTGAAGTAGGCTTCTCATGATTTTTTCCAAGCTGGCAACCTCTATACGTAGAGAACATTTCTGCAGAAAGATCTGAAAAGTGATGCAGTAAAAATCTTTTTAGAAATTTTCTTAAAGCTTCTCCTGCTTTCAGTCACAAACCTAGGACTAAGATGAACAAGCCTCTGCAGAATCAGATCCTAAACCAATAGTATAGTCCTAGAAGGGAATTGTAACTTTCTCCACACATGATGGGGGAAAAATTAGCAAAAAACTGTACATGAGAAGCACCTGCATTTTCTAGCTTTCCTACAACTGACTGGAAAAAATGAGAGTGTGCACCCTGAGGCGGGCTTTGGCTTCCTTGATGAGGCGGGCTTTGGCTTTCTCAACAACAATCCGCACATCACGATGAGAAACATGCTCAGGTGGGATGGGCTCCACCTTTCCCCTAAGGGTAAGGGTGTGTTTTCTTCTAGGTTGGCAGATCTCCTCTGGCGGGCTTCAAACTAGGCCCATCGGGGGAAGGGGAAGATGAGGGAGGAGGAAGCCTTGGACC
>NW_017728992.1:155183005-155184031 GCF_001723915.1 Gavialis gangeticus
CAGTACTCTTTCCTGCCATGGCAAGGGGTCGGACTTGATGACCTGCTCAGGTCCCTTCCGACACTACTAACTATGAAACTATGAAACTAAATGCTTATTTAGGGAGGCCTACAATAGTCCAGAGTCCCCTGTGGTTCAATGGTAGAATCCTTGTCTGCCACACAGGAGACCTGGGCTCAATTCCCACATGCTTATACAAATACAGTAATGGAAGCACCAAATGTCCAGACTCAGTTTGGCCTTTGGATTCTCTCTGAGTGGCCTAAAGGGGAGATGAAAGATCTGGGCAGCCTCCACTCCTCAAAAAAAAAAAACCCTCCTGCCTAGGCATATGCATTGAAGATCTAAGTGACCTTTCATGCATATACCATGATCCAAAAGTCTCAATCGTTGCCATAAAACAATAGTAGCTGTTTTACTTGAGCAACACTACTATCAAGATGGTAGGCAAAAAACAGACATTGCACTAGTGCCATGTGTGCTATGAAATCATATGAGTTTCATTTCCTCCACTCCGGAACAGAAGCTCAATCTTTTTAGCAATTAAAACCAAACAAAAACCAAACACCCATAAGACACACTGAAATCAATAGACTACTCTCCAGTGTGCTTTCACTATAAGCGGAAAACCAAAAACACTTCTTGTACTATAAAAGCATCCTAGCTGAATTAACCAAATACTTCCTGACTTAGGTGGGAACATGATGGGAATTCTCCAAAATATGAGCAAAACTTTCATCTATCAGCTGGAGACTAGTATTCCACCAGGCTCAACCAACCTCTGTTTTATTGCTCTGTTGGTAAGAGGACAGGTATATGTTTCGACAGCAGGCTCATGGGGATGTGTCAGATATAATTCTCACCAGCTGCATTTTTACTTAATGCTGATGAAGTTACATTTTTTAAAATTACATGCATTGTATTGGCTCTTATTACTATAGATTACAGTGTCTGTTTAAAAGAAATAAACATCCACACCACTTTGGACAGGAAGTTATTGGGTAAGAGATGCCACTTCTGAGAAAC
>NW_017728992.1:155189031-155195037 GCF_001723915.1 Gavialis gangeticus
ATTACAGTGTCTGTTTAAAAGAAATAAACATCCACACCACTTTGGACAGGAAGTTATTGGGTAAGAGATGCCACTTCTGAGAAACTGGGATGGCCACAGGACTTAAGAAGTGATGGAGAGGTGCCTTTACTAAACTCAGATCAAAGCATTAAAAAAAAAAAATCTTATCCCTAATTTTGAATCAATTATACATAAGGTATTAAAAAAACATGAATGCAGAAAGAAAACAAAAAGGGATAGTTTCCAAGCAGACAGGGTGAAATAAGGGACATTCAATGGAGGTGGGAGTATTTTGCCCTGGGTCTATAGCAGGTAGCAAGTAAGGGATGGATCAGCACCCCAAACCTAACTGTATTCATCACTAGTTTTTAGGTAGTAGCTATATCATGAAAGTTTATTATGAGCTTTTGTACACCTTTGGCCAGATCCTCAACTGGTATAAACTGGCATATATCAGTTTGTAGCAGCTGATGATCTGGTCCATTGTGTTCTTACTAATTCCTTTTTCTCTTAACACTTTCTGAATAAGTATAATTGTCCTCATTTGGTTGTGACCACTGTTACTAGTTCAGCTAAAGTAAAGGTCATTGTTTCAAGAAATGAAACTGTTCTCATCGCCATCTAATACAGGAGTCCTACTGATGGGAAAAATCAGGTGTGAGGCAATGTCATGAGAATTTAATAAAAAGCATCATTACTTTAATTCTTTTGCACCAGGTTTCAGATTTTTTTTAAACATGTGGCTGGTCATTGAAAAAAGACATCTCAACCCTGCAAGTGCCAGAGAAATAAAGAAAAAACTCACTTTGATGGTCTTTCTTCCCCATACAGTTGCACTCAAGCAAGTCATGGGTAACACAGCTGGAATCTTCATGTAGTATAAAGAGGTTTCTAAGCTCCTCAGTGGAAAAATGAATATGTTCAGATGTCTTGGAAAGATCTACAACTGCCCCAGAAATATCTTGCTTGCTGATTTGTCTTTGATAAATCTTCTCTTCTATTGAGCCTGCATTGAAAGACAACTAATACATTAAGGTTAATTTTAGACTAGTTTTATAAAAGAAGATGAAAATTCCCTGATAATGGGATAATCTGGAAATGTTAACATAATATTTTCAGTTATTAAAGAGTATTTAGAACAAAGTAAAGCAACTGGTTACCCCTTTGCATCTATGAGAGATCTCCCTCTATTTTCAGTAACTGAGTCTAATGTAAATGTTTTCATGTCCTTTATAACAGATGTTTTACAAAATTCACTACTTTTTTACACTGTTAATAGCTCACATTTCCTCCCTCAAGGGTATGCTAGAATACCATTTACATTTATAATATTTCTGACCTGTAGTTAGCAGTCTGTAAATATGCACAGTATGTTTCTGACCATCTCTCCACACTCTGGCCATTGCCTGAAGAAAGTAAAATAGAAAAGATCTTAAAAGACCATTATACAAAAGAGATTTAGCCAAAATATGCATGTTCTTCTGAGCAAATGCCAAGCTCTGCTAGCTCATTAAAAGGAACAATATCAAAATAATACATTCCCACAAAGTTATCCTTGACTGTGTTACTATTATAATTTTAGGTACAGCCATTTTAAATATTTTTTAAATAAATTTGCTTTTTACCACTTATGCCAATTACTCATTGCATCACAAATACATATCCAGCACATGTCCGTGTAACACCAGATGCAGTATTTTGCAAGCTGAAGTATCTGGGGTTTATTTTACTAGGGCGTGTTTCTTGAAACACATCCCAAGTGACCGTGGTGAGCGGAATTTGGAACAAAGACAAAGCAAAATACCTAAGAGTTCCTTTCAGGGGTTAAAAAATTAATATACATGTACAAATGGAGGCCTAGCATTTAGAAGGGTTTTTTTAAAAATACAGAATTATTAAAATGTTCTTATGCCAACAAAAATAATCCCTAAAGCACTTCTGTAATAATTACAAGAATTGCACTAGTTTTCTTTTAACATCTGTTACCACTTGACTTCTTTCCTCTTTCTACACTATACTCAGGACGTCTCTTCAGCAGTATTTGCTATGTAGTCTGATCAGTAATTTGATTTCACTTTTGGAAAAAAAAATAGAGATGATGGAAGCCAGGGCCATGCAAGACATCCCTCCAGAGGGAAAACAGATCGATTCCTCTGTCCTGTATGCTCCCTGTTTGCCACAGTTAGGTGCTCTAAATTTATTTTACCTTGAATTTTCAAATTAGGCACCAGCAGCTCTGACTGCATGTTACAACACAAGGCACATACAACACACATAACAACTGAACTGTTCCCTGTCTATGACTGGGAACTAGTTCACAACTCTCACGGGTCAGAGGTGTTCACATGCACAGTGTCCTAGCATTCCAGGCAGAACAGTCACCTTTCAGGGGTTGAAGTGCTGTGGCTCAGGCACCAAAGGGTGGGAATAAGCACCTAACCCAGCATGCTTTACAATGAGCAAGGGGTGATGGGGAGGGAACAGAAGACGAGTGTTTGAACCCACGCTCCGAGAGCCCCACAGGATAGTCCCATGTTTTGGTTTCCCTTCTCTCCCAAACATGAGTTCACTAAAATTCAACAGCCTGCGCTGACAAGTAGTATGTTTACCTGACTTGGGGTAGGGGGGAAAGAAGGCAGTGGGGAAGAGAAATGAGTGCTTGGACCCATGTTTTTGGGTTCCCAGGGATTGAGGGGAATATGATAAGGGACCATGAGTAGAGATAGAGTAGGGAGGGAAGACATAGTTTCATTGTTTCTAGGGTCGGAACGGACCTGAGCAGATCATCGAGTCCAACCCCCTGCCATGGCAGGAAAGAGTACTGGGGTCAAACAACCCCAGCAAGGTGTACATCTAGCCTCCTCTTAAAGACCCCCAGGGTAGGAGCCAGCACCACGTCTCTTGGAAGCTGGTTCCAGATCCTAGCTGCCCTGACCTGAGGCTTCGGGAATGGTGTCTCGAGGCAGGCTTTGGCTTTCTTGACAATGACCCACACATCACAACAAGAGACATGCTCAGGTGAGATGGGCTCCACATTTCCCTTAAAGGTAAGTGTGTGTTTTCTTCTAGATTGGCGGATCTCCTCCGGCGGGCTTTAAACTAGGCTCGTTGGGGGAAGGGGAAGACAAGGGCAGAGGAGACATTGGACTGCCAGACCAAGCAACACCCACAAGTACAGCCCAGCCTAGGCCGATGAGTGGAACATATACACAGGTAAGCGACAGGAGCCAGGGTAATGCTGAAAGTAGGGGGCCAGTGCACACATCCACAGGAGGCCTCAAATGCCTCTACACAAACGCTCATAGTATGGGACACAAGCAGGAGGAACTTACCCTCCTGCTAGCTGACACCAACCCGGACTTAGTGGGGATCACTGAAACGTGGTGGGACCCAACACATGACTGGGCGGTGAATGTCAAGGGCTATAGTCTGTACAAGAGAGACGGGATAGGAAGGAACGGTGGGGACGTGGCACTCTACATTAAGGAGGGATACACATCCTCATCAATTAGCAAAGAATCAGACATAGCTGGTTGTTAAAAAGATAGCTTTTATAACCAAGCAGTACAAGGGAGCTCACTGAAAAATGTACTACCAAAAGGGTTGGGGGGGGAAGCATCAGTAGAGTTCTGGCTGCATACTGGAGTGGCTGGTTGCAAGGTGGGCTGGCAGGGGGGGCGAGGAGGAGAAAAGCAATGCAATGTGGGATGCCTGGGAGACCAACCAGACCTATGTCACAGAATGCTTTATGTCCACACGTAATATGTACCTGGTGCACAGTGCACCAGGTTCAAAATAGTAACTGATTTTCCAGGTACTCTTCTGAACCATTCACCAAAACTAGCCTAGGTATTATATACTTCCACACCCATATCTGATTAACATGGGTTCAAACCTGCAGGGATACTTTTGATAAAGGAATAGCGCTAACTTAAACAACTTGCCTTTCTCCACAAACATGAGCTTTCTTCCAATATTATCTTTGTCTAGATGCGTGTAGACTGATAGTCAATTACAGACCAGCAAGAGATTTAAGAATATTTTAGAAGCCACTTCCACATTAATCAAAACCCTATTTGGTCTACATCCCATCCCTGATATAAACAATTGTATCAAACCTGAATATCAGTAGCTGGATTCCAGTCGATATCATATAGAATTAAATGAGATGCACCAACAAGGTTCAGACCAACACCTCCAGCCTTTGAACTTAGCAAAAAAATAAACGCTGGAGAGAATTTATTATTAAAACTATCAACGATCTGTTGTCTCTGGGAGACAGGCGTTTGTCCATCAAGTCTGGTATAAGAGTATCCATAATGCTTGCACATCTCTTGTAATATATTCAGTGTCTGAGTGTAATTAGACACCAGCACAACTCTGTCAAACAGAGAAACAAAGAACTTAGTTGCACACAAGCAGCAGAAGGTAATAAAACTATAATATTTTTATTTATTGCAGGCAACTAAAAAAAATAAAACTACAAGTCAAATTTGAAAGCACTGTCTTTCCAGCAGGACTCTGCTTAATGTACAAATTGAAGGGGTTTACTTATTTAATTTAGATTTAGATTTCCATTTATACAAAATAGGTCTGCTAAGGAACTACATATTTCTAAACAAGGTGCTATCATAACTATTAAATAATAACTTTGGCTTCACTTAAACAAAAAGCTGCTATGAATATTTTCACAGAACCTGAGAGAATTCCAACAAGATAAACTACTGATAGGCCAAACGGAGGTCTATTTTAAGCCAATGTTGCTTCCCCAAACTTTGGGGTTTGCATAACATGAAACAAGAGAAAGAGAAGGGCAAAAGACATTTCATAGTTGCAGGTATTATCACAATTTTTGGTAATTTTGGTCTTTTGGTCCTTTGAACTACTGACTGTGCAGTTACCTGCACTATATCACTGAACTTTTTTTATGCACTGTAACTCCATTAACACCTTGGTAGGTAAAAAGATACAGAGCTTTAGTGCACTTCAGGTGCTGCATGATGACTGCCCACGTGCATACTCTTAGCCAGCAGTAGATGAATGCTAACTGCAGTTAGATTAATTGGCTGTGCCTCTCAGTAGAGCTACTTAGCTCAGGTACAGTGCCGTGCAAATGTGGCTACCCTGCTCCACATTCAGGACACAGCACAGAAAATCATGTGGTGTTCTTCAGCATGGCACCACATGGTACAGTGAGAGGTGTCAACATGCCAATCAAGGGAAAAGCTACTGTTGTTTAAGCTTTCAGCTGCTGCAAGGTAAGAGATTTCACATGAGGCAGTTACTATGAAGTACATGATACATGGTAAAGGTGCACTCATTTTTACTCTACCATAAATTATCTGCATGTCTACACCCTCCATCTCAGAAATCTGTAAATGCAGAATGTTTCTTTCTCTTTAACTCCTGGGAAGGACTGTACTGAGTAAGGGAAACAGCCAGTCTAACATCAGCCACAAAAAATATTAACCATATGGAGCATTTCATTGCCAGCTCTGCCTGAAGGGCACAGAATGAATGGAACTTAAATTATAAAAAAAAAAAATGCTTAATATTAAATCTAAAAACAATGAGATATAAGGGATGTATTGTAGGGAAAAAGCCAGTAAGGGGTCCAAGACTACATATGTCATTAGTGGAAATGTATCTGTAACAAATTATGCATTCAAGAATTCTGCTGTGACAGGATGGCGTTAAGTGAAACCACACTGGACTCTGGGCTTGACAAACCACTCCAATTCACACCTGGCTTTTATTCTTCAGTAGGAAAGATATTCTGAAGTAGGATAAATACAGTGTAAAAGATATGAATCTGGAGCAACATACAGAAAATACAATTAAATGCTGGTGAATGCAGAGTAAAGCATAGCTAAGGGACAACTGTTTTCTTAAAATATTACAAAATAGCCCTGAATGTATACAGGAAGAGTCAAAGTTGCTCACTCTGAGTTGTCATTCAGCAACAGGAGACAACTATCTCCCTTAGAACCAAAATGATGGGGTGGT
>NW_017728992.1:155200037-155203208 GCF_001723915.1 Gavialis gangeticus
AAAGATATGAATCTGGAGCAACATACAGAAAATACAATTAAATGCTGGTGAATGCAGAGTAAAGCATAGCTAAGGGACAACTGTTTTCTTAAAATATTACAAAATAGCCCTGAATGTATACAGGAAGAGTCAAAGTTGCTCACTCTGAGTTGTCATTCAGCAACAGGAGACAACTATCTCCCTTAGAACCAAAATGATGGGGTGGTACTTTTCCCTGATAACTTTTGAAAAGGCTTATAGAGATGGTTACAGAGCTGGATCCACAAAGGTATTAAAAGATGCCCATCAAGGCAACTCCTACTGATTTTGATGGAAATTAAATATAAATAAATACCTTTGAGGATCTGAGTCTTGGACTCTTTTAACATGGAATAAGAGGCAAACACTGAACAATAGTTATAAACTTGACCATACCGCTAGAAACAGCTCATAATCTAGCAAGTACAAATATTTTTGCTAGGCAATTTTAAATACTTAGTGCACTAAACAATTGCCCCAAGGAGATAAACAGTTCTGTGCAAGTAAAAGGTACCATGTTCCAGCACGTTAGTTTCAGTGTGTTATTTGCTTAGCTAATAAAGTTCAGCATGAAAAGAAGCCAAAAATACTATTTGTCTGGAAATAACATGAACAAGTACTCTTAACAAGTGTGTTAACTGCGAGTCTTCAATTACCAGTTGTAAAATAAGGATAGGTCTTAGCATAGTACGTGTGTTAAGTATCCTTGGCAGCTACACTAGACTGGCAAAGGAAACACACTGTTGCTGTCTATGTTGAGGAGGAATAATCAGAAGGATCACCTTAGTTAAAATGTAAATGATACTTTTTTTCTTTTCCTTTGCTCTTACCTTTCAGCAGGGCTGAGTTCCCGGATTGCTGTTAACAACTTTGCCAGCACCTGCAGTTTTCCTGAATCAACCTCAGCAAAAGTGGTACAGGTATAATCTTGTGGGAAAACATTTACCAAGCCTTCATAAAGATTTGATTCCTCATGTTCATCAAAAGTTCCACTGCATTCTTTTTCCTATAAAAAAGACTGGCATTGTATATATTTTCTAAAGAAAATTGAAAAATTATTTTGTAAATAGTTTCATTACAACAACCAATAACTCATATAGATACTGATGCTGATAACCTCGTTTAATAACTTCATACCATTTACTCTAATACACAGTTTTACACAGTTTAAGAATAATAAAGTCAAACTTGGTGTGTATCTGCTATCTTCAGGTCTTATTTATATCTGGATAAAGTAAAGAGAAGGAAATACTATTAGTTTGTGCCTGCTTGTTCATCTCTTTTTTTTTTTAAACATGAGAGAAGCTGACACTATGTTTACACCTGCTTCATTCTATGGTAATCTATTATGGAGCATCACAGACATTTATTTTTAAGGAAGGTATACTCAGCAGCACAAGATCCAAATAGGCCAATTAGATAAATGTAGTAAATGAGCCTGTATTGAAGTCTGTGCTGCTGCAACTACATTGCTACTGATACATATACAAGATAATTTTAAATTGGTTGGAGTATCGACCCGCTACGCTGCAGTCTGCTTGATAGGCATATTCAGACACAGCCTGAGACAAAAGCTTTAAGTAACTTCTGCACTTAAGAATTTGACTCTAATGGTAGTTATTAATTAATATATCAATCTAGTTACTTATGTCATTGCTGCTGTTATTCCAGAAATGCTGAAGTAATGTATAGTGGGACTGGATATCACAGGAACTAGAGAAAGAAGAAACCTACTAAATCTGTGGTGTAGAGCCTGTAACCTCTAGCTTCAATCAGCAAGTGTTCTGGCAGATGTTAATTTAATGGCATGATGGGATCTTATTCTGGATTCCAACAACTATACATCCTGCCATGCCACATGTGTATGGCAAGGCACAATTTTGGGGATCAGGGACAGATCCCAGTTGTGCAACCCTGGCACAGGGAACCTGGTATCAGGAACCAATCCACAATTGCATGCAAAGTGCCCTTTCAAGAGGCCATTGCAGGAGCCCAGGAACCTAGGTTCCACACGCATGGCAAGTTTATACCCACATACCAGGCAGGGCTGCCTGTGGGTTTAGAGGGGCCAGATGGGGAGGAGTTGATGAGCTTCCTCTGCCCAGGAAACATAAACCTGACTGTGGTGCAGCCCTGCATGGACTGTATGATACACAGGTTTACAAGGGCTGAGTGGACCCAAAGCTGCCTCTGGTGATGGGGTAGGGACCAGTATTAGGTGCTAGACCCAAGGGCCTGATGCTGCTTCCTGCAATCAGGCAGGGGATAGCATAGAGTCCTGGTGCTCGCTCCTGGGATTGCACAAGGAATAGCACTGGGGCCCAGGTCTGGGACCCAGCATTGCTGCCTGGGCTCAGGCATGGGGCAGCATTGCTTTCTAGGCTCAGGTGAGGGACAATGCTGGTTCACACCAGAATCATACCATAAATGTAATCTGCCTAGGCCCTAAGAAAGGGTGAAGAGCTAGCAACAGGCAGCTTGTGTGTACTATACAGGCCTTGTAGTCATAGAGGCTTCAGTGGCTGCCACTTGGAATAGAGTTTATGGAGTGTTTGTTCCATAGTTGACTCAGTATATCTGACAAAATGCCTTAATTGTCAAGGTCTGTAGTACAAACATTTATAATACATTCAAAATGTATTTCTTTGAAAAAATGGATTTACAGTCTGTTCATTGTAACATATTTTTACAAATTTTCAGGGGATGATATCAAGGCTGGGTAGGCAAGTGAATTAAAAGAAGCATTAGAATCAAGAAAATAATATACAGTAGTGGGGACTGGGTCAGAGTCTTTACTCATATATATCCAGATTTTCCGATATTTTTAATGGTTAATTTTTTTTTAAAGCTATACTTGTTTTCTAAAGCAGATCTTATTTGAGGCAGGCGTATTAAATGAGCTCCCTCACAAAGATCTTTAAAAGTACTCCCGCCCTTGTGTATAGGAATGTCTAATACTCTGTTGAAGCAGAATAGAATAGATACCTTTATGGCTTTAAACAAAAGGTAAGGGTGGTTGCAGAGCTTTTTCAGAGCTCCGATGCATATCAAATGAGGACTATTTTCTAAGACCCCTTGTAGGCAAGATTTAACAATGCGAGAACTAAGCAGTTTTTGATAGAGTTCAAGCTGCAAGGCTGTTGGCCGGCAGAA